>NC_041393.1:238587106-238616621 GCF_002162155.2 Triticum dicoccoides
TAAGCCTCCGAGTGAGAGGTTTGCTCTTCACTCGGTAGGATTTCGGTAACTTAGGCGAGTACTTGGACTGCAGCTAAGCCCCTGAGTGAGAGGTTTGCTCTTCACTCGGTGGGATTTTGATAACTTAGGCGAGTACTTGGACTGCAGCTAAGCCTCCGAGTGGAAGTCTGGCTTACCACTCGGTAAGATTTTCATAACTTAGGCGAGTACTTGGACTGCAGCTAAGCCTCCGAGTGAGAGGTTTGCTCTTCACTCGGTAGGATTTCGGTAACTTAGGCGAGTACTTGGACTGCAGCTAAGCCTCCGAGTGGAAGTCTGGCTTACCACTCGGTAGGATTTTTGATAACTTAGGCGAAACGGATTCGCAGCTAAGCCTCCGAGTGGGAGTCTGGCTCACCACTCAGTAGGATTTTTTATAACTTAGGCGAAATGGATTCGCAGCTAAGCCTCCGAGTGGGAGTCTGGCTCACCATTCGGTAGGATTTTTTACAAACTTAGGCGAAACGGATTCGCGGCTAAGTCTCCGAGTGGGAGTCTGGCTCACCACTCGGTAGGATTTTTTACAAACTTAGGCGGAACGGATTCGCGGCTAGGTCACCCACTGAGGGGGGATTTTATTGGACAAAATAAAAAGTGACAAAAATTATGGAGGAACTATGACACTATTATTTTGAGGTCCATGAACTACAGAAGTACTTTATTGCAACTCATCCGAGTGATAAAACTTAAGTGTAAAATGGGCGGAGTAGTTCCGCGTTCCAAGCTCGGGGCTCATCGATATTATGCTTGACGTTGTAAAGACGGTACGCCCCGTTGTGAAGAACTTTGGTGACGATGAAGGGTCCTTCCCAAGAAGGAGCAAGCTTGTGTTGTTTCTTCTGATCCACTCGGAGAACTAAATCTCCTTCTTGGAAGGCTCGACCTCTCACATTTCTGGCGTGGAAACGACGCAAATCTTGTTGGTAGATGGTCGACCGGATCAGAGCCATCTCCCTTTCTTCCTCTAAAAGGTCGACTGCGTCCTGCCGCGCCTGTTCAGCTTCTGCTTCGTTGTAGATTTCAACTTGAGGAGCATTGTGGAGAAGATCACTCGGCAAGACTGCTTCAGCTCCGTAGACCAAGAAGAATGGAGTTCTTCCGGTCGATTGATTAGGTGTGGTCCGCAGTCCCCAAAGCACTGAGGGAAGTTCGTCGACCCAAGCTCCAGCTGCATGCTTGAGATCACGCATCAGTCGGGGTTTCAATCCCTTGAGAATCAGGCCATTGGCTCGCTCCGCTTGTCCATTCGACTGCGGATGGGCGACTGAAGCGTAGTCGACTCGTGTGCCTTGAGAGTTACAGAAATCTCTGAATTCCTCCGAGTCAAAGTTTGACCCATTATCCGTAATGATGCTGTGAGGGACTCCATATCTGAATATTAGTTCCCTGATGAAGCTAACAGCAGTACCAGCGTCAAGGTTCTTGATTGGTTTAGCCTCAATCCACTTGGTGAACTTGTCGACTGCCACCAGCACATGCGTGAAGCCACTTCGCCCTGTTCCCAAAGGACCAACCATGTCCAACCCCCATACTGTGAAAGGCCAGACGAGTGGAATGGTCTTCAGGGCTGATGCAGGCTTGTGCGACATATTCGAGTAAAACTGACATCCCTCGCACTTATCTACTATCTCCTTTGCCATCTCATTCGCCTTTGGCCAGTAAAATCCGGCTCGGTATGCTTTGGCCACGATAGTCCGAGAGGACGCATGATGACCGCAGGTCCCCGAGTGAATATCATTAAGGATGATTCGACCTTCTTCTGGCGTTATGCACTTCTGACCAACTCCAGTCGCGCTTTCTCTGTATAACTGTTCTTTGATTACGGTAAAGGCCTTAGATCGACGGACGATCTGTCGAGCCTCTTCCTCATCCTCCGGGAGCTCTTTTCTCAGGATATATGCAATATATGGAACTGTGCAATCGGGAATGACCACCAAGATCTCCATAACCAAGTCGACTACTGCTGGGACTTCAACCTCAGTCGGATCTGTGGCACTCTTGGGCTGTGGAGCTTCTTCGGTGAAAGGATCTTCTTTGATTGATGGATTGTGTATATGCTCCAAGAACACACCACTCGGAATGGCTTCTCTCTTGGAACCTATCTTTGCTAGATCATCAGCTGCTTGATTTTTCAGTCGGGGTATATGATGGAGCTCCATCCCCTCGAACTTCTTTTCCAGCTTCCTCACTGCACTGCAGTATCCAGTCATGGCTGGGCTTCTCACATCCCACTCCTTCATCACTTGGTTGACCACTAAATCCGAGTCGCCATAGACCATCAGGCGACGGACGCCGAGTGAAATGGCCATGCGCAACCCATATAAGAGGGCCTCATATTCTGCCTCATTGTTGGAGGAATCAAAGTGAATCTGGAGCACATATCTGAGCTTATCTCCTCTGGGGGAAACCAGGACAACCCCAACACCGGAACCATTTAACATCTTAGAGCCATCAAAGAACATGGTCCAATGCTCCGAGTGAACTTCAGTCGGCTGCTGCTGTTCAATCCACTCGGCGAGGAAATCTGCTATTGCCTGGGACTTAATGGCTTTCTTTGCCTCAAACTTGATATCAAGGGGAAGAAGTTCAATCGCCCATTTAGCCACTCGACCAGTTGCATCTCTGTTGTGCAAAATCTCTGATAGTGGAGCGTCGCTGACGACTGTGATGGAGTGATCAGAGAAATAATGAGCAACCTTCTTTGTGGTCATGTATATTCCATACACAAGCTTTTGATAATGAGGATATCTCTGCTTGGATGGAGTCAAGACTTCAGACAAATAATACACTGGGCGCTGAACTTTGAGAGCTTTTCCTTCTTCTTCCCGCTCGACCGTAAGCACAGTACTGACGACTTGTCCTGTGGCTGCGATATAGAGCAACAGAGGCTCTTTGCTGATTGGAGCAGCAAGCACCGGCTGGGTGGAGAGCAGAGCTTTTAGCTCGGCAAACACTGCATCAGCTTCTGGAGTCCACTCGAACTTGTCTGCCTTCTTCATCAGTCGCTAAAGAGGCAATGCCTTTTCACCGAGTCGTGAGATGAATCGACTTAATGCGGCCAAGCATCCAGTAAGCTTCTGGACATCGTGCACTCGCACAGGGCGTTTCATTCGGAGAATAGTGCCGATCTTCTCTGGATTAGCGTCGATTCCTCGTTCGGAAACGAGAAAACCGAGTAACTTGCCACCCGGAACTCCAAATGTGCACTTTGATGGATTGAGCTTGATATCATACCTTTGGAGGTTGGCAAATGTTTCGGCGAGGTCAGCGAGCAGGTCGGAACCTTTTCGCGACTTGACGACGATATCATCCATGTACGCTTCCACATTCCGACTGATTTGAGTGAGTAGACACTTCTGAATCATTCGCATAAATGTGGCTCCGGCATTCTTGAGGCCGAATGGCATGGTGATATAGCAGAAGCACCCGAATGGAGTGATGAAAGCTGTTTTTACCTCGTCGGGTCCGTATAGACGGATCTGGTGGTACCCGGAGTAGGCGTCTAGAAAAGACAGTCTCTCGCATCCCGTGGTCGAGTCAACAATTTGATCTATGCGAGGGAGAGGAAAATGATCTTTCGGGCAGGCCCGGTTGATGTGCTTGAAATCAATGCACATTCGGAGTGATTTGTCTTTCTTAGGAACCATGACGACATTAGCGAGCCACTCGGAGTGGCATATCTCTCGGATAAATCCTGCCGCCAACAGTCGAGCCACTTCCTCACCAATGGCTTTTCTCTTCTGGACGGCGGACCGCCGAAGATGCTCTTTAACTGGTTTTGCAGATGAGTCGACTCTTAGGCGATGCTCAGCCAGTCCCCTGGGAACACCTGGCATGTCAGCGGGCTTCCATGCCAAAATGTCCCAGTTCTCACGGAGGAACTGGATGAGCGCTTCTTCCTATTTCGGGTCGAGTGTTGTGGAGATGTGGGTCGGAGCTGCATCGGGGTCGGTCGGGTGAATGTGAACAGGCTTCGTCTCACCGGACGACTGAAATGCAGACTCTGTGGCGGGTTTCTTGGATCGCAGCAAGTCACTCGGATCTGCGTTTTGCTTGTATTCTTCGAACTCGACCGCTGTCACCTGGGAATCAGCAATCTTTGAGCCTTTCTGGAAGCAGTCTTCTGCCTTTTTCCGATCACCGGTGACAGTGATCACTCCTTTGGGGCCGGGCATCTTCAATTTGAGGTACACGTAACATGGTCGCGCCATGAACCGTGCATAAGCTGGTCTCCCCAAAATGGCATGATATGCACTCTGAAAATCCACGACCTCGAACGTCAACTTCTCTTTGCGAAAATGTTTCGAATCGCCAAACACCACGTCCAGAGCTATTTGGCCGAGTGACTCGGCTTTCTTTCCTGGTATAACTCCATGAAAGCTCATGTTACTGGTGCTCAGTCGGGACATCGGAATGCCCATTCCTTTCAGTGTGTCTGCATACAGCAAATTCAGCCCACTACCACCGTCCATAAGCACTTTCGTCAGTCGAGTGCCTTCAACAACTGGATCGACCACCAAAGCTTGCCTCCCAGGGGTGGCATTATGAGTCGGGTGATCAGATTGGTCGAAGGTGATGGGTGTTTGGGACCATTTCAGATAATTTGCTTTTGCTGGGGCAACCATGTTCACCTCACGGTTAATAACTTTCAATCGACTCTTGCTCTCCACATCTGCAAAGATCATCAGAGTAGAGTTGATATGCGGATATCCTTCCTCACTGTCCTCCTTGTCTTCGGCCTTGTCCGACTCCTTCTCCTTGTTATTGGACTGTTTTCCTTGAAACTGCTGGATCAGGAGTCGACATTGGCGAGTGGTGTGCTTCGGGTAGATGATATTCCCCTCTTCGTCTTTCTTCGTGTGGATGTGACACGGCATATCCATCACGTCGTTCCCTTCTTTATCCTTTACCTTCTTAGGGTTCCAGGATCCTTTTGGTTTCCCTTTAAACTTTCCCTGAGTCACGGCCAGAGCCTCTCCAGGAGCTGCCGGTTCAGCCTTCCGCTTCTGTTTCCGACTGGTGTTTCCCTTTTCCGACTGACTCGGCTTGTGCTTGCCGCTTCGGAGTCGGTCTTCTTCTTCGCCGTTGGCGTACTTGGTAGCAATCTCCATCATCTGACTCAAGGTCATGTCACCGGTTCGACCAAACTTCAAACTCAATTCTCTGTTCTTGACGCCATCTTTAAAGGCGCAGACTGCCTGATGATCAGACACATTCTCCACAGTATGGTGCAAAGTGATCCATCTCTGAATATACTCTCTGAGAGTCTCATTGGTCTTCTGCACGCAGACTTGCAACTCCGTCAGTCCAGTCGGTCGCTTGCAAGTTCCTTCAAACGTTCTGATGAACACTCGGGACAGATCTTCCCAAGTGTAAATGCTGCTAGGAGGTAATTGAGTCAACCATGCCCTGGCAGAACCTTCCAGCATGAGGGGCAAATGCTTCATGGCCACCTCGTCGTTCCCACCACCAATCTGAACCACCACTCGGTAGTCCTCAAGCCAAGTTTCAGGCTTAGACTCACCAGTGAACTTGCTGACTCCTGTTGCCAACCTGAAATTGGGAGGGATAACTGCGGCTCTGATAGCTCTGCTAAAACATTCAGGACCAGAAACATGCACTCGACTGCTTGTGGGCGCATCTCTGTCGAGTCCACCTCGATGGGCTCTGTTCCGGTCGACCAAACCTTGCACGATAATGGATCGCGCGTCGAAGCCTGGTTCTCTGGGGTCGACTGGAACTCTTCGCCCCGTACTGAGCTGACGTCTGTCATCTTGCTGCCGAGGAGCGTAAGACCCACCCCTCGGAGGGGAATTGGGCACTCGACGCCTATCGTCTCGGTCAAGTCGGTCACCATATTGGTCTCGCCGATTCTCGCGCCCTTCACGCCGCGGAGGCGATCTGGGACTGTGAGCCGACTGAACCGTATTCGCAGCGACGGATCGACTGTGAATTCTGTTGCGCGACTGCGACACCGCCAAATTCTGATCTCCTGCTGCCCGGAGCAGATCCCTGATCTGCATCAAGCCTCTGCCAGCTTCCGACTGAGAGGGCTGGATGGACTCTGCTATACGGGTCGCAGCTGCCAAATTCTGGATTGGGGTTCGATATACCTGAGTCGGCGGGAAGAGTTGACGCCGACTGGTGTCGGGAACTCGTTGCCGCGCACGCTCGTCGAGTGCTCGCTGAAGATTCTCCAGTCGAGTGCGTTCGGCCAAATTGGCCAAACGTGCCTCCTCCAAGGCGCGAGCCTCGGGGGTTTCTCCTGCGATGGGAGTACGCAGGACATCCACGTTCCTGCGGCGAAGTTCTTCTCTTTGCAGAGAGTCGAGTGGCTCGGCTGGTACTCTTCGTGGTCTCGTGCGGGGTTGCCTCCGTCGCCTGCTCCACCATCACGGGCGAAGCCAGGGGGACTGCGGGGCCCGTCGACCATCATGATTTCCGCCGCTGGATCACTGCTATCACACTCGGATGCGGTCTCTACGGAGCCAGTCGACAGATCGAACAGGCCGTAGAGAGACTCGTCGGGCTCGATTGCCGCAACTTGGGTGGTGGCCGTCTGGCGAGCCACCGCGTGCCTCACCCACCGCTGAATCCTTGACCGGCCCGAGCGCTTGCGCTGGCGGGAGACCGGGAGGGTGGTCGATGGGGATGTCGACCGATACGGGGTCGACGGTTGCCGCAGCAGAACACCGCGGACACATGCGCAAAAATGCGTCGCACCGCGGACGGGGAGCGCATCAACGTCGAGTGGAGCCTCCTGGAGCCAGGCAGAGTCGTTGGCGATGAAGGTGAGAGCGCCGAGACGGATCTCTCGACCCTCGACCAAAACTCCAGCAGCCACCATGATGAAAGTACTCGGAAGAATCGCAACTTCTCCACAAAATTGCTAAAAACACCTGCCCCACGGTGGGCGCCAACTGTCGTGGTTCTAAGTCTGACAGTAGAGTGGGGGGTAGGTATAGAGAGGCAAGGTCCTAGCTATGAAGAGGTTGTAAACACAAGGGATGTACGAGTTCAGGCCCTTCTCGGAAGAAGTAAAAGCCCTACGTCTCGGAGCCCAGAGGCGGTCGAGTGGATTATATGTATATGAGTTACAGGGTGCCGAACCCTTCTGCCTGTGGAGGGGGGTGGCTTATATAGAGTGCGCCAGGACCCCAGCCAGCCCACGTAATGAAGGGTTTAAGGTGTATTTAGTCCGGGGCGTTACTGGTAACGTCCCACATAAAGTGTCTTAACTATCATAAAGTCTACTTAACTACAGGCCGTTGCAGTGCAGAGTGCCTTTTGACCTCCTGGTAGTCGAGTGAGTCTTCGTGGTCGAGTCCTTCAAGTCAGTCGAGTGAATCCCTCGTTGGTCGACTGGAAGGTGACCTCTTCTAAGGGTGTCCTTGGGCAGGGTACTTAGATCAGGTCTGTGACCCTACCCTAGGTACATGACCCCATCAGGATCTCCTTCCCATCGGGCCCCACAGGTCCGACCTCGGCCATGTGGTTTGGATCAGCCTTCGTGTACCACGTCTTCACCATGGCCCAGGCCTCCCTGGCGCCTTCTCCGGCAGGCCGATATCTTCCATAGACGGAAGCACTGCCGTACTCCCTGAAGCTTCTTAACAAGCCCTCCAAGACCCTCGGGTAGGGAGACGGAAGGCCATAAGGCCTGAACGACGCCGCTCATCACCTGCCGGACATGTTCATGCAGTTGCAGCAGCTCGGGAAGAAGGTCACCCGTGGAACCAGCCATTTCCTCCGCCGGACGACCCGTGAGCACACCTACAGACACATTTCTGTCAATCGACTTCCTCGCCGAACTCTTCTTTTCAAAAGAGTTTTCTCAAGCACTTACTATAAATGCCGCGACGAAGCCGCTGATTCTCCTTTACGGAATTAGACAGCTGGACCCGAACACCTTTTAGTTCTTCGCCCAGCTGGGTGTTGGCATCTTGGAGTTTTTTCCTCTCCTGCTGCACCCTCATAAGCACCTTCTCGCCGGCCTTCGGCTGGCGCAGCAGATGTTGCTTGTCCGGATCTAGTCCGGCACCCTCTGCAATATTATTGTCAGACTAAATGCACACGCCGCACTTCATAAACTACTTATCTTTTCGAAATATGTATTACCAGAGGGGGTCTCTATGGCTCCCTCCACGGCGGCTAGTGCGGCCTCAAGTTGGGCCTTGCATTCTTGAAGCTCCTGGGATAGGTGGGTATTCTTCTCCGTAAGATCCTGCATAACAAATGATCCTTAAATCAGTTAGTTTAACTACTTTAAGTCTCGGGGGCTACTGGCATATATAGCTATTAAAATTCCCCACCCGTATGTCTTTCACATACTGCTCCGTGGCTCTGGTTAAACAATCTTGAGCAGCACGGAGGTGCGCGTCTCCCGCATTAAAGGCATTCAATGCCTTGGGGGAGAAACACGCGTCATGAAGAACTGTCCGACGGCGCCTGTGATTCATGGTGCTCTCCACCTCAGACCTGGTGGCAGACAACCTGTCAGCATCCTCCGTTGGAGGAGCATCCGGATCATGCCTTGCGCTCGCCTCCCCCTCCGGACCAGGTGTTGGAGCCTGGCTGGCGAAGGCCTGGTTGGCAACCTCCCCGGGCATAGTCCCGCGAGCGTTCTTTCTCCTGGAAGAATCATGAGCATTAATATACCCCCCAGGAGTCTTTCCCTTAAAGACAATGGTGCGCCATACCTTTGCGGCGATGTTTCGATTCGCGCCGCACTCCTCTTCCGCCTGCTGGGCCGCACTGACCCTGGTTGGTCAGTCGCCGCGGGCTCGGCTTCCCGCCGTAAAGGCACCTCCTGTGAAGCACCGTTGGTACACGGTGGTCAGAAATCAGCATTAAAAAAGTAATGGTGTCAGGACTTCGGTCGTACTCACCTGGGAAGCCGGAGATAAAACGGGGTAGTCAGCCGTAATGGCGACTAGAGCATTGTCTATGCTGAGCTGGTGGAACACCCCGTCAATGAGTTCCACCATTATGTCCGGATCCTCTCCGGAGGCCGGGTCAAGGGATCTTCCCGGATCCTCGGGTTGTGGAGTCGGGCTTTCTATGCCCTCCACATCCCAGCGCAGTTCTTGCGTCGAAATCATAAAGTAAGACACTTATCTTTGAAAGCACGGATCGGATACATAAACGTCCGCTTACCCAGCTCTAAGGGTTATTCATGGAGAATCCATTCAATGGACTCGTGCGGAGGAAGTCCTCCCTCTCCCCTTGTACAAGCCGGACGTGATCTTCACCAGATCGGCGGCCGATCCCGGCCCCTTGCGGCCATGACGGGTGGCGTCATTCTCCCTGTTGAAATCCCACATGGGGTGGCCCCTATATTGGAGCGGCTGCACCCCTCGCATAATGCATGTGGCCATGACTCCAATCATGGTCAGTCCGGAATGGGCCAGTAACCTTATCCGGCCCATCAGATATTGGACACTCCTATCATCCTCCTGTCGAGGGCTCCACGGGCGCCAACTCAGGCGTTTTCTCATAGGAGCGTTGCTAAACTCCGGGAGGCCGATCCGAACTGGATCCGGCAGTGGGGCGTCTTCCATATAGAACCATTCCGAAGGCCAGTCTTCGGATGCCTTCTTAGGGGTTCCGGATAGATATCCGGTCCCGGCGATGCGCCATATTTCGGCTCCGCCCACTTGATATATCGACCCCTCGTGAGAACGGGGTACGAGGCAAAACAATCTCTTCCACAACGCAAAATGGGGCTCGATGCCCAAGAACAGCTCGCAAAGAGCTACAAAGCCCGCGATGTGCAAGATGGAGGCAGGTGTGAGGTGGTGAAGTTGGAGTCCATAGAACTCCAGGAACCCCCGGAGAAACGGATGTATGGGAAATCCGAGTCCCCTTATTAGGTAGGGGACGAAGCATACCCGCTCTCCTTTGGAGGGATTGGGGACGCTCTCCGCCTGCTTCCCGCCCTTGTAGGTGGCCAGTCCGGCTCGAACTAGAACCATAAAGGCTAGGGGAAGATATCCCTCTAATTGGAGCGTCACTAACTCGCTATGCGGGACCGAACATCTCCTCCAATCTCCTAGCTAAGGACTGGGAGCGCGAGAGGAGGAGCCGCGTCGACTGTCCATGTTGGATTGGTTTTTGTCGGATGCGCTTCGATGAGAACTTGCGGAAGGAGGATGGTGTGATTTGGATCTGGATCCTCGCCTCTCTTATAGGCAGCTTATTCGCGCAGCTAGGGGGTATAATGTAAAAATACCCTGGCTTTTCGCATTTCATACGACACGTGGAAGAGGGCCATTATTGGACGTAGAAGCCAAGGAGCGCAACATTTATAAGGAAACCGGACACTGTTCGGTAAACACATGGAATATGGAGGAGAACCCGCCTTGCAAACGCCGAAGACAGTATACGCGCCGGACTCGTCGTCATTGAAGCCTGGTTCGGGGGCTACTGAGGGAGTCCCGGACTAGGGGGTGTCCAGACAGCCGAACTATCATCGTCTGCCGGACTCCAAGACTATGAAGATACAAGATTGAAGACTTCGTCCCGTGTCCGGATGGAACTTTCCTTGGCGTGGAAGGCAAGCTTGGCGATACGGATATGTAGATCTCCTACCATTGTAACCGACTCTGTGTAACCCTAGCCCTCTCCGGTGTCTATATAAACCGGATGGCTTTAGTCCGTAGGACGAACAACAATCAGACCATAGGCTAGCTTCTAGGGTTTAGCCTCCTTGATCTCGTGGTAGATCTACTCTTGTAATACCCACATCATCAGTATCAATCAAGCAGGACATAGGGTTTTACCTCCATCAAGAGGGCCCGAACCTGGGTAAAACATTGTGTCCCTTGTCTCCTGTTACCATCTGCCTAGACGCACAGTTCAGGACCCCCTACCCGAGATCCGCCGGTTTTGACACCGACAGTCATCTTGCCCGAAATCCCACTAGGAAGAAGATCGAGTCCAAGAAGTAGACGAACCAACATAGTCAAACGAATCCTCACAATCCGCAACGTTACTGGAACTAAGAAAAAACACCGGAAAGAAGCAAACAACATGCTAAACAACCATCACATAACATGGCATGATGCACATTCAAGTATGATGCATGTCCGGTTTAAATATGCATGGCATGGCAAAGTGCACAAACAACACTACAATTTAAGTGGAGCTCAATATACAACGAGTTGCATATTGGCAAAACACCACGTTGACATATTTAGTTTAATCTAGTTTAAGCTACCCAACAATATAAAATGTTGTTAAACATGGCAAGAGGTGAAGCAAAATTAATCTACCTATCTAGACAAGTTTAAATGAGGCCGGAAACAACAAACAACAATTCCGAAAAAACCATATGTTATTTAGCAATTTTAATGCAAACAACAATTTTAAACATTTTAAATGTTGTTATCATGATGTGGATGACATATGCAAGTTTTATGCAATTTTATGAAAATTTTGACATAAGCATGTTATGAAGCATTTGGTCACCATGGCGGAACAAAAGGGGTGCCATGGCAATGACAACGAAAATGGTGCCACAACAACATTTCGATGATCCGACAACTCATTGAGATACTGGCGCAAAAGAAAGTATGGGAGTGAGCATGTCATGCAAAATATGATGGGGAGTGATCCCGCTACCGGGTGTCCCACGGGTCGTCGTCATGGCAATGAGGAGGAACTTGCAAGGATCAACTCGGACACAGTGCACACACGAGCACCTCATACAACACACATGCATTTGGTCCACGGGTGATCGTCTCGTTGGTTATACCTTTGAAGCGTGCATTTTCGGAGCGGATCGAGTTTGAAGCGGCGTAGAGGAAGTAGACGTTCTCGAAACGGTCGTAGTGGAAGTAGTGGTACACATTCGTTTTCAGAGAGGTACTTGAAGAATCCAACATCCTCGGGGCGATGGTAGTGGTACACACGACGTCGGGGTACTTGTTGGTCCGGTCTTGGCGGTGTAGATGTACATGTTGTCGGGGTACTTGTTGCATCACCGGGTGTAGTCGTACACGTTCAGAGCGGAACTTGGTGTATCCATCTACTTGGCGTTCCGGTGTGGTAGTCATTAGAGCGTCTGACAAAGCGGTACTTGGAGGTCTTCGAAAAACACTGGTAGTCACGGTACACGTTCTTGGCGATTTCGTAGACGCTGGTAGTCGCGGTACGCGTTCTTGGCGATTTTGTTGACGCGACAGGGGTACTTCACGCATCCACGGAAGGGTCTTGGCATCCTTGGCGGATGAAGACCGTGGTGCGAGGTGGTGGCTTGGGGTCAAACGGCCGAGGCATGGTGGCGCAGGAAGGCGAGGCTGGCGCAGGAGCTTGAGGGCGCGAGTGGCAGAGGCTGCGACGATGTAACGCCCACGATGCGGCTATATCTCCCACGTGTCGAGGCAAGACTTAGAGGCATAAGTGCATTGTGGTTTTGTCGCAAGAAGGGCCATCTTCACACAATCCCATGTAATGAACAAGAAAGGGATAAATAGAGTTTCCTTACAATTGCCACTTCACACAAAGATCATATAATTCATACATCATTAAGAGTACACACATATTCCGGCTACTCACAAATCCAAATGAAAAGCAGATAACCCCAAATGCTAGATCCTCGATCATCCCAACTGGGCTCTAGTACTGATCATTAGGAAAAGACACGTAGTAATGGCTAAGGACCTCATCGAACTCCCACTTGAGTTCGGTAGCATCACCTGCACTGGTATCATCCGCACCTGCAACTGTTTTGGTAGTATCTATGAGTCATGAGGACTCAGCAATCTCAAAACCCGCGAGATCAAGACTATTTAAGCTTATGGGTACAATGTGGTAATGAGGTGGAGTTGCAGTAAGCACTATGCAAATATGGTGGCTAACATACGCAAATAAGAGTAAGATGAGAAGCTACGCAACGGTCGTGAAGCTAGAAGTGATCAAGAAGTGATCCTGAAACTACTTACATTCAAACATAACCCAAACAACATTCACTTCCCAAACTCCGCCGAAAAGAGACCATCACGGCTACACACACGGTTGGCACATTTTAATTAAGTCAAGTGTCAAGTTCTCTACAGTCGGATATTAACAAATTCCCATCTACCACATAACCGCGGGCACGACTCTCAAAAGTTTATACCCTGCAGGGGTGTCCCAACTTAGCCCATCACAAGCACTCACGATCAGTGAAGGATATTCCTTCTCCCGGAAAGACCTGATCAGCCTCGGAATCCCGGTTACAAGACGTTTCGACAATGATAAAACAAGACTAGCAAGGCCGCCCGGATGTGCCGACAAATCCCGATAGGAGCTGCACATATCTCGTTCTTAGGGCACACTGGATGAACACTATGTACAACAACCGAAGACCCCGGGTGAAGGGGTGGCACCGCAAGTGGCTCTAGGTTGGACCAACACTCAGAGGAGCACTGGCCCGAGGGAGTTAAATAAAGATGACCCTCGGGCTCGCGAAAACCCAAGGGAAAGTTATAGGTTGTTAGGCAAATGTAAAACCAAGGTTGGGCCTTGCTGGAGGAGTTTTATTCAAAGCAAACTGTCAAGGGGGTCCCATAACCCCGACAGCGTAAGGAACGCAAAATCAAGGAACATAACACCGCTATGACGGATACTAAGGTGGCAAGAGTGGAACAAAACACTAGGCATAAGGCCGAGCCTTACACCCTTTACCAAGTATATAGATGCATTTATTAAAATAATACATATTGTGATATCCCAACATAAACATGTTCCAACATGGAGAAATCTTCAACTTCACTTGCAATTAACAACGCTATAAGAGGGGCTGAGCAAAAGTGGTAACTTAGACAAACAACGATTTGCTAGGAAGGTGGGTTAGAGGCTTGACATGGCAATATGGGAAGCCCGGTAAACAAGTGATAGGTAGCACAACAGATAGAACGAAGCAACTAGCAAGCAAATATACTAGTGATATCGAGGGTAATGGTCATCTTGCCTGCAAAGTTCTCAGAGTTGTCGAAAGCTTGCTCCATGTTATCGTACTCAATAGGTTCCTCGTTCACGAACTCATATCCCGGCTCAACCCAAAGGAAGAACACAAGCAATGCAACAACAATCAATCATGGTGCAATGCGCAAGCAACATGATGCAAGACATGGCATGGAATGCAAGATATGACGTGCAATGCATATGGGTACTCCAGAAGGGAAAAGATGATCAAGGCATCAACTTGGCAAATCAAGTATGCCGCTAGGAAGAGTGAGTGATTTTGGTCGAAATCGATATAAAGATCACCGGAAACGGGTGCACGGTTTGCAAATGACAAGCAAAACAAAAATGGTGCAAAACTGCGCTTAACAACATCGTCGCACTTATGATGCATCATGAAACTATGCTACAACATTCCAACACAGCAATAAAGCACATGGAATTAACGTACACATGACAAAGAGCAAATAACATCAAAGCATCATATGCATATGGCTCATGGATTAGTGGGAACCAACATTACAAGATTAAATGTTGAAACCGTTTTAACAAGTGTAAAACAGCAACATTATCATAGCATGTTTGCAAGCATGAAACAGAGGTCATATGATATCCAAAATTATCAAACCTGGCTTCTGGACAAATAATTCATATCATAATTCAATTCATGTAATTGGAGCATCTCCAAAAGAGGCATGTATCAACTAATATTAAGCTCACAACATGGCATCATGAAGTTAACAGAAATCTGGAACATTATATAAGCAAGTTCATGACAATGAAAACATATGCTACATGAGATATATAGGGCATCAAAAGGCATGACAAGATATATAATAACATGTACATCAAAACATGTCAACTAAGCACCTCCAAATTATGCGTGGATTAATTGGTAGCATCAAGAGAACATGGCATCATGATATGACAGATTCAGCATTGACAAAACATTAACAGCGAGTACCCCACTTGACGAGCTTGTTGCACTCACTATAGGGCATATCAAAATAAATGGATTGCACCCCTGTAAATATGGCATGATTACGCTCCTAAAACATGTAGACATGATGAACAAAAGAGAATCGCACAAAAAGATACAAAAAAGACAAATAGGTAAGTTACAACAGTTTTCAGTAGTTAACAGCAACATGCACTTTTGCAATAGGGATTAAGATATCTATATGCACCCTAACATGAATTCAAAGCACACCAACTTGTAGAGCATGAAGATCATAACATTTGCATATCAAGATCATCATCATAGGATGAAGAGGTACAAAGTTACACCACTCACAAGATACATAAATGATGTTAACAGTCAGCAGATTATATCACTTAGCAGTTTTGCAATGAAGATTAAGACATCAATATGGACAGTAATATGAATGCAAACTACACCAGCATGAAGAGCATTGAGAGATGAATATTTTGACATATCATATGCGCAAATCGGAGTTAGGTGCAAGGAGATATGACATGAAGGACAGGGGCACATATTATGAATGTTTCGGGACTTGGAAGAAAACGAGTGGGGTTCAGCCTTTCCAGATATAGGATTCCGGGTGCGGTTCCTGAGGATCATCGGATATGCTCGCCGGAGCACGAGGGTCTGGCGACCGGAGCAGCTGGAGGCTCGCTGGAGAGGTGCGGGAGCCGGCCGGAGATGACGGCACAGGGCGGGGCGGTCCCGCGGCGGGGTGCGGCACCGGAGGACGGTTGGCGGCGGCGGCAAAGGGCGGCGGAGTGCTGGCGAGGCGTGCGGGCGCCGCGGAGCCTCGGGCGGCGGCGGCGGATGGGCTCGCGGGGGCCAGGGGCGGGCCGAGCGGGCCGGCGTGGTGGACGGCGGCGGGAGGCCACGTGGCAGCACACCACTGGCTATGGGCGGCGGCGGCGACTCATCCGGTGGGATCCGGACATGTCCAGCGGTGGAGTGCAGCGGGGTTAGGGTTTCATCTGTGAGAATTTCGGGGGGTGACCCATATTTATAGGTAGAGGGAGCCAGGAGAGTCCAAATGAGGTACAGTTTTCACCCACATGATCGTG
The DNA here is from genome assembly GCF_002162155.2 of Triticum dicoccoides. NCBI lineage: Eukaryota > Viridiplantae > Streptophyta > Magnoliopsida > Poales > Poaceae > Triticum > Triticum dicoccoides. Next base: position 238,603,136 of record NC_041393.1, read on the forward strand.
ATCCAACGACGGAGAGTATGGAGGGGGTTTAGATGGGTTAGTGGGCTGATTTGGAGGGGTGTTGGGCTTCACAAAATAGGGATTTTGCGGTTGCCTGGTTAACCGTTGGGGCATCAAACGACCTCCAAATGGAACAAAATTTGACAGGTGGTCTACCGGTGGTATACCAAGGCTACTAGACAAATCTCGACCCATTCCGAGAACGTTTTTCTCTCGCTCACGAAACAACATAAGAGGGGTGCATCGAGTGCATGTGAGAGTGTCAGATCACGAAATGGACGACCGGAAAAGTGACTGATTGCATGAAACGAACATGAATGCAAATGAGATCCACATGATGACATGAACAAAATGCAAAACGAGAGACAAAGGAAATATCATATCACATAGCCGGAAATGACAAGAGTTGGAGTTACAAATATGGAAAGTTACATCCGGGGTGTTACAAGACTCCACCACTACAAGAGGATCTCGTCCCGAGATCTAGGACTGAAAGAACTCCGGATATTCGGAACGGAGGTGATCCTCGCGCTCCCAGGTGGCTTCTCGGTCGGAATGGTGTGACCACTTAACTTTCAGGAATTTGATTGACTTGTTGCGAGTCTTGCGCTCGGTTTCTTCAAGAATTGCAATTGGATGCTCATGACAAGACAAATCTTCTTGGAGGTCAATTTCTTCGAAGTTGATAGTGCGCTCAGGCGTCTTGAAACACTTGCGAAGCTGTGACACGTGAAACACATCGTGCACATTTGTGAACTTGGACGGAAGCTCGAGTTGATAGGCGAGGTCGCCTCTTTTGCCAATGATCTTGAAAGGACCCACGTATCTAGGGGCAAGCTTCCCTTTGATACCGAACTGATGAGTGCCCTTCATTGGAGAGATGCGGAGTTAGACATGATCTCCGATCTGGAAAGCCAAGTCACGGTGCTTGCTATCATAGTAACTCTTTTGGCGTGATTGCGCGGCTTTGAGGTTTTCACAGATTACTTTACGCATCTCCTCAGCTTCTGTGATCAAGTCATTGCCAAGAAGTTGGCCTTCACCAGTCTCGGACCAATTGAGAGGAGTACGACAGTTTCTGCCATAAAGAATTTCGAATGGGGCCTTGCCCGAACTTTCTTGGAAGCTGTTGTTGTAGGAGAAATCGGCATATGGAAGACAATCTTCCCACTTCATACCGAAAGAGATGACACAAGCTCTGAGCATGTCTTCGAGGATTTGATTGACTCGCTCAACTTGGCCACTTGTTTGAGGATGGAAAGCTGTGCTGAAGCAAATGTTGGTACCCATGGCCTTCTGGAAGGAGTCCTAGAACTTAGAAGTGAAAATGCTTCTGTGGTCTAAAGAGATCAATTTCGGAATACCGTGCAAGGAGATAATTCTGCAGGTGTACAACTCTGCCAACTGAGCTGCCATGATAGATTCTCTGATTGGAAGGAAATGAGCCACTTTTGTAAGCTTGTCGATGACAACGAAGATAGCATCATTCCCATGCTTGGACTTAGGGAATCCGGTGACAAAGTCCATTTTGATATGATCAAACTTCCATTCTGGAATAGCAAGAGGTTGGTGGAGAGCAATTGGTCGTTGGTGTTCTGCTTTCACCCTTCGGCAGACATCACATTCATTCACGAATTGAGCAATTTCTCGCTTCATTCGAGTCCACCAATACGACTGCTTGAGGTCATGATACATCTTCGAGCTGCTTGGATGGATGGAAATTAGAGAATTGTGCGCTTCGTTCATTGTGACCTTCCTTAGATCACCTTTAGGAACCACTAACCGATCCTCAAAGAATAAGGTGTCCTTGTCATCAATGCGATAGCACTTGTATTTGGACAAGCCCTTGGCAATACCGTGTTTCACCTTCTTCACCATGGCATCAAGGAGTTGTGCCTCATGGATTTGATCTTCCAAGGTATGAGAGACTTGAAGGTTGGCAAGAAAACCTTGAGGAACAACTTGGAGGTTGAGTTTCCGGAAAGCTTCACAAAGATCATGTTGGAATGGCTTGAGAATTAAGCTGTTGCAGTAAGCCTTTCTGCTTAGAGCATCTGCAATTACATTCGCCTTGCCTGGAGTATATTCAATACTCGGATTGTACTCTTGAATCATTTCAACCCAACGAGTTTGCCTGAGGTTTGAGGTTGGGTTGGGTGAAGATATATTTGAGGCTCTTGTGATCGGTGAAAATGTCCACTTGCCTTCCCAACAAGAGATGTCTCCATGTTATCAACGCATGGACAACTGCCGCCAACTCAATATCGTGAGTGGGGTAGTTTCTTTCGTTGGGCTCCAACCGACAGGAGGTATAAGCCACAACCTTCTTCTCTTTCATTAACACAGCACCGGGACCTTGCAAAGAGGCATCACGGAAAACTTCGAATGGCTTGGATTCGTCAAGAGGAGTCAAGACAGGAGCTGAGACTTGCTTCTCTTTGAGGGTGTTGAAAGCAACATCACACTCAGGAATCCACACATACTTGACATGCTTCTGGTGGAGGTTGGAAAGAGGCTTTGCAATCTTAGAGAAATTCTCAATGAATCTATGACAATAGCTTGCAAGTCCAAGGAAACTGCGAAGCTGCTTTACATTCTGAGGAGGTTCCCAATTCACAACTGCAGAAACCTTCTCAGGATTAACAGCAATGCCTTTGGCGGAGATGATTTGGCCAAGATAAAGAACTTCATTGATACGTCCATTTTGCATCATGCTTTTATATCAATATTTATTGTCTTATGGGCTGTCATTACACATTATATCTCAATACTTATGGCTATTCTCTCTTATTTTACAAGGTTTACCATGAAGAGGGGGAATGCCGGCAGCTGGAATTCTGGCTGGAAAAGGAGCAAATGTTGGAAACCTATTCTGCACAACTCCAAAAGTCCTGAAACTCCACGAAACAACTTTTTGGATTTATTAAGAATTTATGAGCAAAATAAATAGGCTAGGGGGCCCACACCCTGTCTAGGAGACAGGGGGCCCCCCCCTATAGAGCGCGGCCCCCTATCTCCTGGGCCCCCTGGTGGGCCTCCGGCGTACATCTTCTGCTATATCATCACTCTTACCCTGGAAAAAATCATGGGCAAGCTTACGGGACGAAACTCCGCTGCCACGAGGCGGAACCTTGGCGGAATCAATCTAGGGCTCTGGCGGAGGTGTTCTGCCCGGGACACTTCCCTCCAGGAGGGGGAAATCATCACCAACGTCATCACCAACGATCCTCTCATCGAGAGGGGGTCAATCTCCATCAACATCTTCACCAGCCCCATCTCCTCTCAAAACCCTAGTTCATCTCTTGTATCCAATCTTGTATCAAAACCACAAATTGGTACCTGTGGGTTGTTAGCAGTGTTGATTACTCCTTGTAGTTGATGCTAATTGGTTTACTTGGTGGAAGATCATATGTTCAGATCCTTTATGCATATTATTACTCCTCTGATTATGAACATGAATATGCTTTGTGAGTAGTTACGTTTGTTCCTGAGGACATGGGTGAAGTCTTGCTATTAGTAGTCATGTAAATTTCGTAGTCGTTCGATATTTTGATGAGATGTATGTTGTCTTTCCTCTAGTGGTGTTAGAGAATGTTCTTGATGACCCACTGCCTATTAATGATAGTTTTCCTAATGAACAACTAGCGGTCGTCAATGCTTCTCGTACTGCTCCTTGGTATGCTGATTATGCTAATTACATTGTTGCTAAATATATACCGCCTAGTTTCACATACCAGCAAAAGAAAAAGTTCTTTTATGATTTAAGACATTACTTCTGGGATGATCGACACCTTTATAAAGAAGGAGTAGATGGTATTATTAGACGTTGTGTGCGTGAGCATGAACAGGAACAAATCTTACGCAAGTGTCACTCTGAATCTTATGGAGGACACCACGCTGGAGATAGAACTGCACACAAGGTACTACAATCTGGTTTTTATTGGCCTACTCTCTTCAAAGATGCTTGTAAGTTTGTCTTATCTTGTGATGAATGTTAAAGAATAGGTAACATTAGTAGACGTCAAGAAATGCCTATGAATTATTCTCTTGTTATTGAACCATTTGATGTTTGGGGCTTCGATTATATGGGACCTTTTCCTGCCTCCAATGGTTATACACATATTTTAGTTGTTGTTGATTACTTTACTAAGTGGGTAGAAGCTATTCCAACTAGTAGTGCTGATCATAACACTTCTATTAAAATTCTTAAAGAAGTTATTTTTCTGAGGTTTGGAGTCCCTAGATATCTTATGACTGTTGGTGGTTCACACTTTATTCATGGTGCTTTCCGTAAGATGCTTGCTAAGTATGATGTCAATCATAGAATCGCATCTCCTTATCACCCGCAGTCTAGTGGTCAAGTAGAGTTGAGCAATAGAGAGCTCAAATTAATTTTGCAAAAGGCTGTGAATAGATCTAGAAAGAATTGGTCCAAAAAACTTGATGATGCATTATGGGCCTCTAGAACTGCATACAAAAATCCTGTTGGTATGTCTCCATATAAGATGGTTTATGGAAAAGCATGTCATTTACCTCTTGAACTTGAACATAAAGCATATTGGGCTATAAAAGAGCTCAATTATGACTTCAAACTTGCCGGCGAGAAGAGGTTGTTTGATATTAGCTCACTTGATGAATGGAGAACCCAAGCATATGAGAATGCCAAGCTTTTCAAAGAAAAAGTCAAAGGATGACATGATAAGAGGATACAAAAGCGTGAGTTTAACGTAGGAGATTATGTGTTATTATTCAACTCTCGTTTAAGATTTTTTGCAGGAAAACTTCTCACAAAACGGGAAGGTCCCAACGTTATCGAGGAGGTCTATCGTTCTGGTGCTATAAGAATCAACAACTTCAAAGGCACAAATCCGAGGGTGGTTGACGGTCAAAGAATTAAACATTATATTTTAGGTAATCCTATCAATGTTGAAACTAATATTATTGAAACCATAACCCCCGAGGAATACATAAGAGACACTTTCCAGAACGTTCCGGACTCCGAAAAGGCATAGGTACGTGGTACGGTAAGTAAACCGACTCCAAAACAACTCTAATGGCAATTTTTATCAGTTTTGGATTATTTAAGAATTTTAGGAAGAAAGAAGTAGTCTGAAAGGTACACGAGGCTCCCACGAGAGAGGAGGCCGCGCCCCCTGTCTCGTGGGCACCTCGTGTGCCTCCCGGACTCCATTTTCTTGTATGTTACGTACTTTGGTCGGTAAAAATTCATTATATATACCCCCGAAGGTTTTGACCACCGTATCACGCAAATATCCTCTATTTTCGTTTCGAGCTGTTCCTGTTGCAGAATAAAGCAAGATGTCTTCTCAGGAATCAGTTGGGGAGAGCCGGGTGTCTCACCCAACGCCAGGTCTAGGACCAAATGGCGATGCCTATCACTTTGGACCATCAACGGAGGATGATATGGAGGCTGATTTGAAAATGATAGATGCCATGGAGGAAGATCTAGAAGTTACCTCTCGTCTCCAAGCAGATTTCACTATGGGGGAAGTACCTAGCCTGGCTGTCCCTGCCTCGATCATCCCTTCCAACTCTAGATTTCTTTCTTATGAAAATATGAAAAAGAGTTTCACGTGTTCTCTAGAAGCTATGCAACATCCTTGGGTAACAGGAGCCTTGGCCGTTACGGGCAAGCTCCGTAAAGAAATTATGGACCTCAAACAACAAGTCAATAAGCTCGAGGAGGAGAACCGTATCCTGAAGGGCATCATCGCCAAGAAGATCATAACACCAACCGTGAAGCAGGAGAAATTATCACATGGGTATGGGCACTCTCCTTGGCAACTGCCAAGCTTGGGGGAGGTGCCCCGGTATCGTATCACCATCACACTCCTATCTTTACCACTTTATTTAGTTCGATCCTTTTAGTAGTATCTTGATCTAGTAGATTAAAGTTTTGATATCAAGTAGTTTTGAGTTTTGCATTGTGATCTCTTTATGTAAGCGAGTCCGTATGCTTTCTATAATAAAGATTAGTGTTGAGTCAAGGGCTTTGCTTTGTTGCTATGATCTTGAGAAAGTAGAAAGAACAAAAGATTTCATATTGATCTTATGGATAGTGATAACTTCACATATGGAAAGTATGAGGCATAAAAATTGTTGAGAGTTGATGAACGTAGCCTTGGTCATCGTTGCAATTAATAGGAAGTGATAAGGAAAGAGGGTTTCACATATAGATATATTATCTTGGACATCTTTTATGATTGTGAAGCACTCATTAAGTATGACAAGCTAAAAGAGTTGATGTTGAACAAGGAAGACAACATAATGGTTTATGTTTTCTGACATCTCAGTTAAAGTACATTGTCATTGACCTTCCAAACATGTTGAGTTTGCCTTTACCCCTCTTGCTAGCCAAATTCCTTGCACCAAGTAGAGATACTACTTGTGCTTCCAAATATCCTCAAACCCAGTTTTGCCATGAGAGTCCACCATACTTACCTATGGATTAAGTAAGATCCTTCAAGTATGTTGTCATCGGTGCAAGCAATAAAAATTGCTCTCTAAATATGTATGACTTATTAGTGTAGAGAAAATAAGCTTTGTACGAACTTGTTGTGGAAGTAATAAAAGCGACGGATTGCATAATAAAGGTCCACATACAAGGGGCAATATAAAGTGACGTTCTTTTGCATTAAGATTTCGTGCATCAACCCTAAACACGCATGACAACCTCTGCTTCCCTCTGCGAAGGGCCTATTTACTTTATGTTTTTACTTTATGCTTGAGTCAAGGTGATCCTCACCTTTCCCCTTTTTCATTCTATCCTTTGGCAAGATCCTCGTGTCTGAAAGATCATGATACATATATCCAATTGGATGTAAGTTTGCATAGGCTATTATTGTTGACATCACCTAAAGGTGAATAGGTTGGGAGGCAACACAATAAGCCCCTATCTTTCTCAGTATCCGGCTGAAACTCTACAACCACAAGTATTGCGTGAGTGTTAGCAATTATGGGAGACTACGAGATAGTTGAGTATGTGAGCTTGTTGAAAAGCTCTATTATTGACTCTTTCTAATGTTACGATAAATTGCAATTGCTTCAATGACTAAGATTATAGTTTGTTAGTTCCCAATGAAGTTTATGAACCATACTTGACATTGTGAATTTCTTATTACTTGAGCATAGGAAATCATATGACAAAATCTATATATGTTGCTGTTATTAGAATGATAATGATGCCCTCATGTCCGTATTTTATTTTTATCGACACCTCTATCTCTAAACATGTGGACATATTTTTCGACTTCGGCTTCCGCTTGAGGACAAGCGAGGTCTAAGCTTGGGGGAGGTGATACGTCCATTTTGCATCATGCTTTTATATCAACATTTATTGTATTATGGGCTGTCATTACGCATTATATCTCAATACTTATGGCTATTCTCTCTTATTTTACAAGGTTTACCATGAAGAGGGGGAATGCCGGCAGCTGGAATTCTGACTGGGAAAGGAGCAAACGTTGGAAACCTATTCTGCACAACTCCAAAAGTCCTGAAACTCCACGAAACAACTTTTTGGATTTATTAAGAATTTATGAGCGAAAGAAATAGGCCAGGGGGCCCACACCCTGTCCAGGAGACAGGGGGCGCGCCCCCCATAGGGCGCGGCCCCCTATCTCTTGGGCCCTCTAGTGGGCCTCCGGCGTCCATCTTCTGCTATATCATCACTCTTACCCTGGAAAAAATCGTGGGCAAGCTTACGGGACGAAACTCCGCCGCCACGAGGAGGAACCTTGGCGGAATCAATCTAGGGCTCTAGCGGAGCTGTTTTGCCGGGGACACTTCCCTCCGGGAGGGGGAAATCATCACCAACGTCATCACCAACGATCCTCTCATCGGGAGGGGTTAAATCTCCATCAACATCTTCACCAGCATCATCTCCTCTCAAAACCCTAGTTCATCTCTTGTATCCAATCTTGTATCAAAACCACAAATTGGTACTTGGTGGGTTGCTAGTAATGTTGATTACTCCTTGTAGTCGATGCTAATTGGTTTACTTGGTGGAAGATCATACGTTCAGATCCTTTTTGCATATTATTACTCCTCTGATTATGAACATGAATATGCTTTGTGAGTAGTTACGTTTGTTCCTGAGGACATGGGTGAAGTCTTGCTATTAGTAGTCATGTGAATTTGGTATTTGTTCGATATTTTGATGAGATGTATGTTGTCTTTCCTCTAGTAGTGTTATGTGAACATCGACTACATGACACTTCACCATTATTTGGGCCTAGAGGAAGGCATAGGGAAGTAATAAGTAGATGATGGGTTGCTAGAGTGACAGAAGCTTAAACCCTAGTTTATGCGATGCTTCGTTAGGGGTTGATATGGGCCCATATGTTTAATGTTGTGGTTAGGTTTACCTTAATACTCCTTTTTGTAGTTGCGGATTTCTTGCAATAGGGGTTAATCATAAGTGGGATGCTTGTCCAAGTTAGGGCAGTACCCTAGTGCCGGTCCACCCACATATCAAATTATCAAAGTACCGAACACGAATCTTATGAACGTGATGAAAACTAGCTTGACGATAATTCCCAATGTGTCCTCGGGAGCTCCTTCCTCATTATTAGAATTTGTCCAGGCTTATCCTTTGCTACATAAAGGATTGGGCCACCTTGCTACACTTTATTTACTTTATTTACTTTTTGCTTGTTACTATTTGTCTTATCACAAAACTATCTATCACCTACTATTTCAGTGCTTGCAGAGAAAACCTTACTAAAAACCGCTTATCATTTCCTTCTGCTCCTCGTTGGGTTCGACACTCTTACTTATCGAAAGGACTATGATGGATCCCCTACACTTGTGGGTCATCAGACAACTGCCACCAACTCAAGATCATGAGTGGGGTAGTTTCTTTCGTTGGGCTCCAACCGACAGGAGGTATAAGCCACAACCTTCTTCTCTTTCATTAACACAACACCAGGACCTTGCAAAGATGCATCACGGAAAACTTCGAATGGCTTGGATTCGTCAAGAGGAGTCAAGACAGGAGCTGAGACTAGCTTCTCTTTGAGGGTGTTGAAAGCAACATCAGACTCAGGAATCCAAACATACTTGACATGCTTCTGGAGGAGGTTGGAAAGATGCTTTGCAATCTTAGAGAAATTCTCAACGAATCTTCGGCAATAGCTTGCAAGTCCAAGGAAACTGCGAAGCTGCTTTACATTCTGAGGAGGTTCCCAATTCACAACTGCAGAAACCTTCTCGGGATTAACAGCAATGCCTTTGGCGGAGATGATGTGGCCAAGATAAAGAACTTCATCAAGCCAAAACTCACATTTGGAAAACTTTGCATAGAATTGATACTCTCTGAGCTTATCGAGCACCAATCTCAAATGTTTGGCATGGTCCTTCTATTCTTGGAGGACACCAAGATATCATCGAGATACACCAGGATGAATTCATTTGTGTAAGGGTTGAATATGAAGTTCATCATGCGAGAGAAAGTTGGAGGAGCATTGACAAAGCCGAAAGACATGACAGTATATTCATAAGAACCAAAGCTTGTTCTGAATGCTGTCTTGGGGATATCTTATTCACGAATGCGAATTTGATGATAACCCATACGGAGGTCAAGCTTGGAGAACACCTTTGCACCTTTAAGTTGCTCGAATAACTCATTGATGTTGGGAAGTGGGTACTTGTTCTTGATTGTCTTCTTGTTCAATGGACGGTAATCGACGCTAAGTTGGTCTGTGTCATCCTTCTTCTGGACAAAAAGAATACCACAACCCCAAGGAGATGAACTTGGTCTGATCAGACCCAGATGCTCTTGTTCATCGAGCTGTTTCTTTAATTCCTTCAGCTCCTTTGGCCCAAGCTTGTATGGATGCTTGCAAATGGGTTCAGTACCAAGCTCAAGATCGATAAAGAACTCAACTGGCCAGTGAGGAGGCATGCCCGGAAGATCTTCTGGAAAGACATCTTAGTACTCATAAAAATCTAGAATTTGAGAAATTGCATCTAACTCGTCCTTCTCATTGAGAGAGAATAACCGAATGGTTTCGTCACGAGCGGCATAGATGATCACATCCTCAGAAGAGTGTGTCAATTGAATCTCCCTGGCAGCACAATCAAGTTGAGCCTTGTGCTTAGAAAGCCAGTCCATGCCGAGAATTAGATCAATATCCGAGTCACCAAGAACAACTGGTTTAGATAGAAATTTATAGTTGCCCATCTTGATAGAAACATCCGGGATGCAATTATTAGATGTCATTTGCTTACCCGGGGACACAATCTTCAATGGGATATGAATCTTTTCCGTCACAAACTAATGCTTGGCAACAAAAAGTCTTGAAATGAAAGAAAGCGATGCACCAGTATCAAATAAAACTTTTGCAAGAATGTCATTAACTGAGAGATTACCCATTATCACATCAGAAGAATCCTCTGCTTGCGCTGCATTCATCATGTTCACCTTTGCATGCTTTGGATTGTGCTTGACCACTACATTGCTTGAAGACCTCACAGGAGGAGGAGGCGAAGGGCGCCTTTGGTTGAAGCACTTGTTCGCATAGTGACCTTTCTGACCACACTTGTTTCAAGTCACCTCTGAGAGCGGACGATGATAAGGAGCACTTGACCTTGGATATTGAGTCTGTGACTTGTTCTAATAGCCTGGGTTGGGTGGGTGGGAAGATCCACGACCACCTGAGTTCTTCTGCTGGTAAGGATGACGAAACGGAGGAGGAGGAAGGTAGAACTTCTACTGATTAGCTGCCACTTGTGAGGAAGAAGAAGACTGAACTGCACCCCAGATTCTCTTCTTAGAAGCCTCACACTTGAGCTGAGCACCTTCTTGCTTGAGGGCCATGTTGTAGAACTGATCGAACTAAGTAGGCTCAACAAGAATGAGAGCTAACTGCAGATCCTCTCTAAGGCCACCCCTGAAGTGATAAATCATGCTCTTTTCATCAGGAATGACTTGCCTTGCGAAGCGACCAAGCTTCTGAAACTGGATGTTGTATTGATACACGGACAATGCTTCCTTGCTTGAGATTGCTGAATTCTTCATGCTTGCCCTCGACAACACTTGTAGGAATGTGGTGAGCTTTGAAATCCCGGAAGAAGTCAGCCCAGGTAATCACTCGACCTCCTCTGGAATCTTTGCATTGCCAATACCAATCAGCTGCTTGGTCCTTGAGCTGAAAATGAGCGAACTTGACGTAGTCCTCAGGCCTGAAATTGCTACATTCAAAATGCTTGCAGATGTCCACGAGCCAATCATCACCGTCCATGGCCTCGGCACAAGTGCTGAAACACTTTGGCTGATTTGCAAGGAACTGGTTGAGGGTAGCAAACTGAGGCTGATTGTTGAAATGCCCTTGGCCTTGATTCCATTGGTTGCCTTGGCCTTGGTTGAGCTCTTGCAAGATTTGCAAACGCATCTGGGTGCTGGCATTGGTGGCCGCCATGACAGCTTGCCATGCTTCCGGAGGCGGAGGAGGTGGCGGAGGTGGAGGGTTCGACTGATCTCCTTCACCCTGATCCGGTTTGTTGTGAGTTGGCAGAGCCATCCTAAAGAAGATGACATCCGTTAGAACCACCATTGACATGATAGATAAGTAGAATCAAAGGCTAGAAATTGCAACATATATTCTTCACAATTAACATTCAAGCAAGGATTGAACAAATGAATTCCAAAGTTAACATCACCCATCCATTAAGGTGAGAAGCCACGATAAAGGTTGATGAATAAAACAACAAGGTACGGCTGGAACAAATAAATGGTAAGGATTACCCAATCACGAACCAAATATCTGCAGGAAGAAATGCTAAGAGCTACTGGAATTCCCACCTATAAAACTCCCGAAACTTTCTCGTTATGCAATCTGTTGTTGGGGATATAGGGGAAGCAATATATATCTCAGCCAAAACTAATAATCCCTACATCCAAACTGTATCCATCCATCAACAGATAACTAAGAAACCTACAGAAATCGTGTACCTTAACCTTCGAAAAGCATCCGTTATACTAGATATGGTAATACTCCTGAATTCCCTCCTCAGTTCTGGGTGGCGTCGAGGTTATCTTACCACTAGCTGCATAAAAGAGATTTTTGATGTCGGTGAAACTCAGGTATTCCAGAACTGCAACGACAAAATTGTGACGACAACACCTCGGAGCTCAACTCCCCAGGACAATTCCACAATGCCTAAATGTCAGGAGGCACCAAGAACAATGTTCTCGTCACAAGAATATCGGAACGATCCCAAGATACCCGCGTGAACCTAATTTTTTTGTGAAAATTGAGGAGAGGAAAGATAAAACGTCTACGTCAGGAGGCCTCACTAGAGCGACGAAGGGACTAAGGAGTAAAAAGAATCCTACTCTCCTATATATATAATCCTAAGACACAAAACATTTTTCCTCTAGACTCAACAACGTCAGCAATTCGATCAAGTAGGGGGCTCCTAAGTCGGGGATGGATCTGATTACCAACTTGTCACGCCCACGATGCGACTATATCTCCCACGTGTCGAGGCACGACTTAGAGGCATAACCGCATTGTGGTTTTTTCGCAAGAAGGGTCATCTTCACACAATCCCATGTAATGAACAAAAAAGGGATAAATAGAGTTGGCTTACAATCGCCACTTCACACAAAGATCATATAATTCATACATCATTCAGAGTACACACATAGTCCGGCTATAGACAAATCCAAATGAAAAGAAGATAACCCCAAATGTTAGATCCCCGATCGTCCCAACTGGGCTCCACTATTGATCATCAGGAAAAGACACATAGTAACGGCCAAGGACCTCATCGAACTCCCACTTGAGTATGGTAGCATCACCCGCACTGGTATCATTGGCACCTGCAACTGTTTTGGTAGTATCTGTGAGTCACGAGGACTCAGCAATCTCAATACTCGCGAGATCAAGACTATTTAAGCTTATGGGTAGGATGTGGTAATGAGGTGGAGTTGCAGCAAGAACTAGGCAAATATGGTGGCTAACATACGCAAATAACAGACAGATGAGAAGCTATGCAACAATCCTGAAGCTAGAAGTGATCCTGAAACTACTTACATTCAAACATAACCCAAACTGTGTTCACTTCCGGACTCCGCCGAAAAGAGACCATCAGGGCTACACACGCGGTTGGGGCATTTTAATTAAGTCAAGTGTCAAGTTCTCTACAACCGGATATTAACAAATTCTCATCTGCCACATAACTGTGGGCACGGCTCTCGAAAGTTTATACCCTGCAGGGGTGTCCCAACTTAGCCCGTCACAAGCACTCACGATTAGCGAAGGATATTCTTTCTCCCGGAAAGACCCGATCAGTCTCGGAATCCTGGTTACAAGATGTCTCGACAATGGTAAAACAAGACTAGCAAGACCGCCTGGATGTGCCGACAAATCCCGATAGGAGCTGCACATATCTCGTTCTCAGGGCACACTGGATGAACACTATGTACAGCAATCGAAGACCCCGGGTGAAGGGGTGGCAC
>NC_041393.1:238616900-238680367 GCF_002162155.2 Triticum dicoccoides
ATGACCCTCGGGCTCGCGAAAACCCAAGGGAAAGCTATAGGTTGTTAGGAAAATGTAAAACCAAGGTTGGGCCTTGCTGGAGGAGTTTTATTCAAAGCGAACTGTCAAGGGGGTCCCATAACCCCGACCGCGTAAGGAACGCAAAATCAAGGAACATAACACAGATATGACGGAAACTAAGGCGGCAGGAGTGGAACAAAACACCAGGCATAAGGCCAAGCCTTTCACCCTTTACCAAGTATATAGATGCATTAATTAAAATAAGAGATATTGTGATATCCCAACATAAACATGTTCCTACATGGAGCAATCTTCAACTTCACCTGCAACTAACAACGATATAAGAGGGGCTGAGCAAAAGAGGTAACTTAGCCAAACAACGATTTTCTAGGAAGGTGGGTTAGAGGCTTGACATGGCAATATGGGAAGCATGGTAAACAAGTGTTAGGTAGCGCAGCATAATGATAGAATGAAGCAACTAGCAAGCAAAGATAGTAGTGATATCGAGGGTATTGGTCATCTTGCCTGCAAAGTTCTCAGAGTCATCGAAAGCTTGCTCCTTGTTAGTGTACTCAACAGGTTCCTCATTCACGAACTCATCTCCCGGCTCTACCCAAAGCAAGAACACAAGCAATGGAACAACAATCAATCACGGTGCAATGCACAAGCAACATGATGCAAGACATGGCATGGAATGCAAGATATGACGTGCAATGCATATGGGTACTTCGGAAGGGAAAAGATGATCAAGGCATCAACTTGGCAAACCAAGTACACCGCTGGGAAGAGTGAGTGATTTCGGTCTAAATCGATATAAGGATCACCGGAAAAGGGTGCACGGTTTGCAAATGACAAGCAAAACAAGAATGATGCAAAACTGCGCTTAACAACATCATAGCACTTAGGATGCATCATGAAACTATGCTACAACACTCCAAAATAGCAACAAAGCACATGACAAAGAGCAAATAACATCAAAGCATCATATGTATATGGCTCATGGATTAGTGGGAACCAACAAGACAACACTGAATGTTGAAACCGCTTCAGCAAGTGTAAAACAACAACATTATTATAGCATGTTTGCAAGCATGAAACGGAGGTCATATGACATGCAAAATTATCAAACTTGGCATCTCGACAAAGAACTCATATCATACTTCAATTCATGTAATTGGAGAATCTCCAAACGAGGAATGTATCAACTAATATTAAGCTCACAATATGGCATCATGAAGTTAACGGAAATATGGAACATTATATAAGCAAGTTCATGGCAATGAAAACATATGCTACAGGACATATATAGGGTATAAAAAGGCATGTAAATATGGATCATAACATGGACATCAAAACATGTCAACTAAGCACCTCCAAATTATGCATGGATTAATTGGTAGTATCAAGAAAACATGGCATCATGATATGACAGATTCAGCATTGACAGAACATTAACAGCGAGTACCCCACTTCACGAGCTTGTTGCACTCACTAATGGGCATACCAAAATACATGGATTGCACCCGTGTAAACATGGCATGATTACGCTCCTAAAACATGTAGACATGATGCTCAAAAGAAAAGCACACAAAAAGATATAAAAAAGACAATTAGGCAAGTTACAACAGTTTTCAGCAGTTAACAGGAACATGCACTTTTGCAAGAGAGATTAAGATATCTATATGCGCCCTAACATGAATTCAAAGCACACCAACATGTAGAGAATGAAGAGCATAACATGTGCATATCAAGATCATCATCATTAGATGAACTGGTACAAAGTTACACCACTCACAAGATGCATAAATGATGTTAATAGTCAGCAGATTGTATCACTTAGAAGTTTTGCAACGAAGATTAAGACATCAATATGGAAATTAATATGTACTACTCCGTCATGAAGAGCATCCATAGATGAACATTTTGACATATAATATGCGCAAATCAGAGCTAGGTGTAAGGAGATATGACATGATGAACACGGGAACATATTATGAGGATTTAGGGACAAAGAAAACGAGTGGGGTTCAGCCTTTCTAGATCTAGGGTTTCGGGCGCGGTTCCCGAGGATCACCGAAGATGCTTGCATGAGCACGAGGGTGCGACGGCTGGAGCTGCTGGAGGCTCGCCGGAGAGGCGTGGGAGCCGGCTGGAGATGATGACGCGGGGCGACGCAGTCCCGCGGTGGGGGCGGTGCCTGTCGGCGGCGGGGCGCAGTGCCGGAGGACGGTCGGCAGTGGAGGCAAAGGGTGGCGGGCGGCAGAGTGCTAGCGAGGCGTGCGAGCGACGCGGAGCCTCGAGCGGCGGCGGCGGATGGGCCCGTGGGGGCCGGGGGCGGGCCGAGCGGGACGTTGCGGCGGACGGCGGCGGGAGGCCACGTGGCAGCACGCCACTGGCTGCGGGCGGTGGTGGCGACTCGTCCGATGGGATCCGGATATGTCCGGCGGCATAGTGGAGCGGGGTTCGGAAATCATCTGTGAGAATTTAAGGGGGAGACCCATATTTATAGGTAGAGGGAGCTAGGAGAGTCCAAATGAGGTGCAGTTTTCGCCCACACGATCTTGATCCAACGAAGGAGAGTATGGAGGGGGTTTAGCTGGGTTAGTAGGCTGATTTGGAGGGGTGTTGGGCTGCACAAAAGAGGGCTTTTGTTGTTGCCCGGTTAACCATTGGGGCATCAAACGACCTCCAAATTGAATAAAATTTAATAGGTGGTCTACCGGTGGTATACCAAGGCCACTCGACAAATCTTGACCCACTCCAAGAACGTTTTTCTCCCACTCACGAAACAAGATAAGAGGGGTGCATCGGGTGCATGTGAGAGTGTTGGATCGTGAAATGGACAACGGGAAAAGTGACCGAATGCATGAAATGAACACGAATGCAAATGAGATGCACATGATGACATGAGATGAAATGCATGACAGGAAAAAAAATGCAAAATGAGAGACAAAAACCCAACCACAAAGGAAATATCATATCACATAGCCAGAAATGGCAAGAGTTGGAGTTACAAATATGGAAAGTTACATCTGGGGTGTTACAGACGCGACCGGGCTTCGGCCGTCGATGGCTCTGGTTGTCGGATGTCGGGTTCCGGCAAAACCCTTAAGGTTCGGACTCTGGGGTGCGTGCGAAGATCTTTCCCCTACCGATCCACGTCCGAACGCCTCAGCGAGAATCTAAGCTAAAACGATGAACAACACAAGGGACACAAGGTTTATACTAGTTCGGGCCACCATTGTGGTGTAATACCCTACTCTAGTTTGTGGTGTGGTGGATTGCCTCAGGGGCTGATGATGAACAGTGCAGAGGAAGAACAACCTCGCGAGGGGTGTTCTTGTGGTGGTGTGTATGGAGAGGAATTGCTCCGTCTCTGTGGCTCTTGGTGAGATTCTTCTTCCCTCTCTCCCTACTATGGTGGCTAGCCCTATATATAGAGGCCCTGGTCCTCTTCCCAAATATTGAGCAGGAAGGGCGCCAACAATTGGCCATTTTGAAGGGGAACATCTAGTACAAGTCATCCTGACTAAAGTTGATCTTCGGCTGCCAAAGGTACTGGTGAGGACGCCGCCTTGGGCTCCACGGTGACCTCCGTCCTGCCGCTCTGCTGGTCTTGGTCTTGTTGCACCGGAATGGAAAGCTTTGCTTGATGCCTTGGTACTCCGCGCCTGCGCTTGCCCCCTTTGCACCGAAGAGGAAACAAGGACACTGCATAGGCCGGCGCCCACCTGGTCTCGATCGTCATGGCTTGCGTCACGGGTACCTCGCAAGGTACCCCTGCCTTGATCTCTCCGCCTCCTCGCAAGCCTGCCTGGTGAGGCCGCTCCCGAGGAAGCCTTGTGTCGTCCGTACCGCGAGGCTTGGCCCTTCACGAGGGTCATGAGCTTGAGCTGATGAAGATGGGCCATACTGGGCCACAACTTGAGCCACGTCGCAGGCCGCAGGCAGGCAAGTCTGGGCACCCCCGTTCCCTGAACGCCGACAGTAGCCCCCGGGCCCAAGACGCACTCTGACTTGACTTAGCAGAGAAGCGAAAGGGCAAGTGCGGAGCGCCGTGGGCCAAAACAGCCTGCGGCCTTGGGTGCCCGCGTGGCGGTTGATTGGGACATGGGCGTCTCCGCTTCCCCACGCTCCTCGTTATGCTCCTGGCTAAGCGGACGCGAGACTGCACACGTTTATTCTCCCCTTGTTGCCCGCATGCTTCCCGTTCCTCTTTATTCCTTGAGCCTCTGCCTCTGCCTCCAATCCAGCTTGAATCCTCCCCTTTCCAATCGTCAGGGCGCCAATGAAAAAGCAAAAGGGGAAGAAGCCCGCGCCTTCGTCCCGTCGCCTCCAGTAGCTGCACCTGCCGTTGACCAATCGCTCATACTCAATCTGGAAGCCTTGGACAAGGTCCGCTCCGCCGTCACTTCTAGCTTCAACGAGTGCGGGAGGACGACGGCCTGGCCTGCGTCCCATGCTTCCTTCGACAGAATCGTCACAGATGTCCGACTCTTCGCCGACGCCCTGTGGGCGGGCCTGGTTCCCCCCTTCTCTGCTTTTTCAATGTTGTGCTTTCCCACTACCAGATCCACATGATGCATCTCGGTCCCAAGTCCATCACTCTTCTTGCTGTCTTCGCCTTCGTCTGCGAGGCCATGGTGGGCATTCTTCCCTCCATTGCTCTTCTGCACCACTTCTTCTCCCTGCGCCTGACTGATCCATCCCAATGCTCGGGGTGTGCAAGTTTCCAGGCCGTGCCGGAGACGGCTGCCTCGGGGATCGACTTTAGTCTTCCATCTTCTGGGAGCGGGTTCAGGGAGCGGTGGTAGTATGTGGACGTTGGGGTGCCCAGCCCCCTGCTCGCGCATCCGATAATGCCTGCCATCCCTAATCCAGGCTGGGGTCATGAGAAGCTCATGCCCCAGCTTGCGTTCGTCTTGAATCACTTCGAGGGGTTGAGGACGCATGGTGTGACGGCGCCCCAGGTGGTGAAGGAATTCCTCCAGCGCCGCATCGCTCCTCTGCAGCGCCACTCCCGTCCGATGTGGACCTTTACTGGGCGTCGAGACCACATGAGGCTCTAGGAAGGGGGTCTGGCGCCAGAAATGCTGGGGAAGGTGCTGAGAGTTTTGACCGGCGACCCCTCTCCAGGCTGTATCCGACACGACGGAGCCCTCCTGTATCTTTGCTCAGGCGGGGCCGAGTTCATGAGGCAGATGCCCCGCTTGGACGAATGGGGGTTGCGCCCGGCCAGCCTCGTTGGTCCCCGCGAGAATCCAGTTGTCGTGGCTTCTCCCCCGGTCGCCCACGCCGATCCTGCCTCAGGTGGTGGCGCAGGGAGGCAGGAATTACCGGGAGCTGGGGGGTCTGACGTCGAGATGCTGACACCGCGTGGGGCTCCCAAGCATCATCCTTCGAAGTTCATCCTGGAGTGGTGGCTGATGAGGAGGCGCAACCTGCGGCTCCCGAGGCCAGAACTCGTGAGGCCTCGACCGGCCTCCAAGAGGTGGTACCTGATTGTTCCTCCCAGCCTGGCACCCTTGGCGCAAGTCACCTTGAAGCTTCCCCCATGCCACGCGCAGGCCCTCACGATAGCTTGGGCCGGTTTTGCATAGACTTCGAGGCCCTCCGTAAGAGGAAGGAGGCTTCGGGTGGTAAGGATCGCCCTTGCTGCCCGTTGAAGTGCAGGAAGTACTTCGCCATGGATGAGTAAGTCCCTCCTTCTTGTAATTCCTTGTTTGCCATTCCCTTTGTTGATTGTGGTCCTTCGGGATCCCTCCTCCCGAGCCCGCGGAGCCGGCTAAGGAGCCGCCTCCGCAAGCTTCATCTTCACCGCTGACCTTGAGCGCCACGAGCTCGAGCGCCACCCATGACGCGAGTCCGACTGGAGTAGGCAGGCCCGTGATATGCCTTGAGCCCGTGCGCACTCTGCCCTTCTTTCGCGAGCTCTCCCTGGGCACAACCAGCTTGCCCCGGGCTTCTCCACTGATCATAGGCGGCGAGTGGTTGAAGTCGATCTTCGGTTCCCCCTCAGGGGATGAATCGATGCCAGGCTGGGTCCCTTGTGGGGCCTGTCCGGCAATCGCGGGGGCGCCAGCCCCCAGCCCCCTGCCAAGAGGGGGCGAACCACTTCGGGCCCCTCCGCCAACACCGATGGCGGAGGACGATGTTGACGACATGCTCATGCGTGTGCGGGAGCGCAGCGCCGTCCGCTGAGAGTTTCTCCAGAAGGCGGCAGATGCGGTGAGCCTGCTTGGTGCAGAGCTTGCGGGCGAGGATGCATGTCTTGAAGCCGAGGGCCTGCGGCTGATCGAGGAACGACGCATGCTGAAGGCGGCTGTCGGCCTCGCGAGCCACCAACGTGATCTTGATAATGCCAAGGCCGAAGCATCTCTGGTGGCCTCGCGGGAGGCCTGCTCCCGAGCCATCGAGGAGGCTCATGAGGCAGACTGGCGACGCAAAGCCGCGGAGGAGCCCTCGTGGGAGCTCCAAGACTGGTGCAATTCCCTGGAGCAGCAAGTGGAGCTGCACCAAGCTGCCCTTGTGTCGCTGAAGGGGGCACCCGCTGAAGAGGAGGAACTCCGAAGGCGTGAGCAAGCGCCGATACTGGAGGCTGCCGAGCACAACCTTGATCTTGAGACGAGGGAGCGCCAGGTTACCCAGGCGGAGGACAACGTTAGCGCGCGGGAGGTCCGGGTCTGAGGGGAGGTCGACCGCCGCGTGGCGGAAGCCCGTTTGGGTCTTGAGCGCGAGTATGAAGAGAGGCTGGAGTTGATCAAGGCCGAGGCTGTGGGCAGGACTGCTGCCCTCGGGGCCAAGCTGACTGAGGCAGCGCAGCATGTTGAGGCCCCCGCTGCTGCCCTAGGCTCAACGCAGGCTGAGCTGGCCTCCTCCCGCGCCGAGCTGCTTCTTCTCCAGCGGTGGGTCGATGATACCGAGGCCGTTGCACGGCGGAACGAGGATGAGATCCGCCAGCGGCAGACTCTGGAGCACTTGCACGGCCCCATGCTCGGGATGCTCAGGGAAAGGGCCAACGCGGCCTTGGGCAACATCTGTGAGGCGGCTGCCGCGGAGCCTCATGTGACCAACTACACCGGCAATATCCAGTTCTTCACTGACGTGGTGGCGCATCTGGAGAGCCGCTCCAAGAGGGCTTGCTAGCTTGTTGAGGAGAGGAGCCGCGGCCTGCTCGCACAGGCGTTCTCTCGTGTCTTCAGCCATCTCCAGAGCATCGACCCCCTCTTCGACTTCGACGCCGCCATCGCCCCAATGCCCCAGGCCATACGAGGTGACCTGGCGCGATGGGTGGAGGACAACATGGATGCACTTGTTCGGGCATTCACCTCTGATGATGATGGGGTGGTTGTCGCTGCTGATGAGGGCGATGTGGTGAACAGTGGTGGAGACGGTATTCACGACAGCGAGGCTAGTGACAGCGATAGTGGCGTGAGCGACGGCTCTGGAAGCAGCGAAGAGGATGCGGTGAGTGACATGTCTAATTGATCCTTCGCCCTGCGCAGGAAAAAGCTCGGGCGTGGCCCTGAAGGTTGTAAGACTATTTTGGGAGGGGTAGCCCCTCATGTAAATAGGATAGTCGCCCATGTGTTATTGAGGACGGCACCGAATGGCGCTCGTATGAGGTCATGGTTTCCGCGATGAGTTGGTCGCCGCGATTTTACCTTTATCTTGGCGAGTTTCGAGTAGATTTGCGACGGTTCTCCGAGGGTCCTCGGGAGACCTATTGACCATGTGGCGAGAGCCTGGTGAGAGCGAGCGCTGGCCGCGGGACGGCAGGCGCGTGTGCTGAGGCTGACCCTGCTCGCGAGGGGCCCGTGAGAGAGAGGCAGCTAGTGCGAGTTCCAACTTGGCCAGAAACCAGGACACGAGAAAGCACGCGAACAAGACAAGAAACCCCTCCTTGCATACGCAAACACAAATTCAACTTCAACTTAGAGACAAAGCGAGAAAGCTCAACCACACAAAAGGGAGAAGAAGGCAAATGGCCGCGTCCGGCACCTAGTCTAGTCTTCGACGTCTTCTCACCAGCGCGGAGCTAAGTGCTGCCACTGGGCGTGGGAGGGAGCCCCCGAGGCCCGAGGGCGGCTCTCCGGAGACTCCGGGGCGTGTACAGCCCCAACTCATTATTACGTGAGAGTGTCACGGGCTGCGAGCTTCACAGGCACTAGGCCTTCTTCACAGGTACCGGCCTTGCTTCATATCGCCAGATGAGGGCCCCGCCTTGCGCCACCCTTGACCACCATTAACGGCGACCAGAAACCAGGACGACGCCAATGGGGAAAAGGGGATGCTAGCGGTTCCCCCGACGACCACGGGTCCTCTGCCTGGGGCAGGCCTAGCGGCACCTCCCTGGCAGAGGGCCTACCTCCGAGGAACACCTTGCTCCGCGCGCCGTGGGGAGGAGCCTGACTCCCGGCCCCTCTCCTATAGCCCCCAGTGCCCTCCTCCTGAGGGGAGGGAGGCCGCAGCACTGGGACAGCCATCCGTTGCAGCGATGTGGACTGCCTGCGACCCGTGGTTAGCATAAGCTTGCTCCTGAGGAATTAATGATACCCGATAGCTGTTGCCGCCGGCACGGCTGTCGAGGCTTCCTTGGGGTTCCTGGAAGGGCTCGGCTTCTGGCATCTCTTCCTCCTAGCCTGGCCCGAGGAATGAGTCGTGGTCTTCTTCCGGTGCGTACTCCCGATCCACCACGTGGGGCACATAAGCCTCCGGGGTCGCCGCCCCAAAGGCCTCGTTGTAGTGCCCCACGCACCATGCAGTTTGGCTTCAAGCACCATCTTGGGGGTGGTAGGGCAGCGGGCCGCCCAGGCCATGAGCAGTGATGCGCATGCCCTCGCCCACCAGGGGTGGCACCGATGCAGCTTTTCGCCAGATGCTGACGGCCAAGATGGTGCTGATGAAGCCCTGAGGTGCGCGGGCACGGATGGGCCCGCTGTGTGATCCACCCGGGGCCTAGGGTGGAAGTTGGATGCAGAACGAAGGTGCTCCTAAAGCGGCGGCATCCAGGAGCTCGGCGACGCGCTCCAGCAGCATGTCACGGCCGCTTTCCTGCAGTCTGCACCGTCTCAGCTCTCGAGCCACCGTGAGTGTGGCCTTAGTGTTCACCTGCTCCCGTCGGGTGTGCGGTGCTGCGGCCGCGGTGTGGTTTGAGGACCTTGCTGCTGATCGTACCTGCCAAGGGGTTAGTGTAGGCGGCGCCTGGCCGCGTCGCCCGCGCCATGCAGTGTTCTGCAGAGCGCGGGCTGCCTGAGGCGCGGGGTTGAGGTCACCCTGGGCATGCGGTGCGGCGTGGGCGGGCCACGTTGCCCAGCGGTCGGCGTCAGTCGTCGGGTCGCTGGACATGAAGACGATGAAGCTGTGGAACGCCGGATGGTGGAAGAAAGATTCTGGCGCACCCCTACCTGGCGCGCCAAATGTCGGATGTCGGGTTCCAGCAAAACTCTTGAGGTTTGAACTCTGGGGTGCACACGAAGATCTTTCCCCTACCGATCCACGTCCGAACGCCTCGCTGAGAATCTAAGCTAAAACGATGAACAACACAAGGGACGCAAGGCTTATACTAGTTCGGGCCACCATTGTGGTGTAATACCCTACTTTAGTTTATGGTGTGGTGGATTGCCTCAGGGGCTGATGATGAACAGTACAGAGGAAGAACAGCCTCGCGAGGGGTGTTCTTGTGGTGGTGTGTATTGAGAGGAATTGCTCCGTCTCTGTGGCTCTTGGTGAGATTCTTCTTCCCTCTCTCCCTACTAAGGTGGCTAGCCCTATATATAGAGGCCCTGGTCCTCTTCCCAAATAATGAGCGGGAAGGGCGCCAACAATCGGCCATTTTGAAGGGAAACATCTAGTACAAGTCATTCTGACTAAAGTTGGTCTTCGGTTGCCAAAGGCACTGGTGATGACGCCGCCTTGGTCTCCATGGTGACCTCCGTCCTGCCGCTCTGTTGGTCTTGGTCTCATTGCACTGGAATGGCAACCTTTGCTTGATGCCTCGGTACTCCGTGCCTGCGCTTGCCCCCTTTGCACCAAAGAGGAAACAAGGACACTGCACAGGTTGGCGCCCGCCTGGTCTCAATCGTCATGGCTTGCATCACGGGTACCTCACGAGGTACCCCTGCCTTGATCTCTCCGCCTCCTCGCGAGCCTGCCTGGTGAGGCCGCTCCCGAGGAAGCCTTGTGTCGTCCGCCCCGCGAGGCTTGGCCCCTCGCGAGGGTCTTGAGCTTGAGCTAATGAAGATGCGCTGTACCGGGCCACCACTTGAGCCACGCCACAGGCCGTAGGCAGGAAAGTCTGGGGACCCCCATTCCCAGAACACCGACACTGGTGGCCGGTGCGGTCAATGGAGGAGGCAAACGGCGGGTCGGGCGTGCGACGACGGCAACCGGCAGGGTCTAGGTGCGGGATGCGGGGATGAGGCGCGGTCGATGGAGGACGGGGCGCAGCATGTTGGCGGGATGGCGACGTTCGGCGCTAAGGAGGTGGAGCAGAGGAATGGGGTCGCGATGGCGGAGGCGCTGGCGTGGTGCACGAAGGAAGATGACGTGACAGAGGAGAAGGATGGAAGGGAGTCGCCGCAGAGGTGGCGCTCGGGGATCTTCGAGGCCATGGGGATGGCTGGAAGCAGAAGGAGGCGCGGGCGATGACAGCGTGGGGATCAGGACGAGGGCGCTGTGCTGCCCTCTCTCTATAGCGGTGTCAGGAGGAAGGTGGGGATCGAGGGGAGTGGCTGCAGGGAGAAAGGGGAGGTGACGACGCTGAGGGGGAATGAGAGGGAGGGATTGGATCGGGGGATCGCGCTAGGGTTATCAGCGGAGGCGGCTGGGCTTCGGTGGGCCGAATCATCCAGTTGGGCTGCAAAGCTGGCTGAGCCAGTTCGGTGGGGAGGAAAATGGCCAGGGCCCGATCGGCTTTAAAAGGAAAATAAATTGGTTCTTTCCTTTTATACAAAAAAGGAAGTGTAGATATATTTATTTGGTAAGGCAAATAAATACAAGTTGAGCTCAAAACTGACATGGATCTACTTTGACATATTGCAAAGCACAACAACTTGAACCGGAGCAAATTGGAGAAAGATGAAGGTTAGAATATTTGGAAACGAGAGTGGTTTTAAACGCAAGTTTTTTGGGTTCATTCCATACGAATAATGGAATATTTATTGTAGCTCCCTAAAATATTGGGAGGATATGTTATAAAGAGAAATCACCATGTGAATATCCCTCAATTTCAATGGACCGAGGATCCACATGATGTATTTAGTTGAGTTTTAAAAAGGGTTCCATGATGACATGATGCAATGCAAATGATGCAACAAACAAAACAAATCACACGATGAAACTCAGAGTAGCTGGAAGTCTTCTGGAGCATCAGTCTCGGGGTGTCACACAATATGACGGGAGGAATAAACGGTGGAGTGGGGCACCACACATGGCTAAACAATTGATGTGCTTTGGGGTGCCCCCTGCCCCCGTATATAAAGGAGGAGGGGAGGAGGCCGGCCACAAGGTGCCCGCCAAGGGAGGGGGAGTCCTACTAGGACTCCACTCCTAGTAGGATTCGCCCTCCCCTCCTTTTTTCCTTCTTACGGAGGGGGAAAAGGGGAAGGGAGAGGGAAGAGGAGAAGGAAAGGGGGGGTGCAGCCCCTCCCCTAGTCCAATTCGGACTTCCCATGGGAGGGGGGCATGGCCACCCCTTGTGGGATGCCTCCCCTCTCCCCTATGGCTCATGTAGGCCCAACAATTTCACGGGTTGTTCCGGTAACCTCCCAGTACTCTGAAAAATACCCGAACCTTTCTGAAACCATTCCGGTGTCCGAATACTATCCTCCAATATATCAATCTTTACCTCTCGGCCATTTCGAGACTCCTCGTCATGTCCGTGATCTCATCCGGGACTCTGAACAACCTTCAGTCACCAAAACACATAACTCATATTACACCCGTCGTCATCGAATGTTAAGCGTGCGGACCCTATGGGTTTGAGAACTATGTGGACATGACCGAGACACCTCTCCGGTAAATAACCAATAGCGGAACCTGGGTGCTCATATTGGTTCCCACATATTCTATGAAGATCTTTATCGGTCGAACCGCAATGTGAACATACCTTATTCCCTTTGTCATCGGTATGTTACTTGCCCGAGATTCGATCCTCGGTATCTTCATACCTAGTTCAATCTCATTACCGGCAAGTCTCTTTACTCGTTCCGTAGTGCATCATCCTGCAACTTACTCATTAGTCACATTGCTTGCAAGGCTTCATATGATGTGCATTATCGAGAGGGCCCAGAGATACCTCTCCGATACTCGGAGTGACAAATCCTAATCTCGATCTATGCCAACCCAACAAACACCTTCGGAGATACCTGTAGAGCATCTTTATAATCACCTAGTTACGTTGTGACGTTTGATAGCACACAAGGCATTCCTCCGGTGTCCGGGAGTTGTATAATCTCATAGTCGGAGGAATATATATTTGACACGAAGAAAGCAGTAGCAATAAAACTGGACGATCATTATGCTAAGCTAACGGATGGGTCTTGTCCATCACATCATTCCATTAATGATGTGATCCCGTTATCACATGACAACTCATGCCCATGGCTAGGAAACTTAGCCATTTTTGATCAACGAGCTAGTCTAGTAGAGGTATACTAGGGACACATTGTTTTGTCTATGTATTCACACATGTATCAAGTTTCCGGTTAATAAAATTCTAGCATGAATAATAAACATTTATCAGGAATAAGGAAATATAAAATAACAACTTTATTGTTGCCTCTAGGGAATAATTCCTTTAGTCTCCCACTTGCACTAGAGTCGATAATCTAGATTACATTGTAATGAATCTAACACCCATGGAGTCTTGGTGCTGATCATGTTTTTCTCGGGGAAGAGGCTTAGTCAACGGGTTTGCAACATTCAGATCCGTGTGTATTTTGCAAATCTCTATGTCTCCCTCCTTGACAAAATCTTAGATGGAGTTGAAGCGTCTCTTGATGTGTTTGGTCTTTTAGTGAAATCTGGATTCTTTCGCCAAGGCAATTGCTCCAGTGTTGTCACAAAAGAATTTCATTGGACCCGATGCACTAGGTATTACACCTAGATGAGATATGAACTCCTTCATCCAGACTCCTTCATTTGCTGCTTCTGAAGCAGCTATGTACTCCTCTTCACACGTAGATCCTGCCACGATGCTCTGCTTGGAACTGCGCCAACTGACAGCTCCACCATTCAATAAAAATACATATACGGATTATGACTTAGAGTCATCCAAATCAGTGTCAAAGCTAGCATCGACGTAACCATTTATGACAAGCTCTTTGTCACTTCCATAAACGAGAAACATATCCCAAGTACTTTTCAAGTACTTTGGGATGTTCTTGACCATTGTCCAGTGATCCACTCTTGGATTACTTTGGTACCTTCCTACTAAACTTATAGCAAGGCACACATCAAGTCTGGTACACAGCATAGCATACATGATATATCCTATGGATGATGCATAGGGAATGAATTTCATTTTCTCTCTATCTTCTGCAGTGGTCGTGCATTTAGGCTGACTCAACTTCACACCTTGTAACACAGGCAAGAACCCTTTCTTTAACTGATCCATTTTGAAATTCTTCAAAACTTTATCAGGGTATGTGCTTTGTGAAAGTCCTATCAAGCGTCTTGATCTATCTGTATAGATCTTGATGCCCAATATGTAAGCAAATTCACCGAGGTATTTCTATGAAAAACTCTTGTTCAAGTATCCTTTTATGCGATTCAGAAATTCTACATCATTTCCAATCAATAATATGTCATCCACATATAATATTAGAAATTCTATAGAGCTCCCACTCACTTTCTTCTAAATATAGGCTTCTCCAAAAGTCTGTATAAAACCGTATGCTTTGATCACCTCATCAAAGCATATATTCCAACTCCGAGATGCTTGAACCAGTCCATAAATGGATCGCTGGAGCTTTCACACTTTGTTAGCACCTTTAAGATCGACAAAACCTTCTGGTTGCATCATATACAACTCTTCTTTAAGAAACCCATCAAGGAATGCAGTTTTGACATCCATTAGCCAGATTTCATAATCATAAAATGCGGCAATTGCTAACATGATCCGTGCAGACTTAAGGATCGCTACGGGTGAGAAATTCTCATCGTAGTTAACTTGTCGAAAACCCTTTGCAACAAGTCGAGCCTTATAGATAGTAAGATTACCACCAGCGTCAGTCTTCTTCTTGATTATCCATTTATTCTCTATCGGTACCCGATCATCGGGCATCCACCAAAGTCCACACTTTGTTCTCATACATGGATCCCATCTCAGATTTCATGGCCTTAAACCATTTATCAAAATCTGGGCTCATCATAGCTTCTTCATAGTTTGCAGGTTCGTCATGGTCAAGTAACATGACCTACAGAACTGGATTACCGTACCACTCCGGTGCGGATCGTGCTCTGCCAGACCTACGAGGTTCTGTAGCAACTTGATATGTAGTTTCATGGTCTTTATCATTAGCTTCTTCTCTAGTTGGTGTAGGCAACACGAGAACATATTTCTCGGATGTGCTACTTTCCAAATTGAGAGCAGGTAAAATTACCTCATCAAGTTCTACTTTCCTCCCACTTAGTTCTTTAGAGAGAAACTCCTTCTCTAGAAAGGTTCCGTTCTTAGCAACAAAAATCTTGCCTTCGGACTTGTGGTAGAAGGTGTACCCAATTGTTTCTTTAGGGTATCCAATGAATACACATTTCTCCAATTTGGGTTCGAGCTTATCAGGCTGAAGCCTTTTGACATAAGCATCGTATCCCCAAACTTTAAGAAACGACAGCTTAGGTTTGTTGCCAAACCACAGTTCATATGGTGTCGTCTCAACGGACTTTGACGGTGCCCTATTTAAAGTGAATGCAGCTGTCTCTAATGCATAACCCCAAAATGATAGTCGTAAATCGGTAATAGGCATCATAGATCACACCATATCCAATAAAGTACGACTACGACGTTCGGACACACCATTACGCTGTGGTGTTCCAGGTGGTGTGAGCTGTGAAACTATTCCACATTGTTTTAAATGAAGGCCAAACTCGTAAATCAAATATTCTCCTCCACGATCAGATTGTAGAAACTTTATTTTCTTGTTACAATGATTCTCCACTTCACTCTAAAATTCTTTGAACTTTTCAAACGTTTCAGACTTCTGTTTCATTAAGTAGATATACCCATATCTGCTCAAATCATCTGTGAAGGTCAGAAAATAATGATACTTGCCACGAGCATCAACACTCATTGGACCACATACATCGGTATGTATTATTTCCAATAAGTCACTAGCTCGTTCCACCATTCCGGAGAATGGAGTTTTAGTCGTCTTGCCCATAAGGCACGGTTCACAAGTATCAAATGATTCATAATCAAGTGATTCCAAAAGTTCATCTTTATGGAGTTTCTTCATGCGCTTTACACCGATATGACCCAAACGGTAGTGCCACAAATAAGTTGCACTATCATTATCAATTTTGCTTCTTTTGGCATCAATATTATGAATATGTGTATCATCACGATCAAGATTCAACAGAAATAGACCACTCTTCACGAGTGCATGACCATAAAAGATATTACTCATATAAATAGAACAACCATTATTCTCTGATTTAAATGAATAACCGTCTCGCACTAAACAAGATCCAGATATAATGTTCATGCTCAACGCTGGCACCAAATAACAATTATTCAGCTCTAAAACTAATCCCGAAGGTAGATGTAGAGGTAGTGTGCCGACGACGATCGCATCAACCTTGAAAGCATTTCTGATGTGCATCGGCACCTCGTCCTTAGCCAATCTTCATTTAATATGTAGTCCCTGCTTCGAGTTACAAATATGAGCAACCGAACTGGTATCAAATACCCAGGCACTACTATGAGAATTAGTAAGGTACACATCAATAACATGTACATAAAATATACCTTTGCTCACTTTGCCATCCTTCTTATCCACCAAATACTTGGGGCAGTTCCGCTTCCAGTGACCAGTCCCTTTGCAGTAGAAGCACTTAGTTTCAGGCTTGGGTCCATTTTTAGGTTTCTTCCCGGGAGTGACAACTTGCTTGTCATTCTTCTTGAAGTTCCCCTTCTTTTTACCCTTGCCCTTCTTCTTGAAATTAGTGGTATTGTTAACCATCAACACTTGATGCTCCTTCTTGATTTCTACCTCTGCGGCCTTTTTCGCATCGCGAAGAGCTCGGGAATAGTCTTTTCCATCCCTTGCATATTGTAGTTCATCACGAAGCCTTTGTAGCTTGGTGGCAGTAATTGAAGAACTCTGTCAATGAGACTATCATCTGGAAGATTAACTCCCAGCTGAGTCAAGTGATTATGGTACCCAGACATTCTGAGTATGTGCTCACTAACAGATCTGTTCTCCTCCATCTTGCAACTATAGAACTTGTTGGAGACTTCGTATCTCTCAACTCGAGATTTTGCTTGAAATATTAACTTCAACTCCTAGAACATCTCATATGTTCCATGGCGTTCAAAACGTCTTTGAAGTCCCGGTTCTAAGTCGTAAAGCATGAAACACTGAACTAAAGAGTAGTCATCAACACGCGACTGCCAGGCATTCACAATGTCTATAGTTCCTGGGGCAGGTGGTACACCTAGCGGTGCATCAAGGACATAATTCTTCTGTGCAACGACGAGGATAATCATCAAGTTACGGACCCAGTCCATGTAGTTGCTACCATCATCTTTCAACTTAGCTTTCTCTAGGAACACATTTAAATTCAAAGAAACGGTAGCACGGGCAATTGATTTACATAATAGATATGCAAAAAAACTATCAGGACTAAGTTCATGATAAGTTAAGTTCAATTAGTCATATTACTAAAGAACTCCCACTTAGATAGACATCCCTCTAGTCATCTAAATGATACGTGATCCAAATCAACTAAACCATGTCTGATCATAACGTGAGATGGAGTAGTATCCAATGGTGAACATCACTATGTTGATCATATCTACTATATGATTCACATTCAGCCTTTCGATCTCCAGTGTTCCAAGGCCCTACCTGTATATGCTAGGCCCGTCAAGTTTAACCCGAGTATTCCGTGTGTGCAAATCTGGCTTGCACCCATTGTATTTGAACGTAGAGCTTATCACACCCGATCATCACGTGGTGTCTCAGCATGAAGAACTTTCGCAATGGTGCATACTCAGGGAGAACACTTATACCTAGAAATTTAGTAAGGGGTCATCTTGTAATGCTACAACCATACTAAGCAAAATAAGATGCAAAGAAGATAAACATCACATGAAATCAAAATATGTGACATGATATGGCCATCATCATCTTGTGCTTTTGATCTCCATCATTGAAGCAACGTCATGATCTCCATCGTCACCGGCTTGACACCTTGATCTCCATCATAGCATCGTGGTTGTCTTGCCAACCATTGCTTCTATGACTATCGCTACCACTTAGTGATAAAGTAAAGCAATTACATAGCGCTTCTATTTCATACAATAAAGTGACAACCATGTGGCTCCTGGCAGTTGCCGATAACTTCTACAAAACATTATCATCTCATACAACAATCTTTATATCACATCATGTTTTGACCATGTGACATCACAACATGCCTTGCAAAAACACGTTATACGTCCTCTTCGATATGATGTGCATTACCGAGAGGGCCCAGAGATACCTCTCCGATACTCAGAGTGAAAAATCCTAATCTCGATCTATGCCAACCCAACAAACACCTTCGGAGATACCAATAGAGCATCTTGATAATCACGCAATTACATTGTGATGTTTGATAGCACACAAGGAATTCCTCTGGTGTCCGGGAGTTGCATAATCTCATAGTCGGAGGAATATATATTTGACACAAAGAGCAGTAGCAATAAAACTGAATGATTGTTATGCTAAGCTAACAGATGGGACTTTCCCATCACATCATTCCACTAATGATGTGATCCCATTATCAAATGACAACTCATGGCCATGGCTAGGAAACTTAGCCATCTTTGATCAATGAGCTAGTCTAGTAGAGGCATACTAGGGACATGTTTTGTCTATGTATTCACACATGTATCAAGTTTCCGGTTAATACAATTCTATCATGAATAATAAACATTTATCATCAATAAGGAAATATAAAATAACAACTTTACTATTGCCTCTAGAGCATATTTCCTTCAGTTGGAACTGAAAATTGTTTTCAGAAACTGCTACGTGTGAACTGCGTTGGGATTTCCTCGAAGAGGAGGGAATGATGCTGTATAGTAGAGATAAGTATTTCCCTCAGTTATAAAACCTTGGTTATCAATCTAGTACGAGAACCAAGCAACACTATGTAAACTACACCTACACACAAACAACAAATACTCGCAACCCAACGTGTATAGGGGTTGTCAATCCCTCAACGGTTACAGCAAGATTAAATTGTATAGTTTTTGATTGATTGATCCGATAAAAAATAAAAGAAAATTGCAGCAAGGTATTTTTGGGATTATTGTATGATAAAAGATAGACCTGGGGGCCATAATTTTCACTAGAGGCTTCTCTCGAGAAAATAGCATACGGTGGGTAGACAAATTACTGTTGAGCAATTGATAGGAAAGAAAATAATTATGACGATATCCAAGGCAATGATCAAACATATAGGCATCACGTCCAAGATTAGTAGACCGAAATGATTCTGCGTGTACTACTATTACTCCACACATCGACCGCTATCCAGCATGCATCTAGTGCATTAAGTTCATGGAAAAATAGAGTAATGCATTATGCAAGATGGCATGATGTAGACAAGATAAACTCACATATGAATAAACCCCAACTTTTTACCCTTAATATCAACGATACATACATGTCATGCCCCTTTCTGTCACTGGGATTGAGGACGGCAAGATCGAAACCATTGCAAAGCACATCTTCCCATGGCAAGATAAATCAATCTAGTTGGCCAAACCAAACCAATAAATTGGAGAAGAAAGCCGAAGCTATATTAATCATGCACAAAAGATTTTAGAGAAAACTCAAATAATATGCATGGATAGATCTGATCATAAACTAACAATTCATCCGATCTCAACAAACACACCGCAAAAACTCATTATATCAAATAGATCTCCAAGAACAACACTGAGAACATTGTATTGAGAAACATTGAGAGATAAGAAGACATCTAGCTACTAACTAAGGACGCGTAGGTCTATGGTAAACTACTCACGCATCACAGGAGGGGTAGCTAGGTTGATGAAGAACCCCTTCGTGATCGATCCCCCCTCCCGTAGAGTGCTAGAAAAGGTCCGCAGATGGGATCTCTCGAGAACAGAGGCCTGCGGCGGTGAAAAAAGTATCTAGTGGACTCCCCTTTTGGTTTCTTAATTTTTGGGTATTTATATAGGCGGAGTTAGATCAAAGGGAGCTACATGGGCCCCACCACCAATCAGGGCGCGCTGCCCCCTAGGATCCGCCCTAGTGGGTGGTGGGCCCATGCTCCCACGTCTGGTCTTCTCCTGAAGCTTCTAGTGTCTCTTATGTCCAAAATAATCTCCAAAACGTTTCGTGGCATATTGACTTCATTTGGTATTGATATTCCGCGAAACCAAAAACAAGCAAAAAAACAGCAACTGGCACTGGGCACTAAGTTAGTAGGTTAGTCCCAAAATATGATATAAAGTTGCTTGTAAATGTATATAAAACATCCAAAATTATTAATATAATAGCATGGAACAGTCAGAAATTATAGATACGTTGGAGACGTATCGAGCATCCCCAAGCTTAACTCCTGCTCGTCCTCGAGTAGGTAAATGATAAAAACAGAATTTTTGATGTGGAATGCTACCTAACATGTTCATCACATATTCTTTTGTTTTGTAGCATGGATATTTGGACTTTAAATGATTCAAATCAATAGTCCATAATTTGACATGAAGACATCAATACTCAAGCATATCAATAAGCAACCATGGCTTTCAAAATATCAACACTAAGGAAAGTTATTCCTAGCCCATTATGCTCAATGAGTGATCCAGTCATTAAACAAACTCAAATATTAGCTACATCCAATGCGCAAGTATGACAATAGTGTTCCCTACTTGGTGCTTTATAAGATAAGATGGAGACTCAAAATAAAAAAAATTGCATAAAAGTAAATAGAAAGACCCTTCATAGACGAAAGCAGATATTTGTAGAGGTGCCAGAGCTCATAGCTTAAATTGAGAGATAAAATTATTTTGAGAGGCATGCTTTTCCTGTCAACGAAAACATCGAGAACTCCCAATATCTTCCATGCTAGATAAATCATAGGCGGTTCCCAAACAGAAAATAAAGTTTATTTCCTTTCCACCATTCTTACACAATCCATGGTTAGCCGTATCCATGGGTGCCTTCCATACCAACACTTTCCAAGGATTTTATATATAATTTTTTTCATTTCGAGGCTGGGCATCCCTAACCCGCCACACTGTCGTGCAATGAAAAGTGAATACACACTTATATTGAGAATAACATACCTAGCATGGAAAAATATTGCCCACCCCCTGCTACTTCATGAGCGGTACGGACACACAAAATGGAAATTCATTTTGAATATTAGAGTTGGCACATACAAATTTACTTGGAATAGCATGGAAATATCACATATAGGTAGGTATGGTGGACTCATTTGGCACAACTTCGGTTTAAGGAGTTGGATGCACAAGCAGCATTCTCGCTTAGTACAAATGAAGGCTAGCAAATAGATTAAGAAGCAACCAACTAAAAAACAAAAACTATCGTAAACATGCATTGAACATAACTAACATTGAATAATGGACAACAAGTAGGATGTAATTTTGTTGCATAACTATTGAATTTTGTCCTTGCATAGGGAATCACAAACCTTAATACCAATTCTTACTACAGCATAATTAGTCATCAACATGACTCACATATCACTATCTCCATACACAAAACTGTTGCAAGGAATCAACTTTTTAATATCCGATGATCTTCATGAAAGTTTTTATTATATCCCTCTTGGATATCTATCACTTTGGGACCAAATTCATATCTTATGCAAATTACCATTGCTATTATCGACTCTCAAAAAGATTTAAGTGAAGCACGAGAGCATAAATATTTCTTCAAAATTTAACAACTCTAAAAATAATATAAGTAAAGCATGAGAGCATATTCCTTCGAAATTTATCAACTCTCAAAATAATATAAGTGAAGCATGAGAGCATATTTCTTCAAAATTTCTCAACTCTCAAAATAATATAAGTGAAGCATGAGAGCATATTTCTTCCAAATTTAGCCACCACCGTGCTAATTTTTTTTAAGTGAAGCACATAGAGCAATTGCCTAGCTCAAAAAATTTAAGTGAAGCACATAGAGAAATTCTAACAAAACATGATATCATTATGGATCTCTCAAATAGGTGTGTCCATCAAGGATGGTTGCGACAAAGTAAAAAAAGCAAAACAAGCAAAGACTCATATAATGCAAGACGCTCCAAGCAAAACGCATGTTATGTAACGAATAAAAATATAGCGCCAAGTAAAATTACCGATGATCGTTAGAAGAAAGACGGGATGCCTTCCGGGGCATCCCCAAGCTTAGTTGCTCAGAAATACTTGAATATTACCTGAGGATGCCTTGTGAATCCCCAAGCTTAGGCTCTTTCCACTACTTATTCCTTCATCCATCGTGATCTCACCCAAAACTTCAAAACTTCAATGACACAAAACTTAACAAAACCTTCATGAGATCTGTTAGTATAAGAAGAAAAATCACAATGTTAAGTATTGTTCCAAACCCATTCTTATTTTTTATTGCATTATACCTACTATATTCCAACTTTACCATGGCTTATACCCCTGGTACAATCCATAGATTCATCAAAATAAGTACACAATGCAACAAAAATAGAATCTCTCAAAAGCAGAACAGTTTGTAGAGATCTGAATATTGCTCATACTTCTGTAACTCTAAAAATTATGAAAATATAGGAAGACGTGGGAAATTTGCATATAAATTATGTGAAAAAATATCAGGGCAAAACATAATTTTCTGTGAATTTTAAAAAATTCAGAACGGGGTCCAAAAGTTTCTGTTTTTCCACAGAATCAAGTCAACTATCATCCAACATAGTCCTATAGGATTTACTTGGAAAAAACACTAATTAAAACATAAAAACAAAGTCATAAAAGTGGCGTAATTGTGTGAACAAAAAAATAGAAGGTAAACAAGAAAAAATAATATTACTATTGGGTTGCCTCCCAATAAGCGCTATTGTTTTATGCCCCTTGCTAGGCATAACACATAGTTTCAAGTATTGTCATCTTTAGTTTTTTATCCACAGGTTGCCCTCATGATTGAGTCATATGGTGGCTTAATTCTAGTTCTAAGGAAATGTTCCATACCCTTCGTTAACGGAAATTGAAATTTAATATTCCCTTCTTTCATGTCAATCACGACACCTATAGTTCGTAAAAATGGTCTACCAAGTATTATAGGACAAGACGGATTGCAATATATATCAAGTACAATAAAATCTATGGGCACATATTGCTATTTTCAATAATAAGAACATCATTGATTCTTCCCAAAGGCTTTTTAATAGTTGAATCCTCCAAGCGCAAATTAAGAGAGCATTCTTCCAAATTGGTAAACCCTAGCACATCACCTAGAGATTTCGAAATTGTGGAAACACTAGCACCCAAATCACATAAAGCATTGCAATCATAATTTTTTATCTTGACTTTAATGGTGGGTTCCCATTCATCATATAATTTTTTAGGAATTGAAATATCTAATTCTAACTTTTCTTCTAAGGCTTTCATCATAGCTTCTACAATATGTTTCGTAAAAGCCTTATTTTGTTCATATGCGTTGGGTGAATTTAGCATGGATTGTAACAAAGAAATACATTCAATCAAATAACAACTATCATAATTAAAGTCTTTTAATCCAAGAGAGTAGGCACATCACTAGTTAAAGTTTTTACCTCTCCAAACCCACTTTTATCAATTTTTTCAACAAGATTTTCAACCTCTAAATTATGGGGCCGCCTTCTAGCTAAAGTTGACTTTTCTTCAGTCCCCTTATCATCAAGTTTAATATTACTAAACAAGGAATCAATATAAGAAACACCAATCATTTTAACCTCTTCATCATTACCATGTTCTAAAGATTCCGGCTTAGCTGTCACATCAGAGATTTTTCCAAACAATTTTTAGTTTGAGCAAACTAAGATTGAAGATTAGCAACTTCCTCGCTGACATGATCAAGTTGCTTTGTAATAGAGTCAAGCAAATTAGAATTCTCTTTAAGTTCTTTGGTAAAAAAATTTGTTATGCTCAAATTGCATAGACATGTAATCCTTAGTATTTTTCAAGATCTCAACCAATATATTGGGATATGGAATATCACGATAATTCCCTTGAGACATAGAGACTACGCAAACAAGATCACAAGCAAATAAAAGTGTCATGGTTTTGTCACGGTAGATGTCCTGGTGAAAGGACTTAGGTGTGGATCCACCGCAACTAGGTTAGCTTGAAGGGGTTGAACGGGACAAAGGACACAAGGAGTTTACCCAGGTTCGGCCCTTCGGCGTGCAGGTAAAAGCCTACTCCTGCTTCTAGTTGTATTGCTTGGGTTTCAATTACAAGAGAGCGAATACACTTGACCTAGTTCTCGATTGCTTGTTTTCTTCCGTTAATCCACCGCCGGGTCTCACCTTTATATACACAGGTTGGGACCTGGCGGCTTACAGAGTCTCGGTCGGCTCACACTCCGTGGATGGCTCGGTTTGTAACTAATCCTTGCCTTACAAGACAAGTTATCATATGGTGGTTCATAGGCCCTGATCTTGGGCCTTCTCCAGGCCTTCCTCCATGAACCGCCATCTTCATGCTTTGGGCCTCCGTGGACTTCTTCATATTGAACCGCCAAAGGTATGACCCGGCCCTCCTGAGCGGACCATACCTTGGAGTTATATCCCCAACATTAGGCCCTAGGTTGACTTGAACTTATTCACGTCAATCTTCACTGTCTAACTTGAATAGAACTGTGCTCCAGTGTTTGAACCTCATTTGCACCACTGTAACCCACCATGATGTCATACGCATTGATTTTGCACAAAACTGAGGACATCTTAATGGATCCTTATCTTTAATAGCTTTCTTGAAAACCGAGGCATTCTTATTTTTAACATACTCATTTTACCTCCTCGATTTCCGTGCATGCCATCCCATCACCTCCTTATAAATGGGGACAAAGATTCTCCCTTTTGCTTTTTACCCCTCCCTCTTCCTCTTCTTCTTCTCCGCGACGACGCGCCAACCGAGCTCTGCTGCCACTACTCGCCTGCACTAACCTTGGCCGCTGCATCACCCTGATCTCGACTAGAATACGGCGGTGCCCCTCTGCTGTTCATCAGCATCAGTAAGCACCCATCTTCCTATGTGTTAAATCTGCATTAGGGTTTCAGTTGTTGTTCGGTGTTCTCCACTGTTCGTCGTAGCCTCTTCTTTTAGCACTTAGTTTGATCTAAAAACGATACTGGGGTTGTGCGGTAGTAGTTCTAGCATCTCCTTCCAATCACAAATGTATCCTTTATGTACAAGATCCAATCTTAGCACGCGAGTTCTTCCACTACCATAGCCTTAGGTTTAAGAATTACTTTTATTTTATGAACTGCTATAGATTTTAACTTATAAAACATGTTTATCCGGCACTTAGCAAAATTTCTACTCCACTCCAGATCTGTAGAGAATAGCTCCGCCACGGCGGATTAAATGAGAATCTTTAACCCTCCAAACACCTGCTGGCTTACCTATGAATCTTTAAACCGCCAACATTTATATAACACTGATATTGTCTGACCATGCCTTGTTGATCCCATGCTTTTCACTTTCTTCCATAACAATCAACCTTTGCTTATAACCAACTCGGCATGACTAATTTGCTCTCTTTAATAATTGGGCGGATTACCATCATATATTTAACCCGCCAATATTTCCTACTTAGTCCTTTCGTAACAAAAATGACTAAAACCGTCGCTTCGTGCAACTGGGTTCCTTCAATTGTCATGGAACAAATGCTCAAGGAGTACGTTCAAACGGGCATCTTAGCAGCAAAGGATGCCATCCACTGGCGGGTTCCAGACCCAAATGAAGCTAGACCTCAACCAAAGGAGAATGAAGTTGTAGTTTTTGCTGATCGCATAAACCGGGGTTTCTCACCACCCGAGTCAAAATTCTTCCGCGATGTTCCGCACTTCTTTCAGCTCCATCCCCAAGACATCGGACCCAATTCCGTTTCCAATATCTGCAACTTCCAAGTCTTTTGTGAAGTATATATTCAAGAAGAACCCAACGTTGAACTCTTCAGAGAGTAATATTACTTGAACCGCCAGACTGAATTCACAGACGGGCCTAGCCTAGAGCTTGGTGGAATCTCAATCCAACGACGAAGAGATGCTGTCTTCCCTTCTGTTGCACTTCCAAGTCACCCTAAAGACTGGAATCAAACTTGGTTCTACTGCCAAGACACCCTTTTCCGGATCGGCTTACCACCGTTGAACGAGCTAAGTACGTGCCCACCTTTTCAAAGGTAAGGGCTTTGATGGCTAATGGATTAACTAGCGTCGACCTGGTCCATTGCTGGGTTGCTTGGAGGATCATACCTTTGAGCCATTGCCCCGGTTTAATGTGTGCACACACTGGTGACGTCAAAGACCCTCAGCGCCACTGCCAAGTACGTCTGAATGATAAAGCGATCAACGACATGACCAAATCACTGCTTGGGGAAAGTTTAGAGAGCTGCAACAAGGTGGGGTTGAACCCCTTTTGTGTTCTTAACCCGCCCCCGGCTGTAAGTGTTTAAGCCCATTTAGTTTATTCACTGTTTACACAAGACTGCATATCCCTTATCCTTATTTGATTTATGCAGGCCGACTCTGCCTTCTGGAACAAGAAGTATGAAGAGAAGGAGAAGGCCGCCAAAATACCCAGAGCGAAGACCAAGGCCTCCAAGAAGAGCAAGAAGAAATCAGACACGTCAGAACTATTTGGTTTGGAGAATGAGTCAGAGGTAGAACTTGATTCTCCTGGTTCATTTTTTATGCATCTTATTGATGCTAACTCCTCTGAGGATGATGCGGAGACCAGCCAAGCAGACATTGAAGAGGTAACTATTGTTTCCTCCGACTCAGAGCCTTTGTCGAGCCAGAAGGTTCAATAAGTGACCCGGAAAGTAAGGTTTTCTCATCCTTTAGCTTACTTGGATCCAAACTTTCTTTTGAAGCAACAACAACATGGGACCTGACGCAGAACCCAAAATAGTGGAGGTGGAGAAATTTCCTTTGGATTACCCAATACACCGGCCCCTCGCAAAGGCCGGAAAGAGGTGCCTCATAATTCAATCTCTTTTTACCCAAAGGTGGATCTTATTCGCCAACCACTTATTCCTTCCAACTCAAATTATCAGGGAACTTCTCATTCCTCTTCTGGCGACTCATCACAGACCCAAATGCCTGTCTTCAAAGTTGCCCCTGGGTAATGAAATTTGTAAACTGACATACTTATGTCCTCATTTCTTATTTTCAGCAGTATAGCAAAGCCAAGAAAGAAATTGAAGACGAATAAGCCGGCCGAAGACCCAAAAATCCATGAGCCGGAGAAGCAAGCACCAGAATCTGAAGCCTCAATTCAGAAACATGAGAACACTGCTGATGAGCCGCTGCCAAAAATTCTGGACACCCCTGTAGATCCTATGAACATTGACCCATCGGGAACTAAGGCGCCAAGCCCAGCCAAACCTGCAGAAAATGTTGAGGATGTTCTGATTACTGGAACTGGCTTTGTAGAGCAGGGGAATCCTACCATTCTGGCTAAACACTCTGCCAAGAAAGAACTAGTTGAAAGGTGGAAGGCCAAGTTTGATATTGCCAACTACTCTCACTTGGGCGTCAATGAATTATTCTCTGGCTATCTTGGTCAACTTCATGTTGGTCGTGATCTTGAGGTGGACATCATCAAGAAGATGCGCCAGAAATATGAGGTATGAACATTTGTCTCCTCCATTTACACACTTATCCATCCCGCAAGTCTTAGCCATAGGAAAAAATTGATTGAGTATGGTGAAGACTTTAATCAGTATGCCATAGTAAATTTCGAGCCATAGCCCCCATGAACCGACTTGCCTTGACAAAGATGATACAGATCATTTAGATTAGCTCTAAAAAATGAAACTTCACCTCATAGCCCTCACAGGCAGGTTTATCTGAAAAAGATGAGCCGGAAATTTTTGCAACTTAAAGTTAAAAGAACTTCTCCACACATTAGCCCCCAAGTGTCAAGTACTTTGCTTGCAAAGGGCTTGGGACTTGTATGTATATTATGTCCTAAATTTTTTGATGATGACTGTGTAATCTTTACTTGCAGGAGGCCTTGACTCAAACTGAATCTCAGTTGAGCGAATTAAAGACCAGGCTGGAACGTCAAGAAGCTGAGACCCGGAAAGTTGATGCCAAGTTTAAATTTAGCTTGGATGAAAGTTAAAAGCTCAAAGTAGGATTTGCTACAGAGAAATTCACCTGGAATGAAGAGAAGGCCGCCTTAACACAAAGAGCAGAAAACACTGAATCCTCTTTGAAGGAGGTCACTACAGAATTAACCGGCTTAAAACGCCACATTTCTCAGATGATTGCAGCTTATTTGGTAAGTAATGCAAGATGCTTTGTACCATTCCCAATGTTAACTTGTAACCCGCCTGGCGACTCATCTGCTCGTTTCACTTAACAGGCCCCAGGAGTGCCAACCTTGGCTAGGATATGCTGGTGAAGCTGAAGGCGGTTTATACTTTAGTGGAGCAATTGTACACAAGTGCTAAGTGCACCATAGTAGCCATCTCACACACAAAACAACCACCATCACTTCTTAAGGAGGTATTGGACAAACTATCTATCCCGCCCCAAAGAATTGAAGAGATAAAGCGATCATCCGTTAGAGCCGACACTATTACTGCATTGAGCCGGGCGAAAGCATGGCA
Organism: Triticum dicoccoides; assembly: GCF_002162155.2. NCBI lineage: Eukaryota > Viridiplantae > Streptophyta > Magnoliopsida > Poales > Poaceae > Triticum > Triticum dicoccoides. Next base: position 238,644,959 of record NC_041393.1, read on the forward strand.
GGCAAAACTAGACTCGGAGCAGTTGGCCACTGGCTGCCCCAGTCTCAAAGAAGACGTGTCTCCCTTTGACCAGGACGACTTCGCCACTTGTGTGAAGGAAATGCGCCCGCTAGCCAGCAAGCTAGCCGAAGAAACCGATCTATCCAGATATCAGGCGGCTTATACTACAGAGAATTCAAAAGTGAGGGCGCCAGCTTATGAAGTTGTTGATCTCATCCCTCCAATGTGAAAGCAGACCTTTGCTCCCGAAGTTGATCTGTCCACACTTATCAATGATGAAGATGAATTTCAAGCCTTAACTGGCATCGACTGGTCATCATCTAACTTCTAGACGATGGACAAAGATGAAGAACCGACGTAGGGTAACCCGAAGTCTCCAACTCATCAGGAGCAAAACAACTGATCAAAGGGGTGGCTCTCACACCAATGCATAGATCTTTCCTATGTAAAACTTTGAAAATTTTGGGCTTTGGAAAGGCCTTGTAATAGGCTAGCTTGAAACAATGATCTCACATGCCATCGTGCATGTTTATTTTCTGAATGCTTTAAACCGCCGATTTATTGTTGAAGATCCACCGCTTGCACTTATGATATTATGATATTATCATATTCCCTGCACACAAGTCAATAACATAAGTAACGACATATAGGCAAGATAACCCGGATTTTGGTGTTTACACCTGGCATGTAAGCCAATCGAGAGGGTAAGCATGGCTGTGCTCTTTGAGCAGGAAGCCCCCAAACGACCAATAAGATAGCATATAAGCCGGATCAAGAGGGTAAGCATGGCTATGCTCATTGAGCAGGAAGTTCCCAAGTGACCATAGGAAACGGCATGTAAGCCGGATCAAGAGGGTAAGCATGGCTATGCTCATTGAGTAGGAAGCCCCAAGTGACTATATAAAATGACATGTAAGCCTGGTCAAGAGGGTAAGCATGGCTATGCTCATTCAGCAGGAAGCCCCCAAGTGACCATAGGAAACTTCATGTTAGCCGGATCAAGAGGGTAAGCATGGCTATGCTCATTGAGAAGGAAGCCCCCAAATGACAATAGGAAACAACATGTAAGCCGGATCACGAGGGTAAGCATGGCTATGCTCATTAAGCAGGAAGCCCCCAAATGACCTTATGAACAAACAATAAAGGCTCACATATTTGCAAATGAAACGACAGAGGCCCTGAATTATCAGGGATGTCGGCTTTATTATAATGCTCATAATATATACATTGAAGAAAATATGTACATCACAAGAGCCAGTAGCTCAAGTGTAATATGGCCGAATATGAGCGATGTTCCATGGCCGGCAGGTCTCCTCCTCCGATGTGCGCGAATCCTTGTGTTCTCGAATATTGAAAAGGTAGTATGACCCGTTGTTTAGATTTTTGCTGACCACAAAGGGCCCTTCCCAAGGTGGGGATAATTTATGCATATCTGTTTGATCTTGGATGAGCCGGAGCACCAAATCTCCTTCTTGAAAAGTTCGAGTTTTAACCCGGCGGCTATGATAGAGACACAGATCTTACTAGTAGATTGCCGAACGAGCTGCCGCAAGGTCATGCTCTTCATCCAACAAATCAAGAGCATCTTGACGTGCTTTTTCATTATCAGTTTCAACATTAGTCGCCATGCGGGGCGAGTCATGACGGATATCACTTTGAAGAACCGCCTCGTCCCCGTAAACCATGAAGAAAGGTGTGTAACCTGTTGGCCTATTGGGGATGGTGTTGATACTCCACATCACTGAGGGTAACTCCTCAACCCAACAACCCGGCGTCCTTTGCAAAGGGACCATAAGCCGGGGATTTATCCCTCTCGAGATTTCTTGATTGACTCTTTCAGCTTGACCATTGGACTAGGGGTGAGCTACCGATGAAACATCAAGATGAATATGCTCTCGTCGACAGAACTCTTTCCTAGCACCTTTGGATAGATTAGGGCCATTATCAGTTATGATTCTGTGAGGGTAACCAAAACGGAAGATTACTTTTTTCATGAATTGGACGACCGTGGCTGCATCACATTTGTTGTCCGGCTCTGCTTCAACCCACTTGGTAAATTTATCAACTGCAACCAAAAGGTGGGTCTTCTTAGCCCTAGACCTCTTGAAAGGTACAACCATATCAAGGCCCCAGACCGCAAATGGACAAGTAATTGGAATCATCCTCAATTCTTAAGCCATCACATGAGTCCGTTGAGAAATCTTCTGACAACCATCACATTTGCTAACCATATCTTCTGCATCAGCATGAGCCGTCAACCAATAAAACCCATGATGAAAGGCTTTAGCCACAAGGGATTTAGAGCTGACTTGATGGACACAGTCTCCTTCATGAATTTTCCTTAAAATCTCACAACCTTCTTCGGAGAAACACAATGCTGGAACACGCCCGTGGCACTACATCGGTGTAACTCGCCATTGACAATAGTCATGGACTTAGACCGCCAGGTTATTTGCCTGGCCAAAGCTTCATCCTCAGATAACTCTCCCTAGGTCATATAAGACAAATAAGGAACTGTCCAATTAGGGGTGGCGTGGAGAGCCGCCACCAACTATGCCTTCGGGTCAGGAATTGCAAGATCTTCTTCGGATGGCAACTTAACTGAAGGATTATGCAATACGTCAAGAAAAAAACATTAGGGGGTACCGGCTTAGGCTGAGACCCTAGCCGGCTTAAAGCATCAGCTGTCTCATTCTTCCTGCAGTCAACATGCTCTACTTGGTGGCCTTGAAGTGACCAGTGATGGTATCAACCGCCCGATGATAAGCCGCCATGAGCTGGTCTTTAGAACCCCAAGTGCCTGAAACCTACTGAGCCACCAGATCTGAGTCGCCAAAACACCTGACCCGGCTTAAATTCATCTCTTTGGCCACTCGCAGGCCATGGAGAAGGGCCTCGTACTCAGATGCATCATTAGTAAAAGGAAACATTAACCTTAGAACATAGCAAAACTTGTCACCTCGTGGGGAAGTCAAAATAACTCTAGCCCCCGAGCCCTCAAGCTGCCTAGACCCGCCAAAGTGGATTGTCCAGTAAGTATTATCAAGTTTGTCTTCATGCATCTGCAACTCTGTCAAGTCATTGATGAAATCCACAAGAGCTTGAGACTTGACCACTGCCCTTGGCATATATTTCAAACCATGGGGACCAAGCTCAATGGCCCACTTGGCCACACGACCTGTGGGTTCTCTGTTTTGGATAATATCTCCTAAGTGAGCAGAGCTGACCATAGTAATGGGATGACCAAGAAAATAATGTTTCAATTTGTGACTGGCCATGAACACCCCATACACTAGCTTCTGCCAATGTGGATATAACTGTTTAGACTCAATTAAGACCTCACTGGCATAATAAGCTGGCCTTTGGACTACTCATTACCTGGCTCTTTCCTTTCCACCACAGCGGCTACACTAAGGGCTCTGCTGTTTGCTGCCACATATAAGGGCAAAGGTTCCTTCTCAATAGGAGCTGCAAGAACCGGCAGCTCAGCCAGCTGCTTCTTAAGTGCTTCAAACGCCTCATTAGCAGCATCACTCCAAACAAAATGACCCGTTTTCTTCATCATCTGGTATAGAGGAATAGCCTTCTCTCCCAGGCGGCTTATAAACAAGCTTAAAGCTGCAATACGACCCGCCAAATGTTGAACATCATTGACGCACACTGGATTAGCTAGTGAGGTAATAGCCTGGATTTTCTCCGGGTTAGCTTCGATGCCTCTCTCTAAAACCAAAAACCCCAAGAGCTTGCCTGCAGGCACACCAAAAATGCACTGGGCCAGGTTAAGCATCATCTTGTAGACCCGAAGATTATCAAATGTCTATTTCAGATCGTCCAACAGAGTCTCTTTCTTTCTGGATTTCACAACAATATCATCCACGTAGGCATGAACATTGCGCCCAATTTGACTATGAAAACAGTTCTACACACAACGCTGATAAGTTGCCTGGGCAATCTTAAGCCCAAAAGGCATAGAAACATAGCAGAAAGCTCCAAAAGGTGTGATGGAAGTTGTCTTCTCTTGGTCTTTGACTGCCATCTTGATCTGATGGTATCCAGAATAAGCATCCAGGAAACGCAAATGCTCACAACCCTCTGTAGCATCTATGATCTGATCAATACAGGGAAGGGCAAAGGGATCAGCTGGACAAGCTTTATTAAGGTCTGTATAGTCCACACACATGCGCCAAGTGCCATTTTTCTTAAGTACCAGCACCAGGTTAGCCAACCACTCAGGGTGAAAAACTTCAACGATGAACCCAACTGCTAAGAGCCGGGCCACCTCTTCTCCAATACCCTTGCATCGCTCCTCATAAAACGACGGAGGAATTGCTTGACCGGTTTAAATTTAGTATCAATATTGAGAGTGTGCTCACTGATTTCCCTCGAGACACGTGGCATTTCTAAAGGCTTCCATGCAAAGATGTCCCGGTTCCCACGGATGAACTCGATGAGCACGCTTTCCTATTTCAAATCCATATTGGCACTGTTGGTGAACTGCTTAGATGAGTCGCCCGGGGTAAAGTCAACCTGCTTGGTATCATCTGCCGACATATACTTCCACAAAGGATCATGCTCTGTGGTTGGCTTTTTTAATGGAGTCATATCCGCCGGGTCAACATTGTCCTTATAAAACTTAAGTTCCTCCGTGGCACAGGCAGATTCAGCATAAGCAGCCTCGCCTTCTTCGCATTCCAAGGCTGTTTTCCTATCAGCATGCACTGTGATGGTACACTTGTGACCCGACATCTTGAGCTAGAGATACACATAACAAGGTTCTACCATAAACTTGCAGTAAGAGGACCGTCCAAACAGAGCGTGATAGGGGCTCTTTATCTTGACCACTTCAAAAGGAAATGACTCTGCCCTTTAATTATGTTCATTGGCAAAAGCTACTTCTAAAGCAATCTTACCAACTGGGTAGGCTGACTTACCAGGCACTACCCCATGAAAGACTATAGAGGACGGCTTAAGATTTTTGTCAGTCAAACTCATCCGGCGAAAAGTATCATAATAAAGGATGTTGATACTGCTGCCTCCATACATAAGCACCTTGGTGAACTTGTAACCTCCAACCTGAGGAGCCACCACCAAAGCCAGCTCACCCGGGTTATCAACCAAGGGCGGGTGATCCTCGCAGCTCCATACAATCGGATGCTCTAACCATCGTAAGTATTGAGGTACTGTCGGTTCAACTGCGCTCACCGCTTGTTCGTGAACCTTCTGATCTCGCTTGCATAAGCTAGTAGTGAAGACATGATATTGTCTACTGCTTAGCTGCTTCGGATTACTCTGATACCCAGACTGTTAGTGCTAATTGCCTTGATTAGGCTGCTAGTTAAAACCACCCCGATTGCCTTGACCTCCACCTTGAAAACTAGAGTTTGAGCCGCCACCTCCGAAGCCGGGCCCGTGTGAGCCGGATCCTGACATGCCATGCGGGCCATTATTGTTATTGTTGTTCTGAGGAAAACCGGTGCTCATAAACTCCATCATGGTAAAACAATCCTTCCACAAGTGAGTCGATGGTCTATCTGGATAACTATACTTTGGGCAAGGCTGGTTCAACTCTGCCTCAAGGCTGATTTTTGACCCTCCATCACGAGGTTGTGGCCTTCCCTTACGACGTGGGCCATTATTCGGTGTATTAGTATTGGACACAAAATCTGATCCACTGTCGGTCTGCTGGCGCTTACCATTACCACCCTGATTATGACCTGTCATACTTTGCTGATGTCCCTTTCCATTGCCATTTTTCTTCCCCTTATTGGACTTCTCCTCATTGGACCTAGGGTCCTTTGTGTTGTCTGAGTCGGCATATTTGATGAGAGCCTCCATAAGTTCTCCCATGTCATTGCAATGGCGTTTAAGCCGCCCTAACTTCTGCTTGAGGGGGAGGAAATAACAATTCTTCTCCAGAATCAAAACAACAGAGCCGGCGTTAATACTATCTGATGAGTGGATAACAGCTGAGACCAAGCGCACCCAATGGCGGGCCGACTCATCCTCGCGCTGGACACAAGCGTCTAAGTCAATAATCGACAGAGGCTGCTTGCACGTGTCTTTGATGTTTTGAGTAAAAAGTGCCTTCAACTCAACCCATGAATTGACGGAGTTGGGAGGTAACCCTTTTAGCCAGGTTCATGTCGGTCCATCAAGCATCATGGTGACATATTTGGCACACACAGCATTGTTAACATCCAGCATTTCCATGGCCAGTTCGTAAGTCTCAATCCAAGCCTCGGGTGGTTGATCAGCTGTGTAGTTAGGAACCTTATGAGGACCCTTAAAATCTTTAGGCAGGCATTCATTTTGTAGACCCCGCACTAAACAGGGCACTCCAACTGACCTAGTGGTCATCCCAACTTCTATAGACATAGAAGGGTTTATTTGAGGTTGTCGCAGAGCCACCAGCTGAGCCGTTAGCTCCGCCTCTTGGCGTGCCCGTGCCTAATCCGTTTGGTCCTAAACATCATGATTACCATGGGGCGGGCCATGGTGCCATTCACTGCTAGAAACCGTCGGCGATTCAATGCGCCGGCTGTAACTTCGACTCTGACGTGGTGTTGAGTGGATTCGATTGCAGCTGTAGGAGTAAGGATCCTGCTGAGCTTCGGTCGTCTGAAGGAGTCCCACCGTGTTCCGGGATTTCACCGCAATGGGAGACTCGCCTTCAATGGGGATAGCCACCAGCCATGAAGCCGCGACAATCATGTTGTCCAACGGGTTAGAGAAATGACCTAGAGGTGTTGACATCCGCTGAGGCGGGGTTAAATCCACACTAGGAGGGTTTGTTATGTGGGGCTGAGCCATCGCTCCACTCATAGGGGCCGGGCTACGCCGGGCAGGTTACTTGGTCCTATAGCTGGCGTAGTGAAGAGGTTCCTCCCTTCAAACTGCGGAGGAAAACAGCTCTTGTGCCTCCTCCGTAAGACATGACGCGTTCTGGTCCAGACTTAGACGAAAATCCTCAACACGCAAACAATGTGACTCGGCCTCCAAAGCAGCCCGCTTTGTTGCCATTCTAGGATTCTCAGCATTAATCTCCTCCTTAGCCTAAGCTATCTCATCCCGCAATTTCACAACTTCCATCTTATGTTGCTCCTGAGTCACCGGGGTTACCTCTTTAGTTAAAAAAGTTGCCAAATCCTCCAAGAGCTTGGATAAAACTTGAGACGATGAGCACACAGGACCACTTTCCCCGGCCATCGCAAAAACTGTTGAACTAGAGGTCATAGCTGCAGCAGTTGATGAATTCAGCACCTATTGCGTACCAGCCATGAAGATAGCTGCCCTGCTAGGCGGCTCATAGGAGTCCAGAATACTGTGACCATCGGAACAACCCCCAAGCCCGCCATCTTGCAGTTGATAGATTGATTCGGTCTCATCAGTTGAGGACTCATCACCTGAATAGATGTTCGCCTCTCCTCCAGACACAACATCCTCATCAAGATCCGCCCCGTGGAAGAAACCAACGAAGGTACGCATCTGGGCGGGTTGAACCTCGGCGGGTCTCGCACGCCAAGCCATTTCAATGGTGTCGGAGCAGGCGAACGATTCAGGATCTTATTTGCCAATCTTGCCGATGAAGACTTGAATACCGCCGAAGGGGACACGATTGAATCGGCCTCGGGACCCAAGCCAGAGTCGTTGATGTAGATCTTGCCGCGGCGGGTCTTGGTCATCTGGCCCACGGCGTAACCCTCGATCCCTGAGAAGCTGCCCTTCAAGAACTCGAAACCACCATGCTCTTGCCCCATGGTGGGCGCCAGCTATAGTGGTTTTGTCACGGCAGATGTCCTGGTGAAAGGAGTTAGGTGTGGAGCCATCGCACTAGGTTTGCTTGAAAGGACACAAGGAGTTTACCTAGGTTCGGCCCCTCGCGGTGGAGGTAAAATCCTACTCTTGCTTCTAGTTGTATTGCTTGGGTTTAGATTACAAGGGAGCAAATACGCTTGACCTAGTTCTTGTTTGCTTGTTATCTTCCGTTAACCCGCCGCCGGGTCTCACCTTTATATACACAGGTTGGGACCTTGCGACTTATAGAGTCTCGGCCGGCTCACACTCCGTGGCCTGCTCGGTTTGTAACTAATCCTTGCCTTACAAGACAACTTATCATATGGTAGTTTATAGGCCCCGGTATTGGGATTTCTGCAGGCCTGCCTCTATAAACCACAATCTTCATGCTTTGGGCCTCCCTGGACTTCTTAATATTGAACCGCCAACGGTATGACCCGGCCCCTCCTGGGCGGGCCATACCTCGGAGTCATATCCCCAACAAAAAGATCAAACAAGAAACAAGCAAACGAAAAATATTTTTGTGATTTTTTGTAGAACTTTTTAGAAGTGGGGGATATTAAAATGGGAGGAAAATGGGAAATAAAGTAATTGAAAGGAGATGAAAGTTTTTGAGTAGGTACTTGATAGATGTTGATGATGTCTCCCCAGCAATGGCGCCATGAATTTTTCCTGCTACTTGTGAACTGCGTTGGGATTTCCCCGAAGAGGGAGGGATGATGTAGTACAATAGAGATAAGTATTTGCCTCAATTATGAAACCAAGGTTATAAATCTAGTAGGAGAACCAAGCAACACTATGTAAATAGCACCTGCACGCAAACAACAAATACTTGCAACCCAATGAGTAGAGGAGTTGTCAATCCCTAAACAATTACGAGCAAGATTAAATTGTATAGTTTTTGATAGATTGATCTGATAAAAAAATAGAAAATTGCAGCAAGGTATTTTTTGGAATTTTATATGATAAAAGATAGACCCGGGGGCCATAGTTTCCACCAGAGGCTTCTCTCAAGAAAATAGCATACGATGGGTAGACAAATTACTGTTGAGCAATTGATAGAAAAGCAAATAATTATGACGATGTCCAAGGCAATGATCAAACATATAGGCATCACATCCAAAATTAGTAGACCGTAACGATTCTGCATCTACTACTATTACTCCACACATCGACCGCTATCCAGCATGCATCTAGTGCATGAAGTTCATGGAAAAACGAAGTAATGCATTAAGCAAGATTACATGATGTAGACAAGATAAACTCACATATGAATAAACCCCATCCTTTTTACCCTTAATAGTGAAGTGATACGTCTCCGTCGTGTCTATAATTTTTGATTGTTTCATGCCAATATTATACATGTTTTACATACTTTTGGCAACTTTATATGATTTATTTGGACTAACTTACTTATCCGGTGCCCAGTGCCAGTTCCGGTTTGTTGCCTGTTTTTGTATCATAGAAAATCCATATCAAACGAAGTCCAAACGTGATGCAACTCGAGGACAATTATTTTGGAATATTTGTGATTTTTGGGAGTTGGAATCCGTGCAAACGGAGGCCCACAGGGACCATGGTACACCAGGGCACGCCCCAGGCCCCTGGTGTGTGGTGGTGGGTTTTGCTCACCTGGTACGTCGGTTGGAGCTCTACTACGGACGCAAGGAAGCTTATATCAGGAAAAAATCATGTAAAAAGATCAGCACAATCGGAGTTATGGATCTCCAGAAATATAAGAAACGGTTTTCGGCCAGATCTGGAGAGCGTGAAACAGAAGAGGACAGAGAGACAGATCCAATCTCAGAGGGGCACTCGCCCCTCCACAGCCATGGAGGCCATGGACCAGAGGGGGAACCCTCCTCCCATCTAGGGGGAGGCCAACGAAGAAGAAGAAGGAGGGGGGCTCTCTCCCCCTCTCTCTCGGTGGCGCCGGAACTCCGCTGGGGCTAGGATCGTGACGGCGATCTACATCAACAACCTTGCTACCGTCAACACCAACTTTCTGCCCCTCTAAGAAGCGGTGTAACAGCTCTTCCCCCCGCTTTAATCTCTACTTAAACATGGTGCTCAACTCCATATATTGTTTCCCAATGATCTATGGTTATCCTATGATGTTTGAGTAGATCCGTTTTGTCCTATGGGTTAATCGTGAACTTGGTTGGTATAATTGTATATTTTATTTATGGTGCTGTCCTAGGGTGCCCTCTGTCTCGCACAAATGTGAGGGGCCCCCGCTGTAGGGTGTTGCAATATGTTCATGGTTCGCTTACAGTGGGTTGCGAGAGTGACAAAAACTTAAACCCGAGTAGGTGGGGTATGACGTATGGGAGTAAAGAGGACTTGATACTTAATGCTATGCTTGGGTTTCACGACCTTAATGATCTTTAGTAGTTGTGGATGCTTGCTAGAGTTCCAATCATAAGTGCATATGATCCAAGTAGAGAAAGTATGTTAGCTCATGCCTATCCCTCATATAAAATTACAAGAATGATTACCGGTACTTGTTATCAATTGCCTAGGGACAACTGACTTTCTTGTTGACAAAACCTATCTACTTTTATTACCTTGCAATCTATTCTTAGTTTTATTCTCGCAAAGTACTCGTAGTTTTATTCTCGCAAAATAGTTTCATACTTGTTTTAGGTAAAGCAAACATCAAGCATGCATAGAGTTGTATCGATGGTCGATAGAAATTGAGGGAATATTTGTTCTACCTTTAGCTGCTCATTGGGTTCGACAATCTTACTTATCGAAAGAGGCTACAATTGATCCCCTATACTTATGGGTTATCAAGACCTTTTTCTAGCACCGTTGCCGTGGAGCAATAGCGTGGGGTGAATATTCTCGTGTGTGCTTGTTTGGTTTATCACTAAGTAGTTTTTATTTCCTATTCTAAGTTGTTCTCTATCTTTAGTTATGAATATGGAACACGAAACACCAAAAAAATTAGTTGTACTTGCTACTCATGGAGATGGGGAACCTCCTAAAACCCTCGATGCTCGTTATTTAGAAGATATTATGCACTACTTTGATAATCCTGAGAAAACTCCATTCAACTATATAGTGGGAGTAATGTTGGATCAACGTGAGTACTTTAGGGATTATCACTTGACATAAAAAAGGAAACTTTTATGGGATCAAATTTATATGTTGCATTGGTATGCTCGAGATTTATGCTTGAGATATGATTTTACTTGTTGCTTTAAGATGAATGCTCCACACCTTCCCTTTTCATGTGAATTTAATGATAACGAAACCTTGGCTTCTAATGCTATATGTATGTATGATTATTATGACGTGGAACGAATAGAAGAATTTGTTGCTTTTAAGGGTGCTTATGAAATTGAATCTTTGTTTGAAGTGTTTGAAGCTTTTGATGATGATGTTTATAGGCCTGGAAATATTTCCATCCTTAAATATTGCTATGATAATTATAAATTCAATTCCTATTGAAAGTGCAACTATCCCAAGGTGGTTTTGGTAATTCCTAACAACATATAGCTAATTGAGCTAATACTATTCCAAGACAGATATTTCAGGAAAGCTCAGTGAATGGCATGGCATGGATGACGAAAGTGGATCCCTCAAAATACTAAGGACAAAAGGATTGGATCAAGCTCAAAAGCTCAAGACTCTACATTTTATATTTTAGTGATCCAAGATCACATTGAGTCTATAGGAAAAGCTAATACTATCAAGGAGGGATGAGGTGTTGCTTGATGAGCTTCCTGCTTCAAGTGTTTAGTGATATGCTCCATAAATCCTCAACTACTTTCTCATATCCACATATGACCTAAACCTAAAGTTAAACTCGGCCCCACCGATTCTTTCTATCTGGCGCCACCGAGTTCAGATGTCATAGCCACTACCACAAACCCTAGGCAAATTGGTCTCACCGATAGGGATCTCGGTCTCACCGAGATGGGATTGTAATCTCTCTGTTTCCCTTCGTAACTTTTTGGTCTAACCGAAGTGAGTGATCGGTCCCACCGAGATTGCAATGTAAACTCTTTGTTTCCCTTTCGTAACATTTCGGTCCCACCGAAAAGAGAGAATCGGTCCCACCGAGTTTACCTGACCAACTCTCTGGTTAGCTAATTACCAAAATCGGTCCCACCGAGTTTGTGTAATCGGTCTCACCGAGATTACGTTATGCCCTAACCCTAACCATATCGGTCCTACCGAGTTGCATGTCGGTCCCATCGAAATCACTAACGGTCACTAGGTTTACTGAATCGGTCCGACCGAGTTTGTTGATTTGGTCCAACCGAGATTGGTAAATTGTGTGTAACGGTTAGATTTTGTGTGGAGGCTATACATACCCCTCCACCTCGTCTTCATTCGTGGAGAGAGCCATTAGAACAAACCTAAACTTCCAACTTACCATTTCTGAGAGAGAACTACCTACTCATGTGTTGAGGCCAAGATATTCCATTCCTACCATATGAATCTTGATCTCTAGCCTTCCCCAATTTGCTTTCCACTCAAATCTTCTTTCCACCAGATCCAAATCCTGTGAGAGAGAGTTGAGTGTTGGGGAGACTATCATTTGAAGCACAAGAGCAAGGAGTTCATCATCAACACACGATTTGTTACTTCTTGGAGAGTGGTGTCTCCTAGATTGGCTAGGTGTCACTTGGGAGCCTCCGACAAGATTGTGGAGTTGAACCAAGGAGTTTGTAAGGGCAAGGAGATCGCCTACTTCGTGAAGATCTACCGCTAGTGAGGCAAGTCCTTCGTGGGCGACGACCATGGTGGGATAGACAAGGTTGCTTCTTAGTGGACCCTTCTTGGGTGGAGCCCTCCGTGGACTCGCGCAACCGTTACCCTTCGTGGGTTGAAGCCTCCATCAACGTGGATGTACGATAGCACCACCTATCGGAACCACGGCTCAAAAATCACCGTGTCTCCAAATTGCGTTTGAAATCTCAAAACCCTTCCCTTTACATTCATGCAAGGTGCATGCTTTAATTTCTGCTGATCATATACTCTTTGCATGCTTGCTTGAATTGTGTGAAGATTGCTTGACTTGTGCTAAGATAGCTAAAATCTGCCAGCGACTGAAATTGGGAAAAGGTTAAGTTTTTAATTGGTCAAGTAGTCTAATCACCCCCCTCTAGACATACTTCAAGGTCCTACAAGTGGTATCAGAGCATTGGTCTCCATTTGCTTTGATTTCCATAGCTCTTGGTGGTCATAGCCTTGCTTTCACAACCTAGGAGAGTATGTCGTCTAGCGAGGGAAATTATCACCGTAGAGGTCCTTACTTTGATGGTAATAATTTTGCTAGTTGGAAGCATAAGATGAAAATGCATATTCTCGGACATAACCCTGCCGTTTGGGCTATTGTGTGTATTGGCTTGCAAGGTGAATTCTTCGATGGTAGGGAACCAAACCGTGAAGCTAGTGCGGATGAATTGAAGATGCTGCAATACAACGCTCAAGCTTGTGATATCCTCTTCAACTGATTGTGCCTCGAAGAATTCAACAAAATCAGCCGTCTTGAGAATGCAAAGGAAATTTGGGATACTTTGATTGATATGCATGAAGGTACTGACTCCGTCAAGGAATCCAAGTGGGATGTGCTCCAAAGTCAACTTGACAAGTTCAAAATGAAGGATGGTGAAGGCGTCGCTGAAATATACTCTAGGCTTGCTCTTATCACAAATGAGATTGCGGGCTTAGGAAGTGAAGAGATGACCGACAGATTCATCATCAAGAAGATCCTAAGGGCATTGGATGGAAAATATGATACCATGTGCACATTGATCCAAATTATGCCCAACTACAAGAATCTCAAGCCAACAGAGGTCATTGGAAGAATTGTTGCTCATGAGATGTCACTCAAGGATAAGGAGGAACTTCACAACAAGTCAAGTGGTGCTTACAAAGCCTCATGTGAAGCCCCTACATCATCAAGTGAGAAACAAACCTTCAATGAAGAATTGAGCTTAATGGTGAAGAACTTCAACAAATTCTACAAGAGTAGAAGCAAAGAACGAAGCTCCAAGTCAAGGTCTTACAATGACAAAAAATCTTCCAGTCGAGTGCGCAATTGCTACAATTGTGGGACACCCGGGCACTATTACAATGAGTGTACGGCACCCTACAAAAGAAGAGAAGATTCTCCCAAAAGAAGAAGTAGAAGATAAGAATCACCGCCAAGAGAGAGAAGGAATAGAGATGATCGTTATGAACGAAGAACATCCCGGAGAAGCAAGGATTCAAAAAGGAAGGACAAGTCATAGAAGAGCTACACAAAACGAAGACATCAAGATCGTGTTGGTGAATGGGTATCCGGTTCCGAATCTGAACATCACTCCGAGAGAAGCTATCACTCCGACTCCGAACATACTCAAGATGAAGGTGTTGCTGGTCTAGCACCTGTGACAACCAACTCCTACGACATATTTGATTCACCAAATGAAGGAATTGGAAGATGCTTCATGGCCAAAGGCCCTAAGGTAACTCACCCTGAGTATGTTGATTTCAATAGTGATGAAGATGACTTGTTAGGTGATGATGATTTACTTATTGACAACTCTAGTGATGAATACTATGATGAAACGTCAATTAATCATGCTAAACAAGATAAAACGAATGACAATGATAAGGAGAAGATTGAGCTTCTAACTAAAGAACTAAACACTCTTAAGTTAGATCATGAAACTATCTTAGGGGATCATCAAGAACTTTTGAGGACTCATGAGAAGTTACGCTTTGAAAAGCTCAATCTTGAGCAAGAGCATGAGTTCTTAAAAGCAATCAATGATGATCTTCGCACGAAAAGTTCTTCTTACATTGCCAAGCGTTTACTCTTATCTACTTACATGCCTCAAGTCAAGTCTAGTAACAAGAACAAGAAGGATTCTTCCTCTAGTAGTAACAATAATCATGCTAAATCAAAGATTGTTACTTCTAGTAGTTCTCTTGATTCCACTAATGATTCTCTTAGCCAAGTTACACTTGAGCAAGAAAATAGCTTATTGAAGGGAATTATAGAGAAAGGTGTTTACAAAAGCCTTGCCGGGAGTAAGCAATTCGAAGAAATTGTACGCAAGCAAGGAAGGCACCGAAAGAATCAAGGTGTTGGTTTTGAACGAAAGTTCAATGCCAATGGAGTTGAGTGGGAAGAAGATCAATACCCCAAGACGAAGTTTGTTCCTCGACAAGAGAAGTATGATCCTACTTCCTTCAAGGGGACACAAGCTCAAGATGATCTTCCACCACAAGACCACAAGCACAAAGGCAAGGACAAGCTTCAAGAGGAGATTGATGCATTTGAAGAAGCTCCTAAGGCCTTGGTCAACTGGGTTCCCAAGACTACGTCAAGTTCTACTTCATCAAGCACGACTACCAATCCAAGGATTCCCACCAAGATGATGTGGATCCCGAAGAAGAAGAACTAGAGAGTTCTTGAGGGTGACTCCGCCAACATTCTTCACTCATATCATTATGGCAAGGACAAGTGCAATCAACTTCCACATCTTGCACTAGTTCAAGGAGTCACAAACCCTCATGTTGGTAAGGCAAGGGACAAGGTAACCTAATGCTTTCATGGACATCATCTTGTGTGTGCATCACTCTATGTCTATGGATATACTTGTTTGTTCCTTGTGGGACTAACCCGTGTAGGTATTGAAAGTGCAACTCACTCCAAAGGATTGCTCCAAATGATCTTCATCAACATTGAGCATCCACATCTTCAACACCTACATGAAGTCATCATCGACAAAACCCAAGGTTAGTTCATCCCTCTTAGGGGGGATCTCACATCTACGGGGAGCTTAACTCTAAGAATTGAGTCAAAGCAACTCTAATGATGTGAACACATCAATGCATTATGTAAAAGTGGTAACCCCACTTGAGCTTAAACGATGAGTATGACCTATGATCAAATGTTCTCATTTGACTCCTAAGTCAATATACTCATATATAGATGACCTATTCATCACCAATTGTTTGATAGATGCTAGAATTGGTTGTGCATGCTTTGCCACATATTTCATTTGCCATTTTATTGTGTGAGCATGTTGGTTGCATATTTAACTCATTCGAGGACATCCACTTGTTGCCTCGATTGATTGGCTTCTTTTTCTTTTGCCAAGTGGATGGACAAGAATGCCTAAGAACCTCCTCTAGCTATCTATGCTTTTCTCGTCTCAAACTCTATTCATGCTACATCACAAAATTTGATCAAGTCATATTCCAACCACTCTGTGTGAGGTGCACTCGGAGTCCCCGATTCGTCATGGACTTAAACTTCCAAAACTTCTTTGTGTGTTTCGGTCTGACCAATTCTTCCATTTCGGTCATACCGAGATCACTAAGTCGATCTAGGTTTTCAATCTAGGTGCAACCGATTTGAACTTTTCGGTCTCACCGAGTTGCTGTAACTGTCAATAGTTATGCATCTCGGTGCCACCGAGTTGTTCCACTCGGTCACACCGACAGGGTCGGGCTATATATACACACAGGATTTTTTTTGGAAAACTTCTCGAAACCTCTTCGCCCACGCATAGCTCGCTCTGCCTCCTAGGTCTCCGGATCGTCGACTTCATCGCCAGCTGCCTCCAGTCGCTGGTCTCCGCCGCTGTCAATGGAATTCATCCCCGTCGTTGCCGTCGTAGCGAGTTCATCGCCAAACTAGGGTATGGACTCGATCACAGTGCTATCCCCGTCCAATTCCTAGCACATTGTGTTCATTATGATTCTTGCCACGATTGAAACACCTCTATCCAGTCAAAACAATCTTTAGAATAGATGCGATTTGAAAATTTAGGGTTATGTTTCCGCCGAAACCATCTTGGACTCACCGAGTTGAAAAACTCGGTTCCACCGATTCGGCTAAGGCCATTGCACAAGTGATTTTCGGTCTGACCGAGAATTGCAAATCGGTGTGACCGATTTTAGAACTCTGTGAAACCCTAGCAGTCTCGGTGCCACCGTACTGTGACTCGGTCTGACCGGGATCACTAATTTAGGTTCCAAAAGCTGCTTCGGTATCACCGAGTTTGCAAATCGGTTGACCGAAATGCTTTCCGTGGAAAACTAAAACTAAGTTTTTGAGTCATTCTTTTGCAAAAATCTCTGCATTTTGTGATGCTCATCCATTCTATCTCATCTATAACTATTCACAGGGTCAGCAGTCAGTGTTTGCAGCATGTCAGACCAAAGTGACAGCCAGAACAGGGAAGAGGAGCGGGTTCACATGAGTGAGGGCATTAGTCCCTCTAGTTCCTCAGATGAGGGCAGCAGGAGCACTCCTAGCAATTTTCCCAAAGCAGCCACAAGAGCCAGAAGGAAGAGAAACTCAGACTCTGAAGATGAAGATTATGTGGCAGCTAAAGATGAGGCTACTTCTAAGAAAGTAGTGCTCAAAAAGGAGTATGGCTCAGCTAAGACTACAAAGCCTGGACTAAACAGGAAGGTCCCTTCCAAGAGGACACCTATGCTAAAGGTCAGAGGATCAACTCAAGAACCTGAGAAACCTGATCCCAAAGAGCCAGCTGCAGAAGGAAAGAAGAGGAAGGAAAGGCTCGGAAAGACCATGGCCAGAGTTGTTGGACAACCTTCCATGATGGAAGAGGAGGAGGAAGAAGAGGTTGCTGCACCAGCACCCAAGGCACAAAAGCTGATGGGTGATGCTATAAGGTCAGGGGCTACATCATCAAAGCCCAAAGAAGCACCCAAAGCTGCCGCCAAGGCCAAGTCTGCACCTAAGAGGAATACCAGGAGCATACCATCTGCTGAGAAGAACAAGGCCCCAGTGCCTGAAGTTGCTGCTGAGGAAGAATATGAAGGACAAGTTTTGAGGAAGCTTAAACCCAAGATTCCAGACCATAATGATGCTTATCCAGTGGCTGAGAATATGAAGCTGAGGAAGGATGCAGGGCTCAGGTAGTGGAGATTGTCTGATCTCTATGCAATCAGAAGGAGAACTGCTATTGATTATAGGTTCCACACCAAGGAAGAGCAAGATTTTTATGAGACTGTGCTGTTGGACAAGAAGCCCATAGTTTGTGACATGAGGTGGGTAGATTGGAAATACATGAAGGAAAATGAGGATCACTACCCAAGAGTATTTGACGGCTTTAAGGCTTGTGGAGTTGATGAGTTTGTTGGACAGAAGTTCACAAACTGGAATGATGAGCTAGTTATGCAATTCTACTCCACAGCTCACTTTTATCCTGATGGCAGAATAGTCTGGATATCTGAAGGTACAAGGTACCAATCAACTATTGAGGAATGGGCAAATCTGATCAATGCCCAGAGGAGAGTGAAGATGACTTGGATGCCTACTCCAAGAAGAAGAAGGATCACAATTCAATGTCACACATGTACAAGGAGATCCCAGATAAGGCACTTGAGACTTTCAAGTTTGGATCTGTCCATTTTCTTCTGTCAGGGCTACCAACGATCAACTGGATCCTAAGGCACACTCTTTTGCCCAAGTCAGGTGACCACAACATGATCAAAGGGCATGCAATTGATTTGCTACACATATTTGATGTGCCACAGAAATTCAAGGTCATGAGCCTCATAGTTGAGACTATCAAGAGGACAGCAGCAGACCAGAAAAGAAGTTGTGGGTATGCCCCACAAATCCAGGAGCTGATCAACTCAAAGATGGGCACAGGGAAATACCTGTTGGATAAGGAACACTTTGTTATCTATCTAGAATTTGAGGACAATCATGTTGTCATGAATGATAATGAACCATCCTCAGTGCAAGCTCATGAGAAAAAGGAGAAGGCAAAGCAGGAGAAGGCTGCCAAGATGCCAACTTTAGAGGAGGCATCTGAGTACTTTTTGAAGAGCAAGCAGGACCAGCTTGGTTACTTAATAGAATCAACTCTAAGGATTGAGAAGGGGTTGGCACCCTAACTCAAAACCAGGAGAGTCTGTAAAGAATCATGGAACAAAAATTCTATGATTTAGATGTCAAAGTAACTGAGATTCAGTCAGTTGTGGAGAAGATTCAGGATGACATGCAGGAGAGGAAGGGTAGGGCAACTACTGATGCATTTGCCAGAGTGCCTCGAGCTCAGAGATCAGTTGCAGAGCCTGTGACAGACACCAGAGCCACTTCATCTGCACCGGCTATAGCTCCAGTGCAACTAGCTCCAGCACCAACTCCTTCAGCTCCATCCACATCAACTGAAGTCTTCGTCCAAGGAGCCATCTCTACACCACCAACTAAAGACCAAGCCTGAGAGACGAAATAGTACTATGCATTTTCTATGAACTTTTTGGTAACTTGTTGCCAAAGGGGGAGAAAAATGTATAGATCATAGGCTTCGAGAGAGAGAGAGAGAGAGAGTTTGCTTTTGTTCTCTCTTGTCTTCGTGGTTGAACTTTACTTACTTTTGCTTGCTTGAGATACTATGCTATTATCTGTGAGACATTGATGATCATGTGTTTGATCATAAGCTACATTTATGCTTGCTGGATGACATTATCTCATTTATCTTTATATGATCATTCACTTTGCTTGGTGATGAGTGCATGTATTCAATCTTTATTATTTTGAGCGCTCCACCAAGATGTATGTGACATGGAAGAGTAACCCATGAGCCTAACTCCTTGTGCATTTGCAGTCCAAAGCAAATCTTAAACTATGCACAAATTTAGGGGGGAGCTCTTGCTTATCACATACTTCTCAAAGCGACGATGTTTTTCAATCTTATTATCATGGGTCGAAGCTTTGATCTATATGTTGTCATCAATTACCAAAAAGGGGGAGATTGAAAGTGCAACTATCCCTAGGTGGTTTTGGTAATTCCTAACAACATATAGCTCATTGAGCTAATACTATTCCAAGACAGATATTTCAGGAAAGCTCAATGAATGGTATGGCATCGATGAGGAAAGTGGATCCCTCAAAATACTAAGGACAAAAGGATTGGCTCAAGCTCAAAAGCTCAAGAATCTACATTTTATATTTTAGTGATCCAAGATCACATTGAGTCTATAGGAAAAGCCAATACTATCAAGGAGGGATGAGGTGTTGCTTGATGAGCTTCTTGCTTCAAGTGCTTAGTGATATGCTCCAAAAACCCTCAACTACTTTCTCATATCCACATATGACCTAAACCTAAAGTCAAACTCGGCCCCACTGATTCTTTCTATCCGGCGCCACCGAGTTCAGATGTCATAGCGATTGCCACAAACCCTAGGCAAATCGGTCCCACCGATAGGGATCTCGGTCTCACCGAGATGGGATTGTAATCTCTCTGTTTCCCTTCGTAACTTTTCGGTCTAACCGAAGTGAGCGATCGGTCCCACCGAGATTGCAATGTAAACTCTCTGTTTCCCTTTCGTAACATTTCGGTCCCACCGAAAAGAGAGAATCGGTCCCACCGAGTTTACCTGACCAACTCTCTGGTTAGCTAATTACCAAAATCGGTCCCACCGAGTTTGTGTAATCGGTCTCACCGAGATTACGTTATGCCCTAACCCTAACCATATCGGTCCTACCGAGTTGCATGTCGGTCCCACCGAAATTATTAACGGTCACTAGGTTACTAAATCGGTCCGATCGAGTTTGTTGATTTGGTCCAACCGAGATTGGTAAATTGTGTGTAACGGTTAGATCTTGTGTGGAGGCTATATATACCCCTCCACCTCGTCTTCATTCGTGGAGAGAGCCATCAAAACAAACCTACACTTGCAACTTACCATTTCTGAGAGAGAACTTCCTACTCATGTGTTGAGGCCAAGATATTCCATTCCTACCATATGAATCTTGATCTCTAGCCTTCCCCAATTTGCTTTCCACTCAAATCTTCTTTCCACCAGATCCAAATCCTGTGAGAGAGAGTTGAGTGTTGGGGAGACTATCATTTGAAGCACAAGAGCAAGGAGTTCATCATCAACACACCATTTGTTACTTCTTGGAGAGTGGTGTCTCCTAGATTGGCTAGGTGTCACTTGGGAGCCTCCGACAAGATTGTGGAGTTGAACCAAGGAGTTTGTAAGGGCAAGGAGATCGCCTACTTCGTGAAAATCTACCGCTAGTGAGGCAAGTCCTTTGTGGGCGACGGCCATGGTGGGATAGACAAGGTTGCTTCTTTGTGGACCCTTCTTGGGTGGAGCCCTCCGTGGACTCGCGCAACTGTTACCCTTCGCGGGTTGAAGTCTCCATCAACGTGGATGTATGATAGTACCAGCTATCGGAACCACGACTCAAAAATCACCGTGTCTCCAAATTGCGTTTGAAATCTCCAAACCCTTCCCTTTACATTCTTGCAAGGTGCATGCTTTAATTTCTGCTTCTCATATACTCTTTGCATGCTTGCTTGAATTGTGTGAAGATTGCTTGACTTGTGCTAAGATAGCTAAAATCTGCCAAAGACGAAAATTGGGAAAAGGTTAAGTTTTTAATTGGTCAAGTAGTCTAATCACCCCCCTCTAGACATACTTCAAGGTCCTACACCTATATTGATGCATTTATTGAGAAAGTCTCCGCTGTCCAAGAAGAGACTAATATTTTGCTGGAGTCTATGCAAGAAGGAATTGATGAAACTGTGAGCTCATTGGATGAAACAGATGATGAGGAGAGCGAAGAACAAGTGGAGGAAGAACGGATTAGCTACCCGTGCGTACCTTCACTACAAAAAAAAGACACATCCATGACATTTTGGGCGAACGATTCTTTTTTCTGTCATGCTTATGACACTTCTATGACGCTAATTGTGACAAAACCCGGTATCATCATAGATGTGGTGGGCTCCTACTTCTATGACAAAAAATCATGACAGAAAATGGGCTTTTCGTCCTGGGCGAGCTGGAGACGCAGCTGCATGACATTCTTTGGGCCGTCCATGACGGGAAAAACCATGGTAGAAGCAAGGGCGAGGAAAATATCAATGAGTTCCCGGTTACGGTGGGTGGTCAGGGGCCGAGCGATGCGTGTTTCTCTTGTACACGTACGCGCGTGGGTGTGAGGCGTTGGGCTCTAACTAAACCCGAGCGAGGCGTTTGCCTAACTGAACCCGAGGGACTGCACTACAGGCTACGCGTTACTGAACCCGAGCGATCGATCGATGGTTGTTCACTGAACCCGATCGAGCGATTCCTTTGTTCGCTACTTCTGCTAACTGAAGCCGATCGAACCTGCTGCCTCCTTCCCTTGATGAACAGTGAGTGTTGTTGGGGCTTTGGATGAACAGTTCCCGGTGGGGGGTTGGATGAACAGGACCCCGTGGTGTTGCCGCTGGATGAACATGACCCCGATCGATCGAGCTGGTTGGGCGTGGATGAACAGGACCCCATGGAGGGCTGGATGAACAGGACTCTGTGGATGGAAGGTTGAATAGTAGCCGGTGGAGGGCTGGTTGAAAAATAGCCAGTGGAGGGCTGGATGAACAGTAGCCCGTGGAGGGGTGGTTGAACAGGACCCCGTGGAGAGGGATGGTTGAATAGTAGCTGGTGGAGGAGCGGTGGAGGCTGGATGAACAGGAGCCCATGGATGAATAGTGCCGGTGGAGGCTGGAGGAGGTCGACGGTGGATGAACAGTAGCCCGTGGAGGCTGGAGGAGGTCGATGGTGGAGATGAACAATTTCTCGTGGAGTCCCATTTTGCGGTACTCCACACCCCTCCCGAATAACAGGACCCCCGTTTCGACCGTAGTGCTCCAACACAAGTCCGTTCCTCGGTTTTGCGGTATGCCACACCCCTCCCGATCAACAGGACCCCGTTTCAACCATAGGAGGTCCAAGAGATATCAGTTTCCTCCGTTTTGCGGTACGCCAGACCCCTCCCAATGAACAGGATCCCGTTTCGACCTTGGCCGATCAAACACAAGGCCGTTTCCTCCGTTTTGCGATACTCCAGGCCTCGTTCCATCACCTGTTCCGTCTGAGCCAGTTGGCTCCCGATGAACACGACGCATTTTGTTTCGACCCAGCCGGTTAGATCCCCATGAACACGACGACGACACAGTTTCTCCGTTCTGACCCAGCCATGTACACGAGCCCTGGCCGTACGTATGTGCGAGTAGGCGTTCCAGACCCCGCCCGTATGTACGTACGTGGCCGTATTTTCTTTCTTACACCCTGGTCGTTGTACATACGTGTACATGCTATGCGCGCGCTTCTACTACGACACGTGTGCGCCTCTACTACGACACGTGCGTGCCTTTACATCGACTAGTATGTACGTACACGTTCGCGACCAGAATGACAATGCTATGTACGCTTCGACCAGGTGGGTCCCAACTGTCAGGCACTTCCTTGCATGCGAAGATGTAGCTGGTGGGTCCCAGAAGTCAGGGGGCGAATCATTTTTTCCCGTAATATGGACGGACTTCCTTGCATGCGAAAATGTAGCTAGTGGGTCCAAGCAGTCAGGGGGAGAAAACATCATTTTCAGGGTAAAAAGGATGCAGTTGCATGCATGCGTCCATGGGCGTGGTGCGTCCCCACTGTCAGCCTCTCACATACAGTCATCTTCCGATGACTCTTGGTTGTTTACCACGTTGGCCACACCGTGCCAAGCACACCAAGGCCGGTGGACGACGACGAGGCCCCAGACTGGAATGACCCGGAGATGGGGAAGACACGGAAGTGGAGTCGTAAATGGAAAGGAGTGGGAAACTTGACTGGTTCGGGTGCGCGGCAGCACTGCCGTGGTGCCGCCCACGGGAGACAGGAGCAAGAACCGAGGTTGAAGAAGGAGCATGGCTGTTGGATTAACATCCAACGGTCCAGCTGCTAGAATCATTTGGAGATTAAGTTGACAAAGCCCTGCGTACACGTCCGCTTAGTAGGCCCAGAAGTCAGCCACCAAATCTGACGGGTCCCAGCAGTCAACGGGAGGAATGATTTTTTTTGCATAACAAGGAGGCACTTCCTTTCCGTGTGAAGATACAGTCCGTGGGTCCCAACTTTCAGGGGGAGGAAACTTTTTTTCAGCTTAATAAGGAGGAACTTTCATGACCATGGACCTCGTGGGTCCCAGTCGTCAGGCTCTCCATGTACAGTCCTCTTCCGGTGACTCTTGTTTGTTGACCACACCGCACTGAGCGCCGCGAGGTGGTGGACGACGGCGAGGCCCCGGACGAGAAAGACCAGAAGATGGGAAGACGCGGTAGTGGAGTCGCAGATTGAGAGGAGGAGAAGGGTTATAAGTAGTTCTGGTGCATCTTGGGGCTGCAGTCGGTGGAGAATAATAGGAGGTGTGGCGGGTGGAGGGATAACCTAGCCGGCGG
The DNA here is from genome assembly GCF_002162155.2 of Triticum dicoccoides. NCBI lineage: Eukaryota > Viridiplantae > Streptophyta > Magnoliopsida > Poales > Poaceae > Triticum > Triticum dicoccoides. The sequence continues at coordinate 238,668,970 of NC_041393.1, forward strand.
TGGGGTAGCGCTTCACAGCGATGCGTGCTAAGCAGAGCCGCTAGCAGCCGGAGGCCGGACCAGGCGGTCCCGGCGACGCTGGAGGAAGAAGATGAGAGATTGAAGGAGCATGCCGGCCGTTGGATATAAATACAATGGTTGTGGATGTCATAATGATTTGTTGACCAAGTTGACAGCGCCATGCGTAGGCTTCGAGCTATTGGCCCACATGTCAGCCTACAAACATGTGGCATATATTTAACCCATATTTTCTAGAATATACAGTCAATTTGCTGGGCTGCGTGAACAAATAATTTCGCGTCAATGCGGCCCATTTATATTTTCTAAGAAATCCCAACCCATTTGCACTTTCGTGAAATACACGAATTAGTTGGGCTCGTTCTATATATAATGTTAGGTTAGAAGGAGCAATTAATATCAAAAAATAAACCGGAGCGACACATTTTTTATATATAAAATTAACAAATTAGCGAGTTATTGCTCAAAATAGAAATGAGCGCATTATTATTACATTGGTCCTTAAAATCTTCGCAAGCTTTTGTACGCAATCACCAGGATTTTCCTTGTGTGTGAGTCAAAAACATCCAGGATTTCCCTTGCCAACTTCTGTTAAACATTTACTTTTCTAAGTTAATAACACGTGGGATCTTTTTCTAATGTATATATAAGTCTCTATAAAATATACGATAATAGTAATAATATAAATATATATAATGTGGTTAGAAGGGAAAACATAAATTGGACACAACATTATATTCTTATATATAGATAAATAGAACAGAGATCTGTGTTTTATTAAAAAATACATTGGGCTGCCAATCTTTAATAAAAAGCCCATAGGCCGGTATGGGCCTCAAAAAAATAAGTTGAAACCACTATCTCCGTATGTCGTGGGCTACGCATATGGCCTAGCTGATACTTGTTCGCCCTCTGGAAAAATGATACTAGCTAGATCTCCGAGCGAACTTGATTAAAGAGGGGGCCGGCGACGCGACTGAAGAAGCACATCAGGAGCGATTTTTTTCTTCAGTGGACGGGTCTTGATGGCATTTTTTTACTTGCCTCTGCACCATACAACTTGTATTTTTAGCCTCCCAATCCGTGGTGGACCAGCAACCCATTTTCTGGGCGGGCCAACCTACAGAAACCATCACTTGTTTTTTCATCAAGCGCCAAAAACAACGCAGTACTATGTTTGTTTTGAGGCCGAAAACATTACGGCAGGCATTGAGCGGGGGCGGGGGAAGACAGAGCAAAATGATTAAAAAGAGTTGATGCGCCGTTGCTACCCTAACAAAGCAGGTGCAATTATTCTTGGGAAGAAGGTGTGCCGTTGACACCCACACGTCACAAATCCCACAGTAGGTATACTATCAAGTTCACGCACCAGTACAATAGAAAAGGTAAACATTCGTATCAAACTCAGGTTCACAGGACACCTTAATATTCATAGCCAACATTCACAATCAACAACTCATAAGATTCATATATACACAAGTTCAACATGTCTATGCATCTATATGATTGATAGATCACATGACAGTATTCAAAGATAATTCACAAAGAGATTCAGATATACGCATCTTCAGTATGTTTATGCATCCAAATGATTGAGATCATAGCCAATATCATCCATGGACGAACTTTAATTACCTAGGGTATAGAATGGTAAATGGTGTTCGGTAGGAGGTAATTCTTGCTAAAATTAATGCTTGTATGAGTAAACTTTCGAGTACATAAGAGGCATCACAGACAATCTGAACTTTGCTTGTAGGTTTATCCTCAAATAGTGGCCTCGTGCCGAGGTAGGTTTCAGCAACTTGGCCACTACTTTCATCCAACTAGTTTACTGGCTCATCTTGGTCCTGCAGCTCGCCAAAATTCTACATTGCAGACAAGAAAGGAGTCGGTTGAGAAAATGAACCACCCAATTTTTTTGTGCAGTTCAACTGAAATGGAGCATCCCTGGTGTGCAGACTGATTAAGTGCCAGATGAATATACATGTCAACCAACTTGTCTGGAATCTTTAGACTCGATGCCATACAGTTCGCTACCATATGTGCCGATAACCAAAAGGCACAAGTTGGGACCAAAGACTGGACTGTGTTTTTCTGGGCGCCAAGCAATATTTTTGGCGTTCACTCTCCTAATACTTGGAGTTTGACAACTAGTTGACGCTGGTTGATACTCGAATGAATATAGACACTTCTTCTTGTCAACATTGATGCTTGTCTGAGTGAACTTTGGAGTACATAGCAGCAACATAAGTATCTTCCATCTGATCTTTTTGTGTAGTTCTACTGAAATCACCCAATGTAACGATTTGCCTGCAAGTTGAGGCTCCAAGTTACTCTATAAAATCGGTAAACAGTAGCACAATACCAAATTACCAATACATATGACAAGCACAATAATCAGGATAAAGACCAGTACCAACCTGTGTGAGGTAGCATATCAATTACTATTTCCTTTAACTGGAAGCCGAGATAAGCGAAGTGACTGACAACACAGGAAGGAAGCAAGCCCAGATTAGCGACTGATAGGAAGGGAAGGAAGCTGTCGAGGCAATGAAGCACCCAAAGTTTTTGTACAGTTCCACCAAAATCGAGCATCCCTGTTGTCAGCGTCCTGGACTTGGGGTTATCCAGTCCTTCCTGCCTGCGGCCCACCGCGTGGCTCCATCGACGGTCTGGTACGGCCCAACTTCGACATAAACACCACAAGACCCTCGCGAGGGGCCAAGCCTCGCGAGGCGGATGACGCCAAGACCCCTGAAGGAGTTGGCCTCCTCAGGAGGGCTCCTGTGGGGTGGAGATTTCTATGCAGCTACCTCATGAGGCTCAGCTTTCATTAGCCGTGACAACCAAGGCCAGGCGGGCGCCAGGCGGGTGCCGAGCGCAGGTTTCCTCTTCGGTGGAAACGGGGCAAGCCATAGGCATAGATTCCCGAGGAATCAACTAAAGGTTTCCATTCTGGTGCAACAAGACCAAGACCGCCAGGACGGCAGGACGGAGGTCACCACCGAGCCCACTGCAGCATCACGACCAACAGATTTTTGCAGGCGAAGACCACTTTTTTCAGGATAGACTGTACTACTTGTCCCCTTTCAAATCCCGCCGTTGTGGAATCCCTTCCCGCTGATATTTGGGAAGAGGACCAAGGCCACTTTATATAGGACTTAGCCACCACCATAGGGGGAGAGATCCATTCCACCCCGAGCATCACACCAGCTCAAGAACACCTCACCTCCTGAGGCTTGTTCATCCCTTGTACTAGGTCATCCATAGCCCCTCGAGGCAATCCACCACACCACACTAGAGTAGGGTATTACACCACAACGGTGGCCCGAACCAGTATAAATCTCTGTGTATTTGTGTCTCTGTGAGCTTTACGCGCTAGGCTAGGAAGGATCGCGAGTAGGCAGGCTGGGCAGGTTGAGATCTCCGCACGCACCCCATAGTTCGAACCCCTCAAGGGTTGCCAGATCCCAAAATCCAACATTTGGCGCGCCAGGTAGGGGTGCGTCGGAATCTTCTTCCTCAGCCTCCAGATCATGCCACCGACCCATATGGTAGGCGCTCCTCCGTCGGCCTCATCGAAAAGCGCCGGGGCTGCGTTGCTTCGCCCCAACCCTACGGCAGGTGCAGTGGCCGCCCAAGTTCCGACCGGAGATGCCGCCGCGCTACGACGGCGCGGCAGATCCAGCCCCCTTTCTTCAGTCATATGAGGAGGCAGTTTGGGCGGGTGGCGGAGACAACAAGGTGAAGGCCAACTAGTTTCCCATGGCCCTCGTAGGCGCCCCACGCACCTGGCTGCTCAACCTGTCGGGGTCTTCTGTGGCCTCCTGGGAGGAGCTGCACGACCTCTTCCTCGTCCACTACGTGGCGCCGGTGCCCCCGATCGTTGCAGCTCTCCTGGGCGGCTCACAGGCGCCACCCTCTGATCGCCACATCAAGAAGTTCTACTGACGGGCAGGCAACATGCACGTAGGCTCGGGGGCTCCCCTGGGCTGGGCGGCGCCTCAAGCTGACCTTGCCTTTGGCCCCGAGGATCACCCCGTCGCCATGACGAGAGCAGGCGCGCTCCGTTGCTCTGCACCCCCACCATCTGCCACGTGGCAATCACCAAGACCCTCATCGACGGTGGAGCCGGCCTCAACATGCTCTCCCCAGAGGCGTTCGGCCTGCTCCACATACCGGCCAGCTGGCTCCGCCCCTCCAAGCCCCTGGGGCAGATCCGCCTCCCTGTCACCTTTGGGACCCGTGACAACTACCGCACTGAGCTCATCGACTTCGACATCGCCAAGATCAACCTGCCGTACGACGCTATTCTGGGATACCCAGCCTTGGTGCAGTTTATGGCTGCGACCCATCCCGCGTACAACCTCATGAAGATGCCGGGCAGCAACAGTGTCCTCACGGTGGTGGGGGACACCAAAGGCATGCTGCAGGCCCTCATGCTCGCCTTCAAGACAGCCACGACCACGGTACCCGGCGAGAAGGAGGATCAGGAGGCCCCAGAGGCAGCGCCTGCCAAGAAGAAGCAGTTGTTCTCCCAGGACCGGGCCAAGACGAAGCAAGTGCCGGTCTGCGAGGATGGGATGGCCAACGCCACCTTCACCATAGGGGCTATCCTCCCACAGGATCAAGAGGAGGCATTGCTCAATTTTCTATGAGCCAACAAGGATGTATTTGCCTGGGAACCCAAACACCTGGCCGGGGTCCCGAGGGGGATAATCCAGCACAGCCTGAGGGTATGCCCAAATGTGCGGCCGGTGAAGCAAAAGGCTCGCCGATAGTCCACCGAGATGTAGGCCTTCATCGTCCAAGAAACCCGCAAGCTACAAGCCACGGGGGTCATCAGAGAGGTGTGGTACCCGGAGTGGCTGGCGAACCCCGTCATCGTCCCGAAGAAAGGAGGGAAGGAGCACATGTGTGTCGACTTCACCAATCTCAACAAGGCCTGCCCTCAAGATCCCTTTCCGCTCCCTCGCATCGACCAGATCATCGACTCCACTGCCGAGTGTGACCTGTTGTGCTTCCTGGACGCCTTCTCCGGCTACCACAAGATGAAGATGGCCGTGGAGGATGTGGAGAAGACGGCATTCCTCACCTGCATGCCATTCGGGCTGTGCAACACCGGAGAAACCTTCCAGCGGTTGATGCACATCGCCCTGGGTTCGCAGCTCGGGAGAAACGCAGAAGCCTTCATCGATGATATAGTGGTGAAGTCTCGGGAGGCCAGGGCTCTAATAGAAGATCTGGAGGAGACATTCGCCAGCCTGCGCACTGTGGATCTTCGGCTTAACCCCGAGAAGTGTTTGTTCGGGGTCCCCTCCAGCAAGCTGCTAGGCTTCTTGGTATCGCACAGAGGGATCGAGGCCAACCCGGAAAAGGTCAAAGCAATAGAAGACATGACCCCCCCACACAGACCCTAAAGGAGATGCAGAAGCTGGCTGGCTGTGTAACCTCACTTGGACACTTCATTTCCAAGCTGGGGGAGCGCGTCCTCCCGTTTTTCGAGATGATGAAGAGGAAGGAGCCATTCGAGTGGACCCCCGAGGCAGACGCAGCCTTCCCGGACCTCAAGAGATATCTGACCAGTACGCCCGTGATGGTGGCGCCGCGCCCTCTCGAGCCCTTGGTGCTCTATCTGGCAGCAACCCCACACTCAGTAAGCGCCGCCCTAGTGGCGCTAATGAAGGAGTGCCCGGTCAAGAAGCCGCAGCAGGATGCACAACCAGCAAGAGAAATGTAGCACACCCCGGAGAAGGCATCTGAAGTCTCGGCCGGTGCAGCGGTCGACATTCCTCCAGAGACTACAAATGACCCCGTGGCAGTCAAGGCTCCAGAGCACATGCCTCATGAGGCCAAAGGGGACCTATGTCCTCATGAAGAACTAGATTCTGCTGATGCCTCCCCCCTTGTCGAGCACCCCGTTTACTTCGTCAGCACAATACTGAGCGGGGCCTGGGCACGCTACCCCATGCCACAGAAGCTCTTGCTCGCACTTCTAGTCGCCTTCAGAAGCTGTGCCACTACTTTCAATGCCATCCCATCAAAGTTGTCTTAGCATACCCACTAGAGAGGGTGCTCTGGAGCTCGAATGCAGACAGGCGAGTTGCTGAATGGAACATTGAGCTTCAAGCATTTGATCTCGAGTTCAGTACCACCAGGGTCATCAAGGGCGCGACCCTTGTTCACTTTGTGGCCGAGTGGACTGATGCCCCAGACCATTGAGTAAGCGAGGACTTCTCCCTCTTGCCAGGAGATGAAGACCCGGACGGATGGATCATGTACTTCGACGGGGAGTTTGCTCGACAAGGCGCAGTGGCAGGGGCCATCCTCATCTCGCCCACCAAGGACAAGCTTTGCTATGAAGTACAACTCTGCTTTCAGCGGGGTGAGAAGGTCTCCAACAACATCACATAATTCAAAGGCTTGCTCACCAGGCTTAGGCCCGCTCCCGCGTTGGGGGTAAAGCGCCTCACCATCAAGGGAGACTCTCAGCTTCTCGTCAATTTCTCCAACAAGGAATACACGCCTAAGGATGAACACATGGAGGTGTACCTAGAAGAGGTGCGCAAAATGGAGAAGCCGTTCATGGGCATAGAGCTGCAGCATGTGCCGCGCAGGACGAACAAGGAAGCAGACGACATCGCCAAAAGAGCCTCTTGCAGGCTCCCTCAGGAGCCAGGGGTGTTTGAGGAGCGGCTCTTCAAGCCATTTGCGGTCCCGCACGTCGCGACTCCAGCACCACCTCAGGAGGACTTGCCACAAGCACAAGAGACATGTGCTCCAGCCTGCGGCCACCCCTCAGGAGCCCGCTTGCTGCTCACGCTCGAGCCTCAGGAGGGGTGCTGGACAGAAGAGTTCAAGGTGTACTTACTTCAAGGGACCTTGCCAGAGAAGAAAGAGGACGCTGTATCTCCAGGGAATAGGGGCTCGAGCTGCTGGCGGACATCCATGGTGGGGATTCCGGGCATCACTCCTCGTCACGAACCCTAGTGGGCAAGGTGTTCCGCAGCGGCTTCTATTGGCCCCCCATGCTCAACGACGCTACGGAGCTAGTGCGCTCTTGTGAAGCATGCCAGTTTCACGCCAAGCAGATCCATCAGCCCACGCAGGGCCTCTAGACGATACTGCTCACATGGTCGTTCATGATCAGGGGGCTGGACATCTTGGGACCATTTCCTCGGGCGCTAGGGGGCTACCGATACCTCTACGTCGCCATCGACAAGTTCACCAAGTGGGCGAAGGTAGAAGTCGTGCACACCATCACAGCAGGATCGGCCGTCAAGTTCATCAAGGGAATCATGAGCCAATTTGGGGTCCCCAATCATATCATCACCGACAGTGGCTCGCAGTTCACCAGCAATCTTTTCAAAACATACTGTGCTAACCTTGGAATGCAGATCTGCTACGCCTCAGTAGCACACCCGCGGAGCAATGGACAGGCTGAGAGAGCCAATGCGGAGGTCCTGAGGGGCCTCAAGACCCGCACCTTCAAAAATAAGCTCGAGGCCTGCGGCAGGGGCTGGCTCGACAAGCTGCAGTCCGTGTTGTGGTCCATCCGCACCACCACGACCAAGCCAATAGGAGAAACACCTTTCTTCCTCATCTACAGAGCAGAAGAGGTCCTCCCTCATGAGGTCAAGCATCGCTCCACGTGGGTCGTGGCATTCGACGAAACGCAGCAGGACGCCACGTGGAGGATGGATCTCGTGCTGGGGGAGGAACTTCGCCGTCAAGCCTCACTCCCGGCAGCGAGGTACCAGCAGGCGCTGCGGCGGTACCACTGCCGGAGCGTCCGCTCCAGGACGTTAGAGGTGGGCGATCATGTCCTGAGGCGGGTGCTCTCCAGGGAGGGGCTGCATAAGCTCTCTCCCATGTGGGAGGGCCTGTTTAGGGTTCCAGTGTCTCTAGGCCTTGCGTGGCACGCCTGGAGACACAGGACAGGGTCCCCATCCAGAACGCCTAGAACATCCAGTACCTCCGGAAGTTCTACCCCTGAAGAAAGGCTCCGTCCTGTGAAGCAAGGCTCCGGCCTGTGAAGGTCTTCGCTCGTGACACTCTCACGTAATAATGAGTGGGGCTGTACACACCCCGGAGTCTCTTGAGAGTCGCCCTGGGGCCTCATGGGGGCTACCTCCCATGTCCTAGTGGCAGCACTTAGCTCCGCGCTGGTGAGAAGACTAGATTAGGTGTCGGACGCGTCTGTTCATTTGCTTCATGAAGTTGCTTGCATTTTTCTTAGTAATCTCTCAACGGATTTGGTATTCTCCAACGCTGGTTCCCCGATTTGTGTTTTCTCTTAAGTTTTTTTGGTCTAAGGATGTGAGGGAGGTGGTAGTCGCCCGCCACTTCTCCTCACGCTCCTCGCGCATGGGGCTAGGTAGGTGTGCGCGCCCAGGGCCTGCCTTTGCGCGCACACCATGTCGGAACCCCGTCATTTCGGCTTCATCCTTGTGAGAAGCCCTCGATCGAGCCCGCTGGCGATGGCACCCCTCATTTCCATGCCCCCCGGGCAACACGACGCGGTGCAACAGGTCTAAATCAATCTATGGCAGGGGTCTCTCATAAGGGGGAATAAGTTGCTCAACAAATTTTCTTTTTCTTCAAGGGATAGCTCTGCCCTACCGCACCTCCTGAGGGCACAAGGCGTATCTCCGGAGGGCACAGGGCACGCGCCCTGGGGGCCCTGCCAAATACCTAAGGTCAGGTCCTCACCAGGCGAAGGACGACTGCACTTATCAAGCTAAGCCTTCCTTCCCTGGCCCGCTCAAATTACAAACACTGCAACACAACATCAAGGATGGCAATCATAACATAAAAGACATAATAGGAGCAGTTCATTACACGCCCTCGCAGGGTACATTCTTATTTTTTTCGATTTGCAGGAGAAAGGAAAGGCTAAACAGAGAGGCCCGAAGGCGTGCAGCCTTGGCACCGGCGCCGCATCCTCAAGCAGCGCCTCAAGGTAGCCCGGCGCTCCACCAGTTCTCCTACAGGAGATCTGGGGTCACCGGCCTTGAGCCCAAGTTCGCTGGCCCCCAGCTTCATGTTGGGCTCCTCTCCTGCTTCATTGGAGCACTGCGACAGGACGAGCCACCGGCGCCCTCGACATGAGCATGACGATGCGGAGGCCGGTCGTAGCCACCGCTGCTCGAGCTCTGGTCCGAGGAGGAGCTGCCGTCACGAGAGGAGGAGTGCGCGTCGCCAAGGCCAAGTTTGTCGTCGCCACCGTCATCGTCGCTACTGTCCTCCGGGAAGCACCCCACGCGGCGGCCACCCCCCTAAACACCCTCACATAGAGGGTCGCCAGGCCATCGTACTTAAAGTGGAGGGTGCACCTTCTGCCCAGGTCACGCGCGCGGGCGAAAGTCTGCCAGCCGTGGGCCAGCACCATGCTGCTAGAGGCGGAAACCTTGGTGCTGACCCACAAGGCTCTACTGCAGTACCCATCAGCCTGCAGCCAGAGGCCAGCAAGCCCCAAAGAAGGAAGCTCGCCAGAGAAGAAGCGAGGGAGCCGGAGTGAGGTGCCAGTCAGGCTCTCCGACCACACCACGAACTCGGGAAGCACTTCCAACGAAGAAAAGCGCGTCTGAGGTGGGCGCACAATCACGGAGTGCCTCCCTTCATCATGGGGGCTGCTTCGGGACCGATAGCCCCCGCCGCGGGAGGAGGTGCCATCACGGGCACCCAGAGCAATGCTGCTTTTGGGGGGTGCGCGCCCGTGCCCCCTGGATGCTACCGGAGGGACCGCTGGGTGCTTGCGGGGACGGCCACGACCCCTCCTGGGAGGAGCAGAGGCTGGCCCCTCCTTGGGGCATTCCCTTTCTCGGCCGCTGAGAACCTCTTCGGCGACGCCATGGGAGCAAGACGAAGGAGAGAAGCAGGCGGGAGCAAGATGAAGGAAAGATGGACAGGGGGCTCCGCCCCCCCTTACATTTATAGCCAAGGAAGGCCAACCACCGGCCTCCACGACCTTGCGCCATCATGATCTCCTGCATGTCGCGTCGACTAGTCAAGTCGAGCAGTTGCCGAGGTAGCATGGGGAAGCGGCGTCACCCACGTCCAATCAATCGCCACACGTCATCAAGGCCGCGGGCGGTTAGGGCCCGCGGCGCTCCGCACTTGCCCTTTGGCTTCACCTGGAAGCTAAGTCCGAGCGTGCCTTGGGCCTGGGGGCTACTATCTGCGTCCTGGACTTGGGGGTATCCAGGCCTGCCTTCCTGCGGCCCACCGCGTGGCTCCATCGACGGCCTGGTACGACCCAGCTTCGACATCAACACCACAAGACCCTCGCGAGGCAGACGACGCCAAGACCCCTGAAGGAGTTGGCCTCGTCAGGAGGGCTCCTGAGGGGCGGAGAGTTCTATGCAGCTACCTCATGAGGCTCAGCTGATGTGAGCCGTGATGACCAAGGCCAGGAGGGCACTAGGCGGGTGCAGAGCGCAAGTTTCCTCTTCGGCGCAAGAGGGGCAAGCCACAGGCGCGGATTCCCGAGGAATCAGCCAAAGGTTTCCATTCTGGTGCAACAAGACCAAGACCGCTAGGATGGCAGGACAGAGGTCATCACCGAGCCCACCGCAGCATCACGACGAGAGGCTTTTCACACGCGAAGACCACTTTTGTCAGGATAGCCTGTACTATTTGTCCCCTTTGAAATCCCGCCGTTGTGGAATCCCTTCCCGCTGATATTTGGGAAGAGGACCAATGCCACTATATATAGAACTTAGCCACCACCATAGGGGGAGAGATCCATTCCACCCCGAGCATCACACCAGCTCAAGAACACCTTACCTCCTGAGGCTTGTTCATCCCTGGTACTAGTTCATCCAAAGCCCCTCGAGGCAATCCACCACACCACATTGGAGTAGGGTACACTACAAAAAAAAGACACATCCGTGACATTCTGGGCTGAACAATTTTTTTTCTGTCATACATATGACACTTCTATGACGATAATTGTGACAGAACCTGGTATCATCATAGATGTGGTGGGCTCCTACTTCTATGACAAAAAAATCATGACAGAAAATGGGATTTTCGTCCTGGGCGGGCTAGAGACGTAGTTGCATGACATTCTATGGGCCGTCCATGATGGAAAAAACCATGGTAGAAGCGAGGGGGAGGAAAATTTCGGGGAGTTCCCGGTTACGGTGGGAGGTCGGGGGCTGAGTAATGCACGTTTCTCTCGTACACGTACGCGCGTGTGTGCGAGGCGTTGGCTCTAACTGAACCCGAGCGAAGTGTTGGGCTCTAATTGAACCCGAGCGATTGCACTGCATGCTACACGTTACTGAACCCGAGCGATCGATTGATGGCTGTTAACTGAACCCGATGGAGCGATTCCTTTGCTACTACTGCTAACTGAAGCCGATCGATTGGATGA
>NC_041393.1:238680637-238684096 GCF_002162155.2 Triticum dicoccoides
TGGAGGGGTGCCCGTGGAGGGGTGGTTGAACAGGACCCCATGGTGTGGAGGGCTGGATGAACAGTAGACGGTGGAGGGATGGTTGAACAGTAGCCAGTGGAGTAGCGCGCGTTGGAGGTTGGATGAACAGGAGCCCGTGGAGGCTGGAGGAGGTCGACGGTAGCCCGTGGAGGCTGGAGGAGGTCGACGGTTGAGATGAACAGTATCCCGTGGAGTCCCGTTTTACAGTACGCCACACCCCTCCCGATGAATAGGACCCCCCTTTCGATCGTAGGAGGTCCGTTTCATTCGTTTTGCGGTACGCCACACCCCTCCCGATGAACAGGACCCCCGTTTCGACCGTAGGAGGTCTGTTTCATCCGTTTTGCGGTACGCCACACCCCTCTCGATCAACAGGACCCCCGTTTCGACTGTAGGAGGTCCGTTTCCTCCGTTTTGCGGTACGCCACACCCCTCTCGATCAACAGGACACCCGTTTCGACCATAGGAGGTCTGTTTCCTTCGTTTTGCGGTACGCCACACCCCTCCCAATCAATAGGACCCCGTTCCAAACATAGGAGGTCCGTTTCCTCCGTTCCGTGCTACGCCAGGCCTCGTTTCCATCGCTTGTTCCGTACAAGCCCTCCCAATGAACAAGACCACGCATTCCGTTCCGACCCAACTGGTTGGCTCCCACGTATTTCGTTGCCTCTCGATGAACACGACGCATTCCATTGCCTCCCCATGAACACGATGCTTTCGGTTGCCTCCCCATGAACACGACGACGACGCTGTTTCTCTGTTCCGACCCATCCATGTACACGAGCCCTTGCCGTACGTATGCGCGAGTAGGCGTTCGAGACCCCGCCCGTATGTACACATACGTGGCCGTATTTTCTTTCTTGTACCCTGGCCATTGTACGTACGTGTACATGCTACATGCGCGCCTCTACTATGACACGTGCGCACCTCTACATCCAGCAGTATATATGTACATACACGTTCGCGACCAGAATGACAACGCTACGTACGCTTCGACCAGGTGGGTCCCGACTATCAGGCACTTCCTTGCCTGCGAAGATGTAGGTGGTGGGTCCCAATAGTCAGGGGGGCGAATCGTTTTTTTTGCCAGGACGCACTTCCTTGCGTGAAGATGTAGCTGGTGGGTCCCAGCAGTCAGGGGGTGAATCGTTTTTTTTGCCCGGACGCACTTCCTTGAGTGCGAAGGTGTAGCTGGTGGGTCCCAGCAGTCAGGGGGGAAACGTTTTTTTCGCGAAATACGATGGCCCGTCCGGTGGGTCCCCGCTATCAGGTGGAGGAATAATTATTTTGCACGTAATAAGGAGGCACTTCCTTGCTAGGGTCGTGGACCCAGCTGTCAGCCTCTCCACGCACAGTACTCTTCTGATGGAAGTCGGTCGCTGACCACATTGACCACGCCGCGCCGAGAGCACCACGGCGGTGGACGATGGCGAGGCCTAGGAAGGGGACGACACGGAGGCAGGGAAGACTCGGCAGTTGTTTCCCACTCGGAGGGGAGTACGACTGTACGAGGGTTTACTAGTTCGTCTGCCGTCGCCGGAGAATAACAGCAGGTGTGGGTGAGTAGAGGGATGGCTAAGCCAGCGATGGGAGTATGGTGGGGCGGTGAGGCCTGCGCGGCAGCACAGACGGCCGTGGGGAGGAGGGAGCAGGCAGTCCCGCCGGCGGTTGTTTGAGCGGCTGCAGTAGGAAGAGCAGAGATTGAAGAAGCACGACGGCCGTTGGATGGACATCCAACCGTCACTGCCGGTGCGTGAACCATTTTTTTAGGAAAGCCTCAAATCTGTGGAAAACAGCATACAACCCATCTGCCATTATTTCTAATAATTTACAACCCATTTGTTAATTCTTAATGTTTTTTTGGAGCCCATATTCTTTTTGTTAGCAGTACAACCCATATTGTGGCCACGGTTAAAGAAATTATACAAAATTTTGTATATTTCGGTGCGGTCTGAACTGTTTTTAATCCCAAAATTTAGACTCACATTCAAACTGATTTTAAAAATAAATGTATATCAATATAAAATCCAACAAATTCTCCACGCATAAAAATTAATGTAATTTAAAATCTTGAATTAAAAAAATATATTTGAAACTAATTGCCGGTTTGATGTGTTTTAAAAATGTACAACCCATTTCTCATTACTGATGGGCCATTTTCTCGGCCAGCCGAATGAAAGCTCTCCTCGTCTTGAAAGATTTACAGCCCAACAGGCCTGACAAAGCGACTTACTTGGCAAATCACAAAAAAAACTGGGCTATGGTCGTGGACCCAGCTGTCAGCCTCTCCATGTACAGTACTCTTCCGATGGAAGTCGTCCCTTGACCATGTTGACCACACCACGCGGAGAGCACCACGGCGGTGGACGACGACGAGGCCTAGGAAGGGGACGGCGCGGAGCCGGGGAAGACGCCCCAGTGGAAGCCCGCGCGGAGAGGAGTACGAGGGTTCACTGGTTTGGCTATGGTGTGAGGCTGCCGTCACCGCAGGGCCTGGCCAGCAGTGGGAATAGTAGGGGGCGGTGAGGCCTCCGCAGCAGCACAGCCGGCCACGGGAGGCAGGAGCATGCGGCATGACCGACGCTTCTTTGGGCGGCTGGAGCAAGAAGACCAGAGGTTGAAGAAGCACTACAACCATTAGATGGACATCGTACGGTCACTGGAGCTAGAATCATTCATATTGACTAAGTTGAGAAAGCCCTTCGTCCCCGTCAACTTAGTAGGCCCACAAGACAGCCTCCCACCAAGGTGGGCCCAGCTAGCCGGGGGAGTATTCATTTTTTTGTGCGTAATAAGGAGGCACTTCCGGTGGGTCAGAGCTGACAGCGGGGGACATTTTTTTGCGAAATACGGTGGACCGTCCGGTGGGTCCCAGCAGTCAGGGGGAAACGATTTTTCGCAAAATACTGGTGGCCCGTCCAGTGAGTCCCCGCTGTCAGGTGGAGGAATAATTATTTTCCGCGTAATAAGGAGGCACTTCCTTGCGGCTGCAGTGTACCCAGCTATCAGCCTCTCCATGTACAGTACTCTTCCGATGGAAGTTGGTCGTTGACCACATTAACCACGCCGCACCGCGAGCACCATGGCGGTGGACGACGGCGAGGCCTAGGAAGGGGATGACGCGGAGCCGGGCCACGGGAGGCAGGAGCAGGCGGTACTACACCCAGCCACGGGAGGCAGGAGCAGACAGCACGACCGGCGCTGCTTTGGGTGGCTGGAGCAAGAAGACCAGAGGTTGAAGAAGCACTATGGCCGTTGGATGGACATCATACGGTCACTGGAGTATTGACTAAGTTGACAAAGCCCTCCGTCCCCGTCAACTTAGTAGGCCCACAAGTCAGCCCAACAATATGGTGGGTCCCAGCTAGCAGCGGGTATTCATTTTTTTGGGCGTAATAAGGAGGCACTTCCTTGCGTGCGAAGATATAGCTGGTGGGT
>NC_041393.1:238684421-238792777 GCF_002162155.2 Triticum dicoccoides
CAGAGGCCCTTCCTGTGGGTCCTAGCTGTCAGGTGGATGAATCATTATTTTGCACGTAATAAGGAGGCATTTCCTTGCGTGCGGCCATGGACCCAGCTGTCAGCCTCTCCACATACAGTCCACTTCCGATGGATGTCGTTCATTGACCACGTTGACCAGGCCGCGCCGAGAGCACCAGGGTGGTGGACGACGGCGAGGCCTAGGAAGGGAACGACACGGAGCCAGGGAATACTCGGCAGTTGTTTCCCACGCGGAGCAGTACGAGGGTTTACTAGTTCGTCTGCCGTCGCCGGAGAAGAACAACATGTGTGGGTGAGTAGAGGGTTGGCTAGGCCAGCGATGGGAGTAACGTGGCGCCGTGAGGCCAGCGTGGTAGCATAGCCGGCCGCAGGAGGAGGGAGCAGGCAGCCCGTCGGCGCTTGTTTGAGTGGCTGGAGCATGAAGAACAGAGATTGAAGAAGCACGATAGCCGTTGGATGGACATCCAACAGTCACTGCTCTCGTGTGTTGACTAACTTGACTGGGCGTTGCGTGTGCGTCAACCTTTTTTTTATGACAGCATACGCGTCAACCTGTAGTAGGTGCACAAGTCAGCCTCAAATCTGTGGAAAACAGCATACAACCCATCTGCCATTATTTCTAATAATCTACAACCCATTTGCTCATTGTTAAGATTTCTTTTGGAGCCCATCTTCTTTTTGTTAACATTACACTCCATATTGTGGCCACGGTTAAAAAGTATATGAAATTTTGCATATTTCGGTGCGGTCAACTGTTTTTAATCCATAAATATCGATTCACATTCAAACTATTTTGAAAAATAATTTATATAAATATAAAATCCAAATAATTGTCCACGCATAAAAATCAATGGAATTTAAGATCTTGTAATGAAAATAAATTGAAACTAATTCCCGGTTTGATGTGTTTTAAAAATGTACAGACCATTTCTGGGCAAACCGAATGAAACTCTCATTGTCTTGAAAGATTTGCAGCCCAGCAGGGCCGATTAAGCAAGTAGGCCTTGTTTGGGTATTTCTTTTAAAAAATAGAACTGGGCTAGCCATTTTCAGCAAGAAAAAAACACAACTGGGCTCATGATGTGGTAAACATAAATAAAACCCTGGCTAGACGGGCCACAGCCCCCGAACAGCCCCGTTGTTACCCTGGTCTGTCGCTAAAACTAGTATAAATAACAACTGCTTGTTCCTAAAAAAACTGCGCGACTTGCTGGATCCCTGGTGTCAGCCGCTCGTAGTGTAATTCTCTCGTTTATTGACTACGTTGACAATGGCGTGAGCCCCAGATGTCCAACCATTAGGACTAGGAGGAACCATATTTTTGGGCTTGTACTATAGAGGCACTTGCTTGCGTACTGCCATGACGCTGGTGGGTCCCTACTGTCATCCTCTCCACGTACAGTCATCTCCTTATTCCTCTCGGTTGTTGTCGATGTTGACAATGCAAGAGGGCGCCGCACCGCGCACGGCGAGCCAACCAAGGCCGCAAGGCGGAGGATGACGGTGAGACCTCGGACGGAACGAACAGGAGCCGTTGAAGATGCGCCGGTCCAGTCGCAGGCGGAGGGGAGTACGAGGGTTGACTGGTTCGGGCATGGGTGCGTGTTGGGGCTGACGTCGCCGGAGAATAACAGGATGTGTGGGGGAATAGAGGGAGGGACTGGCCAACGTTGGAGGGTACATACGGTAGGGCGGCGGAGGCGCATCCAGCCATGAGAGGCGGGAGCAGGCGGAGCCGATGGGGTGGTTTGATTTGGGCGGTTGGAGGAAGAAGAAGACAAGAGATAGAAGATACACGACAGATGTTGGATGTCAATCCAACGGCTGGTAGGCAGAATCGTTTGTTGACTGGCTAGTAAGTCGACACCACCTTGGATAGGCTATTTCCTCGCGGGTCCCAAATGTCAGAATCCAAATCTGTCACGGTCATGCAACCTTTCTTATGAAAATTTACAGCCCATTTGATGTGCTAGTTCGAAATAAGTTTGTGGGTGCTGGTGGGGGCTAATCACTTGGCTTCTGTAATGCACAGTGAGCTCAAGCAGCCGGTGTGAGTGATGTTATTTCCTTTGGTTGTGATTTGTTACAATATTTCACTCTAAATTAAACGAATGGCAAGCCATTTGCCTTGTTTCAAAGAAAATATGACAGTCACAGCCGAGTTGAAAAGGGCAGGAACATCTAACTCCAGCTTACAAACTGTACAAAAGCACGAGGGTTGATTGTTCATCAGGTTTACAAAAAAACCTAGATTGAAAAGGGCAACAACATCTAACTCCAACACTGTTTTCGATAGTCATAGTCAAATGGATCGGTCAGGTCCATAGAATGAACATCCTGGGTCATAAAATTTACTGGATTATGACCACAATATGTTGTAAATAGAAGCCCGACACGTTCGGAGCTCTTTTGCCCACCTGAAACTCCTTTTTTGCTCTTCGACATACCCATCCGTCAAAACCATGCTGCTGATAAACTTAAGCCTGATGGACAATAGTAACCTCGCATTCAGCAGGAAGAATGTGACAAATCTTGTGTCTGCACGGATGGCTACATATCGTTCTAGCGTTATTGTCTTCAATCGAATCTCATGAGAAGTGAGAAAATCCCGATGCTTACAAGTCCACCAATTGGTTATAACTTTCTTACCCCATCATGTTGCCTAAATAGACATGAAGATTGGAAACAGTTAAGGTCTAAAAGAAGAGTTTCGAAAGAGCAATAGCTGAACGGTTAATTCTAGTACACTATATGCGGGCTTCCAGTGTGCGTGAAATTATCACCTTTATATACAACTTCTCCAGACATGGAAAGCATTGCAGCAAGCCAATAATCTTGTTTAGATCAAAACTATTCATTTGGATATATAAGATCTTGACAGAATGCAGCACCATTGATAGGCCATCCATGGAGAAACTCTTCGTTGAGCATAGAACATAATATTAGTACAAAATGTGTACTCCAAGATGATATATAAATTATGCGCAGAAATTTAAAATGCAGCTTATGGTTACAAGTGTAGATGATAATATAAAGTACCTGAAGAACTGTGGAGCCAAACATCATATTGAAATGAGCACATAGATCATGTATTACACCCAAGGTCTCCAGTTTAGGCGCAGAGAGGACGGTTATTTGCAACGGTGAATAACTAGAATCAAGGATAAAGCTTTGAAGTGAAGGAGCATCTTGGATGATGAATAACTAGAATCAAGAATCAAGGTTAGGTGACGTTATTTGGAGACAACCGATTCTAACTGTGAAAACAAGCACCAAGCACTCCGGCGCAGGGCAACAGCAGTAGATGATGCTGTGCAATGAGGCCTCCGATATACGAACCTGCACAAGTGAAAGTTTCTTGAGAAATGGGAGTCGAAGGTTTAGTACCAGATTGTCTGGTAGGTAGCACAACGCAAAGGTGGCGGTGTGGAGAGAGGAGGAAAACCACGAGATGGACATCGGTGCTAAGGGCACAAGTTCATGGCGTTCGGTATGCGGTATGTGATTTCCAGGGGAATAGTAGAACTCAAGCAGTTGTAGTTCTATGAATTCAGGGGATTTCAGCCAGGCGTACACCGTGCAGGGCATGGTATGCTTGCTCAGGTAGCATGACGGGATGCAGAGGCTTTGAACGGAGCCCTGGTGGGAGGAGATGATGGCTCTAGGGATTTCAAAATCATTGAAGAGAGATAGCTGACGACATTCGAGATTAAGGGGCACGGCGCGCCATAGAGGGCGCCACCGAATTGAGAGGACTTGGGTGCGGCAGCAATCCTTGGTGGGGAGACGCGAGATGATCTCCCCAAGGATGGCGTCCGGGAGATCGCTGATGCGGTCCACCCGAGATTCTACGGTTTCCTGGGATCCGGTGGGGGCGGGGTCGCCGCTTCTCCCCGCGCTGCCGGGTGCGGGATCTACAACAGGCGTCACCGCTGGCGGGAGCCTCATCTTCTTGGCGGTGGGGTCAGCCGACTCCATTTTCCTCGAGGGCATCGCGTCGCGCTCACGGATTTGAGCGGATTAACGAATGACAAGCCTAGTTGTAGTCCGAGCAAAGAAGAAGGGGAGCTGGGGGTTTTCTGTAGGAGTGAGGAAGAAGGGGAGCTGGGGTTTTCTGTAGGTGTGAGCTGAGGAATTTGGGGGTACCAGTGGAGCGAGCTGACGTGAGGTGGGTGGGAGCGAGGAGGAAGAAGAGCACCCAGGTATTTTTTGGGGGGGGTGTGCTGGGTGTGGGTAGCGCCTTTTGAATTGATCTTACTATTTACTAGTGTGGATTGGCTGTTTTATCTTGGGCCCAGAGAAACAATTACTACTAGTACAGTGGAGACACTCTACAGCTACCCAGAAAAACAATAACTACTAGTACAGTGGAGACACTCTACTGCTTCTGGCGGCTCCTAGGTCATTGAAACGTCTCCCTCTACTGAAAGCCGTTCTACTTTTGTTCACCGACATGCAGGCCATGCAGCGTGCGGGCCAAAATGCCATCCACTAAATGAGAAGGCAGTATGCAGGTGGAGAGTCAACCCGGTCGTAGCGCAGCAGTAACGAGCCGTCGTATCACAAAACCCCACCTCCCCGCAGTCTAAGTTTGACGGACGAAGCAACCATCATTTCACTCTTCGCTGAATCCCCTTCTCCCTCACCGTCTTCAAGAAAGGCAAAACTCGCATCTGCCACTGTTCTTCTCTCCCAACGAAGGGAAGGTAAGCGGATCCGTGATGTTGGTATATTTTTGTTCAGAGAAAAAAAAGAACTTTTGCAAAGCAGTAACCGATCCTCACTCTCTTTTTTGTTCCATTGTCATTGCGATTGTGTTTTCCTTTCAGTTGCCTCCTAGTATTTGTCAGTTTCATGATGGACCATGGAGAACCAGGCAAAGATCTGCCGATATTGGAGCAGACGTGGGAGGCTGATCCCCACGAGATAGAGAGCTCCAAGAAGATGGAGGCAACCACCGAGCCGACCCCAGATACGCTCACGGCCACTACTGATATGGTCAACGCCCCGTTTGAGCTTACAGCCCCCGTGGCACTGCAAGAGCAGTTTTCCCCCTTCGAGGATGTGTCGTCCCCCCCCCCCCTGCTGAGCTGCCCAAGGTGATTTCCTTCTTTGCCGATCTCGATTGTGGTTTTTCATCTGAGTATGTGGTGATTTTTTTTAGAAAGGAAGTATGTGGTGATTAATAATGCAAAATGTTATTAGCTTCGATGCCATGCTATACATAGTGGTTTAAATAACTTGTGTTTCTTATACTGAAAAGTAATTTAGAATTTGTTTCTGTTTCAATTAGAGCCCTAATGCAGACAAGGATTGTGTGGTTGTGCATGTCACTCGCTATGAGGCGGACGACCTGAATATACACGCTGGGAAAATAGAGTTCTTAGGCTATTAGATCCTGGAAGCCATTTGCGGTTATACCAATGAATAGGTGTATTCCAGCCTCACTGTTGTCAGGCGTGTTGTCCAGGGTGTACTGAAGCACAAGAAGTTCAAAGCTACTCCTTTATTTGTGAGGCATACTGTTCTTGTCAAGCTTACGTAGGAAGATGACGTGGCATGCCTCCACAAACAAGTTTATCAGTGGCAAGGCCACAATGTTGTCTACATGAAGGTTCACAGGCTTGAGCTGTTGCGGGACATCCTCGATGATGTTCATGGCAAGGTCCGTTTTGTGTCCAGCCCAAATTAGATCGAGGCATGAAATATTTGCCCCAACTAGTGTTTAATAGTAGTTTGGATTGTGTCTAATTATCCAAACCTTGCCTGTTATCGACCCCTCTGGGGCTAGTACTCTGTTTGAATCCGTCTATGGGAACTGCTGCTACTTTTGTGTGCCCGTGAATCATGTGAGAACCATCATAATTGTTGCCGAAATAGATGCGTCCTCACTAGTTTTTTCATGAATATGGCATGGTAAGACATAAGTTGTCACGGTTTATCATACGAGCAGTGTGTGTTTTGATGAAATAGAGCACTCGTTCGAGAACCGTGCGCCGATGTATACATAAGTAGTACTTGTGAACACTGTTGGTGCTACCCCACTTGTAAGCAGTTGTGCAAAACATGGCAAATTGGCTCAGCTCGCTTCAACACTAGGCTATCGACCAGCTTACAATCAACAATCTGCTGTCTGACATATAAGCAACTATGTATCTTGTTACAGTGGTTCATGCAGTTAATTGAGGCCACAATGTAATAAATTCCAAACATTCAACACTAGTCCAGCGCTCATGTGGAACACTCACATTAAATTCGTCTTTATAAAAATCTTGAAAAGCAGAAGTTAAGCAGTTTTATATATCTCAATGATTCATAGAACATAACAAACATATACTAGTTCACAGCAAAAGACAAAGTTGTGAGAAGGTTTACAAATCAGGAAAAAACAAGCAAGGCTTCTTTGAGCAAAGGGCCTCCCGGTAGGCTTAAATTTCCTGGAGTTCAATCTGGTTTTTTCTTGTTGCCACCATCCAGGGTTAGGTTCTCTCATTCCAGAATAACCAATTATAATTGTGGTCTCAGCTGGAATGCTGAACTGAACGATGCAGTGTACTGACCAGTTGAAATGCTTGTGCATTCCACTAAATTTAAGCACTGTTATTTGCTGAAATAAGCAGGCCACAATGCCTCTTGTCCGCGCACCTGTCCAAAAAACCGCCGTGCAGCCGTGCCAGCTAGTCCTCGGTCCGTGGAAGAACTGGCAGAAAGGGCATTCCGGGCTATGATCCAGTTGTTTTTGCTCATCCCTGCACTGCAATCAGGAAGTAAAACGTACGAATCAGCTTCTTTTAGATTGCGTTGGTCATTCTACCTTAGTTACTACCAATGTAGGAATACCTTGAAGACTGGACGTTAGACGACGGTAACTAGGGATAGCCATCTCATTTTGCGCAGTTGTACTAAAACTGAGGTGTGTGCTTTTGATTGCACGGATAGAAACGATACGGAGACAGACATCCCGAAACGATATGGAGACAGACATCCCTGTTTGCGCAAATATGAAATATGGTTATTTAAATAGTGACAGATATTACTACTTTCCCCCGTTTCCTCTTAGAACCAAGTCCTAGATTCATGCTACAGTTTTCTCACTTTTTTCCCTGTTTGAACCAACGCTTTGAGTTGACTATATGAACTAGCTTTACTTCTAATAATAGTAGAAGTCTAGGTGGCTTTGGAACAGCGGACGGAAGTAGAAAAGGATCCACACGAAGGGGGAAGACCTGGGGTAGTAGAGCAAGGCAGGTTTCGAAGGAATATATACCTGAGGGTCGTCGGCATGTGGCAAAGACGGCGTCGGGAGGCCGCATCTTGGCCACAATACCGCAGGGAGGAAGAAGGGGTCGGAGGCCCTCCCGAGCCGGCGCTCTCTTGGAGAGAACGACACGGCCGCCGATCGGGACGCGTGGACAGCCGTTGGTCTCCTCCCTCGCCGCCGACGACAGCGTGAACGATGCACCTACACCCCCTGCCCCGGTCGAGGTTGTCCGGCCGGATTTGTGACCAGCCGTGAGCTGAGAGAGAGAGAGTGTGTGGCCACGTATGTCTTGCTTAGATCTTGAGAGCATGAGAGAGTGAACGAGAGGAACCCTAGTAAAGCAAGCGCTAAGGCTCCTGCTTTTATATATAGTGGAGTGATTTTGTTGTACCGGCTTCAAAAAAATGCGCTCCTACGTGTACCCGCGAGTGGGTGTGAGAGAACTAGTGCGAGCGTGCACCGCTTCTCTTCGTGAGAGTACAATATATACTATGCCCAAAGAACGTTCGCCGCAAGAGTAATAATATAAGTGTGTGACGTGTGAGCTAAAATAAAATGTGTGCGCCATCTTTTGTTTTTTATAAGTTCTGAGGGTAGGGTGTGAAGAGCACATATGTGCGTGACGTCTACCTGCAGATAGACAATGGGTGCCACGTGCGAGTCTGCGAGAGGACTCGGGAGAGTTGTGACTCGTGAGGGTGCGTGTGCGTGAGAGAGAGGGGGGCACGTATCAATGCAATGCATGTGTTCGTAAATCATTACCGACAAACGTTCACCACAAGCCTTTTCCTGACGAACGCCGTAAGAACCGTTAGATCGGCATCCGACAGTGTCAGTTTTGCCATGTCATTTAACAGAACAGCCACTCCTCCTACACACAAATCTTCCACGTGAGTGTTAGCAACTGTCATATGCTCCCTCCGTTCCGAAATGCAATGCATATAGCTTTATTGAAAATTAGAACCTCGCAAACTTTTACCGGTTTTCGTGTACCAAATTGCACATGTAGAATACCTTGTATATATCATTTCATTCATCTTTGAGAGGTAACTATAAAGATGTGTGAGGAGTCTACAAAGAAAGACCATCGTATCACCTGCAACAATTTCGACCATCCTTTAGTGTCGAGGAATATCATAGGAACTCTATATGATATGATTTTTATAGGATTTTTTTCCTTTAGAGCCAATTGGTTCATAGGAATAGATTGATATACTCTACATTTCAAAGGAAATAAACATGATATCATTTCTATAGCTTTAGAGCCACTTGGTTCATATGAATGGATTCCTATACTCCCTTAATTTCAAAGGAAAATAAACATTAGCGTATATTCAATAGAAAAGTTCCTATGATATGAACCAAATTACATCTCTTTACTAATCCCTCCTCATAGGAATTGAGATACATGTCATCTCTAGATTCAATAGAAAAGTTCCTATGATGTGAACCAAATGACATCTCTTTTCCAATCCCTACTCATAGGAATTGAGATCCTCCATGTCATCTCTTTCCCTACAACTTCCATGTATACATCTTCTATTCCTAAATAGATAGTACAACCCACTAGTAGCTTTTTTCCAAAACATGCAACTATGGCACAAGAACTATATAGTGTGCCAATAACTTTGAAAGATGGTCACTGGATGAAGCTAACTCGACAGTGCAGAGATGGGAAAATTCGAGCACTACTGGCCGTTGGATATCATCAACATTCCACCAGATATGCCACATGTACAATTTAGAAGACTCCATGGTTGAACTTAAGCATAATGCACAAACCTCAAAACACAAGCACTTCTCCTTTGTTCTAGAATATTCTGTATCATAATTGATTATTTTTTTCTAAATGAATTGCCATTATTTGTTTTTTACTTTATGATTTACAATGCACAACCCCATGAATCTTAACATTTTTATAAAACTAATTGATTTTGAATGAGATGAACTATAAGAACTAAACGAACATCTACATCATGCATATATGACTCAAAGCTTTACATGCTATACTGTGTATTTATTCATAATTTGGTTTCGAAATCTCATGCGTTCAATACATGTGTACCTTACTAGTTCTGAGTAGAGTAGCAAATTTCAAGCGGCCCCGGGTATATGAAAATGTAGGGCCCATGCATCATTGCCTTCTGGTCGAACCTACGTCCACAATTATTTGTACGTGCTATATCTCCACTGGTCCCCGAACCCAAAATGCTGCCTCGTTCCCGTAAAACCAAGTGGCCCACACATATTTAAGGCGTCGACTTGAAACCGTTTACTACGACGTGGCCCCGCACGCCGTAGTACTCCTACAAACCCTACCGCCGCACTCATCATCGATTTTCTTCAAGAGGACGAGGGAGAAGCTGTTTTGTAGTGGAGGCGCTTTTAAAAAAAAGGATATGTAGTGGAGACCCCTACCCTAGGGTGCCCTAGGTAGCTGCCGCACGCATCATTGTTCTCTTTGCTTTATGATCTTGCGTGCTAGAGTGAAATGATGGTTGCTTCATCCGTCCAGCTTAATGCGGGAAAGGTGGGGCTTTGTGATTTGACCCCTCATCACTCATTTTCTACTACTGCGGCGCTACGACCAGGGTGCCTCCAATTCCAACCGCTGCTCCAAACTGTAATTTGGTGCATCGCACGTGGAACAAGATAGTGGATGAGCCACATGTCTGCCAAAGGGGTCCTGTTAAGTGTGTCGCCATTCCGTGTGCGAACTGACCCTGCTTGAGTTGCTACGCCAACACGATAGGAGCAGCCTACCACTTGGTTTTACTCCTTGGTGAATCCCGACTATATTGATCTAAAAAGATACGTGCTGAACTACCCTCTCCGTCTCGGTTTTTTACTTGTAGGCGTCTCGGTTTATAGGGCCTGCACGTAGTTCTAGGTCATCCATTTGACTAACTAAATATGAGTTACTATGTCACAAAAAGTATATCATTGCATTCTTATTGGTTGATATGTGAAGAAACAAGAAACGAGGTAGAAGTTAATGCACCGCGCCTTAGTATTTTGGGATTATTTGGTTTTTGTAAGATGACTTACTCACCTAGACGGAGGGAGTAGTTGTATTTAAAAGTTGAGGGCGGGGCTTTTCCTGTGCGGTAGGCGGGGCAGTTCTTCCTAGTCGGTTCGACAGAGACGCGAGAAGACGAGGGAGTAGGCTGCTGCAAACGTAGGGCTGTGTGTTTTGACAGCGAGTTACTGCTGGACAGGTGGGGCCCCGTGATTTGACTTGCCATTATCATTTTAACTGCGGCGTTACGACCGGCGTGAGTCTCCCGATTCCTGACCACCTCGACGCAGGTGCCTCTCCCAATGCTCCACCATGTAGTAGTAGAGGCTGGCTCTTGCATGAGAGCCCACTTCTCCACTTTTTCCTTGCCTCTCTTTTCTCCACATATGCAAAAATGCCATGTAAAGCGCACTATTGTACTTACTTGCTCCTACAGGTGCTTAAGCTTGCCACATAGGCATAAAGTCTGATGTGGCAAGTTAATCAAGAAGAGAGAGTCTAGTTTGGTGACCCAAGGAAGAAACGGTGCTAAGCGCGTGTACCTAGGTGAAAACACAATTTTGAGTCTATAGCTAATTAAATGAAGCAAACTTAGCAACACCATTTCATTGGAAGACGTCACTCCTTGGCAAATGCAATAAATACTAGTACTCCCTGTGTCCCATTATATAAGAACGTTTTTGACACTACACTAGTGTAAAAAACGTTCTTATATTATGGGACGGAGGGAGTACGAAGAAAGAGATAGAGAGGAGTAAAAAAAACACTTATAGCAAACCTTTCTGTAGTATGAGTGACTAAGTGATGACTATGTATGACATGCCAACATCAGACAGCCTAACGCACCGTGTTAAATCTCCAAGGGCGCGACCGCGCGAGCGACGCAACGGTCGTGGTAGGCGTGACCATGATACGGCTGCTGGCAGCCCTTGGATCTGAGATCAAATGGTCGCATGCTAAGTTGCTGAAAATTTTAAGAATAACCCTCCAGGATGGGATATTCACCCATAGGTCTAGAATCACGCCATGCAACCTTTCGATCTCAGATCCAAGGGCTCTCGGAAGCCCGTATCATGGGAGAATGGAAAGCCACTACCCTGCCGTTCGCACACTGGCAGTTCGCTCCTACTCGTCCCCGCACGTCCTTTAATACTATGGCGGTTCGCTCCTAGTCGTCCCGTCCATTCACATTAGTACATTACGACAGTTCCACTAATCCTAACCCTATTCCCGAATCCATGGCGTCCCAAATCTCCCCGATCGGCGGTGAGTACAAGGCTAGAACCATCACCGGCGATGAGTTCGATGACATCTACACCCGTACTTCCGCGACGGTGAAAGGATGCCTTTCTCGCTTCAGACGCATGTTTGAAAACTCACATGATGAGTGGGTGACTGGGCTAGATGTTGAGTACACCACAGTCGTGGGACGAGAGAAGGATCTAAAGGACGAAGAGAGGAAGAAGCCCGACGTGATCCAGGTTTGCGTACATAACGTTTGCTTGGTCTACCACATATGCCATGCCGACGTTGAGTGCCAGGATTTTAAGAACTTCCTCGAGGACAAAACAGTCAAATTTGTTACTATAGACTTTAAGAACGACAAAGAAGTCTTGCGTCGGATAGGCCTCGTTTTAGGCAACCCCTTCGACCTCCAGAAGAATCGGTTGGTGCCCTCACGTCAGCCTTCAATGCTGACCCTGGCAGGAGCCATGGTTCATCCTTCGTACGGTAAACTGGAGAAAACTCCATACATGTTTCATCGTCATGCATGGCAGCGGAATGTACTAGATATAGACCACATCCAGTACGTTGCAATGGATGGCTACATTTGTTTCAATATCTACAAGGGTTCTATGAAGAGCAACAGCCAAGTTGGCGGTTCAAGCAAATAAGTATCGGTCAAGAGGAAGAGGGACAAGGACGAAGTCGAGGACGTGGACGAGGACTCCGAGTAAGGTGGCAATGTCGTTGCATTATAGTGGTTCTAAACTTCTAATGCAGTGTCTACCGGATTAGTTGCATAGTTTAATTTCAGGTGTGCTTAGTTTAATTTGAGGGGTGTGTTATGCTGAGCCCCCAGCAGAACTATGTTATGTTTCTTCTCATTACTTTAACTCTTCAGTATGTACATACTAGTACTAGTATTTCTTTAATAGAATTTAGCACCCTAATTAAGCACGTACTAGCTTTTTTAATAGTACTATATGCATAATTTGGCGACAAGCGCTCTCTATATGTACCACCTTTTTTTTAAATTTCAACTTTTGCTCCATGGCGCAATCCATCGATAGTGGAGTACTACCTCCGTCCTGGTTTATTGGTCCTCATTGTAATCTGTGCCAAATTTTGACCATAAATTTAACTAACAAAATGGTCATGCATGTCACAAAAAATTATATATTTGAAAACTATGTTCGAATATGAACCTAGCGTTATAATTTTTGTTAACAGGCACTAACATTTTGTTAGTTAAATCTTTGGTCAAAATTTAGCACAAACTACATAGGGGACTAATAAACCAGGCCGGAGGTAGTACTACTGTACAAAAGTATACATTTTTTAAAAGGCTAGCATACTATTCATCATATATATATATAGCCAGTTAAATTCTCAACCTAGAACGACGTGCATGCCATGTAGTAAACCGATCCGGAGGAAGTGTAGTAAAAATGAGGTGATTTTACCGAGCGATCGGCGGGGGAGCATGGACTGTCATGCTGTCCCACGTGGCATGATGTACCAAGGCGATGCGCGTGTCCCTCTTGAGGTAGAAGCAATACTAGTACGTGGTTTGAGATGATGTCGAACCGAAGTGTGAAATAATGGTTGCTTCGTTCGTCTGGGAAGGTGCGGCATTGTGATTTGACGTCTCATTGCTCATTACTACTACTGGGCCGGTATGAGTGGGGTGCGTCCCCCCTGCTGTTCTGCATTGTTATTTGGTGCTTGACACGTCGACCCGGTTGCTATATGTCCCACATGTCGGCGACAGGAAGTACAGAATTCATGAAAGGGAGCATCGACGGAGGAGTATACTACAGAATTCATGAAAGGGAGCGACTTAGTTTTGGAAAAATCTATTTTTATGGAGTATGTACCCACTAGGGTTTATAGGGCTCATCTAAAAAACATTCGTTTTTCCATTTGATAAGTCTCAATTCTACTATACTAGTAGTAGTACCATTACATGTTGGATTTCGAGGTGCGTTAGATCACCCGACGCAAGTAGTGTCAAGAGGAAACTAACCAATGCATGTACAAGTTCATGGAAATTTAGTGGTCATTCATGCATTCGTTCTAATTAACGCCTCGGTAAACATAACTTCTTGAGAAAAACGAGCGTACTGTGCAAACTACAAAATTAACTCGACCACTCACCATCTACCTTGGTTGGAGAGATTTTGAAATTGAGCCATAAACTGGAAACGATTGATTACTATTTGTGGCCTTGTATAGATGCAAAATGTATTTTTTATAGTGGCCTTGTATAAGTAAATGGAGGGAGTACTAACCAAAGTACATATGTACTAGTAGGGACGAGGAGTAAACGGAGGGAGTAGTAAAATTTTCTCCTCGTGCTGCGAGCCACCGCGCACGTGGGCGAGGGAGCGGGCGTAAAGGCGTACAGTAGTACTCCCTCCGGTCCTTTTTGGTTTGCACCTAAGAAAATTCAGTTTTTCCCTCAAAGCTCTGCACCATAGCTTCTTTAGCCCGCTCTTTCCACTGGTACCCCTCCCATCTGTTCCGTTTTGACTGCATGTGCAGCCGCAGTAACTCCCAACTCTCTCTCCCATACCAATCGCCCCTTCCCAAGGCGTGCACATGCAGATAGAGTGACACACATGCAGGCATGGAAGAGTGAGACGCATGCAGACTTGAAAGAGAGAGAGATGCATGCAGTGCGAGAATTCCGGTGTGGGGCAGGCTCAACCAATGGTATGCATGCCTAGAAAAACTAACCTCAGCCTCCCTCGGTAGCACATCAGGGATAGAACTGTCCAATTTCAAACGAAACAATCGCTCCTTGGTATCCTGGCTTCACCTTAGACACAAACAAAAGAGGACCATAGGGAGTAGTAAGCTTCGCCTCATCCTGTGAGCCACCGCGCCCGTGGGCGGGGGAGACGACGTACTAAGAAAGTTTCTCCTTGTTCTGCGAGTTGATGAGACACATCAAAAGTACTCCAGTGTATAGAGCCTTGCCTCTAAGGTAGGCCCCACATGGTTTGCCTCTTTTTTTAACATAACGCGTCAAGTCGCAATTTGTTTGTTCATCCGTGGTAGACGATCCTCCCTCCACCAAGTGGACAACCAGTACACATGCCAAATTACCACGTGGGCTGCCTTTTTCGTACAGAAATGAGCTCCACCGTGTACCCGCGCGGGTTTGGTTGGGAAAGAGACGGGAGAACGTGCGCCGTGCGTGCACCTCTTCTCTTCGTGCACGTCCCCCACCTACGTGGGTGTGTGAGAGAGAGATACAAACCTAGACATAATGCGTCGTCCATCCCCATGCCTCCGCCCAGTCCAGCCACCAGTCACCACCACGGCACCACGCCCCACTCCTCCTCACCTTATCTCTCATATTTCTCCCTCCATTTTTATATACAAGGGGCCGCTATCAAAATTACAATTTGCAGATATACAGGGCCACTAACACTAATCAATGCAATATTAATGGTGTTTGCCTTGTGGTACTAGCAAAGGAGGACATTAATTATCCCTTGCATGCATGCGGGAGTTTGTAAAAAAATGCATCTTAATGTTTCGTGCAATGCACGGGCATCTTGCTAGTCCATGAAAACAACACATGGAAAAATTCCACGGCGAACGAGGGATTTGAATCTGTTGGGAGGGGCTGTTTGGATCTTGCCCGGGGTAGCCAAAATATTGGCGACCCTTTTGTCCATCGGTGCCTTTGCCACCCATGAACAAGGAATGGCTCGGGTGCTCATGCTGTCTTGCATCCTCCAGCGCGCATGTTGGAGACGAGCTCGCACGAGCTGTGTTTTTTTGGTCTCACAACACCACCCGAGCCGCCCGCAGATCGACCGGCGACCCGCAAATTACGCCATCCAACCGTAGCCGGACACATTATGACAACAACTCAACCAAACGGACGAAATTCACGCAAACACGTAGACAAACTGATATTTCATATAAACAACGAAGGAAATCATATAAATACCGGGTTTTCACAAAAACATGACGGATTTCATTACATTCAAATGAACTACACAGTGCTAGTTCTGGACAGCACAGGTATATAATACATGGCCTAAATGGTCGCCCGCCGATCGATTTGTGTTCCTCATGTCCGGCAGCACGATCACCGGACTACCGGGAGCCCCGGAGGTGTATGCTTCAGCGCAAAGGATGGCTTGCTTCCCCACTGCCCAACTGATATCATTGGCTGGTGCAGAACATGATGGTGGCCGGCACCGGTTCGAGTTCATCACCGGCCACTACTTCGCCATGGTCGGCACCGACTCGAGTTCATCCTAACATTCCCCTCTTCCATGGAGCCCATGCGGGGTCGACGAAGGTCCTTGCAAAAAAAGGATCCGGCAAGACACCTGCTGTGTACACCGGCGTCGCCTCCGTGGTGGCCTTCATGGGACCCAAGCGCCGGTGGCCTCCCGTGTTCTACTTCTCCTCGATGATGGCGGCAGACGCGGAGTCGCTGGCCACCGACTCGTCACTCTCCGCGCACCCGGCTTCTGTCGCTGCTTGCATGGCGCGGCTGCCGGCATGGGAGTCTCGGCCACAGAAACGGGAGACGCGGTACGAGGCGGCGGCGTGGACGGCAGCAATGACGCCCGTGCACCGCTCCTCGTCGAGCTGGCCTGGAGTGGCGAGTTGTTGAACCGTGCGCCGACTTGGGGCGGCAACTAGCTCCGTCGGGCGAAGGGAGGGAGGTGGATCAGTGAGCTGCATAGCTCGTATCCGGCGGGCTACCCAGCTGGCTTGGATGCGGAATAACTACTCTTCGTAAGCCATTGCAAGAGTGGACAAAATGGTGGAGGAGATAGGGGAGCGGAGGAGGTGTGCGATTCTTGGCCAGCGTTTGGCCTCGTTTAAATAGGAGATTAAATAGATGGTGGACGGGAGGAGCTCGGCCGGCGTTGCGTTTAACGCCGGCCCGGTCATGAACGGACGTGTGTCCAGAGTGGGTTTCTCGGCTTCCACACGGGCGGGTTTCATGGAGGCGTTTGAATGCGGCACGGAGGTGTGTTCAGCCGGGTGTGCCGCGAGTGGCACCCTCGACTCTGACCTAGGACACCATGCCATTCTTCCACTGACGTGTGGGCTCTTTGGGTGCATGGCCTGCATGTCAGTGACCCAACGCAGGCAGCGCACAGCAGAGGAACCTTTGGTGGGCCAGGGCGGTCAGAAGCGGGCATTTCATAAACCGATGATTTTTCATTGAGTGTGACATCATCTTTTTCATGTAGTTAAGCCTACTATGTTGATAGCCCGTTCGATACGTTGTGATTCATAAAGACCGATGAAAACATCAATGTTCTGCTTATCACAGATAAGATTGATTAATACCCGTAACAATCCATGTCCTTAACAAAGGGTGCATCCATGTATAGGTTGAGCGTGTGTCTCGCGTCGTGTGCCGTGTGCATGCAGGCGTGCGAGTGTTGCGTGCGTGCAAGGGTGCATTTCAGTGTTGCATGCATGGGTGCATACGTGCGTATGTTCGTGAGTGCATGTGTACGTGTCAGTGTTGCACGCCAGCATGCGTGCGTGTGTACGTTATGTGTACATGTCAGTGTTGCACGCCTACATGCGTGCATGTCTTGCGTGCGTGCATGTGTACGTGCGGGGTGAGGCTACACGTCAGTTGACTGACTTTTTCATCTCTGGTCATTAGATTTTCCAGCCGTTGGATACGAAATCAAGGGCCTCTAGTTTATCATCAAACTCCACCCCCCTGAGCCACCAGCCACCACCGGCCGAACCGCCCGCCCCCGCCGCCCGTGGTTGGCCTGCCCTCCTAGAAACCACTCCCCATCGTCGGTCCGCCGCCGCACCAGCCATCCCTCTAGCCCCCCTCACTCCCGCACCGAGCTTTTTCTCTGGGGATGCCCACCCCACCGCCCAATGAACGCCCCCAACCGCCGGTGACTGCCAACCAGAGGTGTCACGACTTCGAATACCCACCGACCACTAGTTTATTACCATTTCTGTCCTTCATATACGCGCTGACGGGTGGGCCCTATGGTAATGTGCGCTGCTAAATGTGGACCATTTGACTGGTCAATTGATCGTGTTATCAACAAATTACGGAGCTGTATGGTGAGCCAATGACCGTATGATCACCCTAAAATGTACCCCTATTTTATTAACACAGTACAAACTCAAAATACCATTTCTTTCTTTCATATACGGGCTGACAGGTGGGCCCCATGGTTACGCGCCCCGATGGTGCAACACTAGTTGTGTCGTTTGACTGGTCAATTGATTGTGTCATCAACAAAATACGGAGTTGTACGGGTGAGCCAGTGATAGTATAATCATGACATGTATTTGTTTAACACGGTACAGACGCAAGGGCTCATACATACGCGGAAGCACTCACTGCTATAGGCGCACACACGCGAACCCTACCCCTATGAGCACCTTCGAGAGAGTGGTCCAGCATATATGATCTTGAGATTTTACGAAGTCGCCATAGGTGCCTCGCAGTCGAGTGGAACCCACTGAACGTATATCGCTGGAAAATATTGAAATTAACACAAAATAAATGCGAGCACCGGGACTTTAACCTTGGTGGGCTCGAGAAACCACTGCCCTCTAACCATCCAACCACATGTTGGTTAGCACGACAAAATGTATGTGGTGACTGTGATGAGCTTATTCTGAAGTCCAGTGACCATATCGTGCTTTCGCTTCAAATACAATGACCGTAAGTGTCATCAACAAAATACGGAGCATGTATCAAATGCAAAGTCCGTCAGTGTCATCAACAAAATATGGAGACGTATCGTCAGCTAGATACCATTGTAGTATTGTATATGCTTATTTTCTTAGTGGCCGATTGCGTGTGTGGTGTGGTGGGCACATCATTTCTAGTTGTGGTGGGTCAACATGAAGACTCATGGGTCGGTTCCATCCTGCGCCACATATACTTTGGACCGAGACGTGTTATACGGAGACCCATGTGGAGGACTCGGCGTACAACACGAAGCTACCAGAGTCGCGGAGGACTCTATCCCCACTGGTGATAAGCCGACTATATATGATTTGTAACCATATGCCCTTAGTATGTTATACAAGCTTGGGGGCTAGTTCGTCCATAGTATATGTTGGAAATATGCCCTAGAGGCAATAATAAAATGATTATTTTTATATTTCCTTGTTCATGATAATTGTCTTTTATTCATGCTATAATTGTATTATCCGGAAATCGTAATACACATGTGAATACATATACCACAATATGTCCCTAGTGAGCCTCTAGTTGACTAGCTCGTTGATCAACAAATAGTCATGGTTTCCTGACTATGGACATTAGATGTCATTGATAACGGGATCACATCATTAGGAGAATGATGTGATGGACAAGACCCAATCCTAAGCATAGCACAAGATCGTGTAGTTTGTTTTGCTAGAGCTTTTCCAATGTCAAGTATCTTTTCCTTAGACCATGAGATCGAGTAACTCCTGGATACCATAGGAGTGCTTTGGGTGTACCAAACGTCACAACCTAACTGGGTGACTATAAAGGTGCACTACAGGTATCTCCAAAAGTGTATGTTGGGTTGACACGGATCGAGACTGGGATTTGTCACTCCGTATGACGGAGAGGTATCTCTGGGCCCACTCGGTAATGCATCATCATAATGAGCTCAAAGTGACCAAGTGTCTGGTCAGGGGATCATGCATTACGGTACGAGTAAAGTGACTTGCCGGTAACGAGATTGAACGAGGTATTGGGATACCGACGATCGAATCTCGGGCAAGTAACGTACCAATTGACAAAGGGAATTGTATACGGGGTTGCTTGAATCCTCGACATCGTGGTTCATCCGATGAGATCATCGAGGACCATGTGGGATCCAACATGGGTATCCAGATCCCGCTGTTGGTTATTGGCCGGAGAGCAGTCTCGGTCATGTTTGCCTGTCTCCCGAACCCGTAGGGTCTACACACTTAAGGTTCGGTGACGCTAGGGTTGTAAAGATATTAGTATGCAGCAAACCGAAAGTTGTTCCGAGTCCCGGATGAGATCCCGGACGTCACGAGGAGTTCCGGAATGGTCCGGAGGTAAAGAATTATATATAGGAAGTGCAGTTTCGGCCATCGGGAGAGTTTCGGGGGTCACTGGTATTGTATCGGGACCACCGGAAGGGTCCCGGGGGTCCACCGTGTGGGGCCACCTTTTCCGGAGGGCCCCGTGGGCTAAAGTAGGGAGGGGACCAACCCCTGGTGGGCTGGTGCGCCCCCTCTTGGGCCCCCCCTGCGCCTAGGGTTGGAAACCCTAGGGTGGGGGCGCCTCCACTTGCCTTGGGGGGCAAGCCTCCCCCTTGGTCGCCGCCCCCCCTTGGAGATGCCATCTCCTAGGGCCGGCACCCCCCCAGGGGGCCTATATAAATGGGGGAGGGAGGGCAGCCGCACCTTGAAGTCTTGGCGCCTCCCTCTCCCCTGCTACACCTCTCCCTCTCGCAGAAGCTCAGCGAAGCCCTGCCGGAACCCTGCTGCATCCACCACCACGCCGTCGTGCTGCTGGATTTTCATCAACCTCTCTTCCCCCCTTGCTGGATCAAGAAGGAGGAGACGTCAAGCTGACCGTACGTGTGTTGAACGCGGAGGTGCCGTCCGTTCGGCGCTAGGATCTCTAGTGATTTGGATCACGACGAGTACGACTCCCTCAACCCCGTTCTCTTGAACGCTTCCGCTCGCGATCTACAAGGGTATGTAGATGCACTCCCCTCTCTATTGCTAGATGAACTCATAGATTTATCTTGGTGGACGTAGGATTTTTTTTATTTTATGCAACGTTCCCCAACAGTGGCATCATGAGCTAGGTCTATGCGTAGTTCTCTATTGCACAAGTAGAACACAATTTGTTGTGGGCGTAGATGTTGTCAACTTTCTTGCCGCTACTAGTCTTATTTTGCTTCAGCGGTATTGTGGGCTGAAGTGGCCCAGACCGACCTTACACGTACGCTTATGTGAGACAGGTTCCACCGACTGACATGCACTAGTTGCATAAGGTGCCTAGCGGGTGTCTGTCTCTCCCACTTTAGCTGGAGCGGATTCGATGAAAAGGGTCCTTATGAAGGGTTAATAGAAGTTGACAAATCACGTTGTGGCTTTTTCGTAGGTAAGAAAACGTTCTTGCTAGAACCTTATTGCATCCACGTCAAAGATGCAACAACAATTAGAGGACGTCTAACTTGTTTTTGCAGCAATTGCTTTGTGATGTGATATGGCCGAAAGTTGTGATGAATGATGAATGATATATTGTGATGTATGAGATCATGTTCTTGTAATAGGAATCACGACTTGCATGTCGATGAGTATGACAACTGGCAGGAGCCATAGGAGTTGTCTTAATTATTGTATGACCTGCGTGTCAATGATTTAACACCATGTAATTACTTTACTTTATTGCTAAACTGTTAGCCACAGTAGTAGAAGTAATAGTTGGCGAGCAACTTCATGGAGACACGATGATGGAGATCATGATGATGGAGATCATGGTGTCATGCCGGTGACGAAGATGATCATGGAGCCCCGAAGATAGAGATCAAAGGAGCTATATGATATTGGCCATATCATGTCACTACTATATAATTGCATGTGATGTTTATTATGTTTATGCATCTTGTTTACTTAGAACGATGGTAGTAAATAAGATGATCCCTTATAACAATTTCAAGAAAGTGTTCTCCCTAACTATGCGCCGTTGCTAAAGTTCGTCGTTTCGAAGCACCACGTGATGATCGGGTGTGATAGATTCCTACGTTCACATACAACGGGTGTAAGACAGTTTTACACATGCAAAACACTTAGTATAACTTGACGAGCCTAGCATGTACATACATGGCCTCGGAACACAGAGACCGAAAGGTCGAACATGAGTCGTATGGAAGATATGATCAACATGGAGATGTTCACTGATGATGACTAGTCCGTCTCACGTGATGATCGGACACAGCCTAGTCGACTCGGATCGTGTAACACTTAGATGACTAGAGGGATGTCTAATCTGAGTGGGAGTTCATTAAATAATTTGATTAGATGAACTTAATTATCATGAACTTAGTCTAAAATCTTTGCAAAATATGTCTTGTAGATCAAATGGCCAACGCTCATGTCAACATGAACTTCAACGCGTTCCTAGAGAAAACCAAGCTGAAAGATGATGGCAACAACTATACGGACTGGGTCCGGAACTTGAGGATCATCCTCATAGCTGCCAAGAAAGCATATGTCCTAGAAGGACCGCTAGGTGAAGCACCCATCCCAGAGAACCAACACGTTATGAACGCTTGGCAGTCACGTGCTGATGATTACTCCCTCGTTCAGTGCGGCATGCTTTACAGCTTAGAACCGGGGCTCCAAAAGCGTTTTTAGCAACACGGAGCATATGAGATGTTCGAGGAGCTGAAAATGGTTTTCCAAGCTCACGCCTGGGTCGAGAGATATGAATTCTCTGACAAATTCTATAGTTGTAAGATGGAGGAAAATAGTTCTGTCAGTGAGCACATACTCAAAATGTCTGGGTTGCACAACCGCCTGTCCCACCTGGACATTAACCTCCCGGACGAGGCGGTCATTGACAGAATCTTTCAGTCGCTCCCACCGAGCTACAAGAGCTTTGTTATGAACTACAATATGCAGGGGATGGTGAAAACTATTCCTGAAGTATTTTCAATGCTGAAGTCAGCAGAGGTAGAAATCAAGAAGGAACATCAAGTGTTGATGGTCAATAAAACCACTAAGTTCAAGAAGGGCAAGGGTAAGAAGAACTTCAAGAAGGACGACAAGGATGTTGCCGCACCCGGTAAGCCAGTTGCCGGGAAGAAGTCAAAGAATGGACCCAAGCCTGAGACTGAGTGCTTTTATTGCAAAGGGAAGGGTCGCTGGAAGCGGAACTGCCCCAAATACTTAGCAGACAAGAAGGCCGGCAATACTAAAGGTATATTTGATATACATGTAATTGATGTGTACCTTACCAGTACTCGTAGTAACTCCTGGGTGTTTGATACCGGTGCCGTTGCTCATACATGTAACTCACAGCAGGAGCTGCGGAATAAGCGAAGACTGGCGAAGGACGAGGCGACGATGCGCGTCGGGAATGGTTCCAAGGTCGATGTGATCGCCGTCGGCACGCTACCTCTACATTTACCTACGGGATTAGTTTTAAACCTCAATAATTGTTATTTAGTGCCAAGTTTGAGCATGAACATTGTATCTGGACCTCGTTTAATACGAGATGGCTACTCATTTAAATCCGAGAATAATGGTTGTTCTATTTATATGAGAGATATGTTTTATGGTCATGCCCCGATGATCAATGGTTTATTCTTAATGAATCTCGAACGTAATGTTACACATATTCATAGTGTGAATACCAAAAGATGTAAAGTTGATAACGATAGTCCCACATACTTGTGGCACTGCCGCCTTGGTCACATTGGTGTCAAGCGCATGAAGAAGCTCCATGCTGATGGACTTTTAGAGTCTCTCGATTATGAATCATTTGACACATGCGAACCATGCCTCATGGGCAAAATGACCAAGACTCTGTTCTCCGGAACAATGGAGCGAGCAACCAACTTATTGGAAATCATACTGTAACACCCCGGATTTGATGCGCCAGGGGTCCGCCAGTTATTTTCCGTCGTTGCCATGTCATTTGCTTGCGTGTTGCATTTTATCATGTCTTCATGTGCATCTCATTTTGCATACGTGTTCATCTCATGCATCCGAGCATTTTCCCCGTTGTCCGTTTTGCAATCCGGCACTCCTATGCCCTCCGACCTCCCCTTTTGTCTCTCGTTGTGAGTGGGTGTTAAACATTCTCGGGATGGCCCAAGGTTTGCCAAGAGGCCTTGGTATAGCACCGGTAGACCGCCTGTCAAGTTTCGTGCCTTTTGGAGGTCGTTTGATACTCCAACGGCTAACTACGTAGCCCGAAACCCCCTCTCTCTTTGCAGCCCAGACCCTCTTCACCACAGCCCATAAACCCATCCTAACCCCCTCCATGCTCTCGGTCGTTCGATCACGATCGTGTGGGCGAAAACCGCACTCCATTTGGAGTCTCCTAGCTCCCTCTACCTATTTATATGTCCCTCTCCCCCGAAATCTCGGATGAAAACACCCCTAACCCTAGCAGTCTTCCTCCTCGCGCCGCCGGACATGTCCATCCGCGTCGGACATGTCCGCCAGACATGTCGCCCCGGCCAATCCGAGGCTGCCATGTCAGCTCCGCCCCGCGTCCAAGCCCGTCGCGGACCCGCCCTGGCCCAAGACGTCCGCCGCCGTAGCCCGCGAGCCCAGTCGCCCGGAGCCGTCAAACCTCGTCGCCGCTCCAGCAGGAAGCTCGCCGGAGCAACCGCGCCGCCTCGCGCCCTCCGCCTCGGCCTGGTCGGTGCACCGTCCCCGCCGGTGTCGTGCGCCCCACGCCTTCCCTGTCCTTCGCTCACCGCCGCAACCCGGGGCCCAGATCCGGCCCGCCCCGGGGCCGAACCGGGCCTCGCCGGGCCAGCTGGCCGCCGTGCGCGCCCCCGCGCGTCCTCCGCCGATCTCGTGCCGGCCCAGCAGCCCACCACGGCCTCGTCCCCATGGCCCGCGAAGCGCCTCCTCTGCAACCTGGGCCAGGCCTGTGATGAGATGACCTCTTTTCCCCGCCCTGTGCGCCGTTTAGCTAATCGACGCTCAGATGTTTTTCCCTAAAAAACGGCCGAGTCCTGTAAATTTGCATATTCTAGTGCTATATTTGACCTGTCATAACTTGATGCATACTGCTCCGTTTCGTGCGTGTAATATGTCAATATGTTCATTGTCAGATGCTCTACATTTCATTCCATTGTATCATGTTCATTTGAGTCCATCTTGATGCCTGAATCATCGTTGCAAGAGTGTTATATGATGTTAATCTGTTGGAACTGTTATAACTTGGTGTTTTGTCATTTTTGCCTTGTTTGATGTGTGCATCCTATGAGGTTGATGTCTACATGTGTTTTGTGCTACATCATTCCATATTTACAGAGGTGCTTGCCATGTATTTTTGTGATCAATGTGGTGACTAGCACAAGCATGCAAACTAGGCTTCATGATGTTGCTGATTTCAGTCCCTGTTCTGCTGTTATTTTTATTCCATATAAACTTGATGCTACAGAGAGATCCAGGCATATTTTGAGATATTTCAGTAAGGATGTATTGAACATATGGTTTTTCTCTAGTGATGCATGCCCCTGTTTGCAATTATGGAGTAGCCTAGCATGTCATTTTCTTGCTCTATTTTTGCTATAAAATGTTTCCTGGCAGATTGTTTACATGTTATTCAATTTTGTCAAGGTTGTTGTAGTTGATCCTTGCATGCTACGAACTTGTTCTTGCCTTGTTTAGTTTCATAAACATGTCTTATTGCTGATGCTATGCTTATCTTGTCATGCAATATCTTGTGGTGAGCGAATCGAGCTCGTGAAGTAGTGTACTTGCTGTTGCTGTTTTGCTAGGCTGAATCTGTTATTTTGTGATGCTATGCAAACCTGCTGCTACAAGTCATTCTATGAATAATCTGGAGATGTTCACTAAGGATGTTTTGTTCTACATGTCATGCTCTATCCATCCATGCCCCTGGTTGCAATTATAGCTTGCTGTAACTTGTTCTAATCTTGCTCCAAAGTTGCTAAATAATGTTGCTGTCAGCCTGTTAACATTAAGTTCAGTTTTGCCATGTGTTTTGCTAGTGTTTCATGCACCCAATGAACTTGCTCTTGCCATTATTAGCTTCACAAACATGCCTTATTAATGTTGGTTGCCTTGTCATGCCATGTAATGCTCTGTGGTGAGTGGTGCAAGCTCACCAACATGCCTACTTATTGTTGTTCCTGCCATGTATGAATCTGTCATATAACTTGCCATGTTTACATGGGTTCCATCATATCTTCTGATCCGTTTGGCTCATGGTCAGTAAAGGACTTTTGTTCTATGCATTTAGTAGTAGCATGCCATGCCTTTGTTTGCCATGATAAGTTCCTGTAACATGTTGTTTGATAGCTCTAAACATTGCAACCTGATGTTATTTCTGCAAAGTCTGAAACTGTTATTATTTGCAATCTTGCCATGTGTGTTTGAGCATGTACTAGTGATTTCTGGAGATAGCTCAGTGTTCATGTTTTGTTATGCTTTACCTATACATCATGTCCATGCCTTTTGTTTTCATGTTGAGGTGCTGTAGCATGTTGTTTTGGTGCTTGCAATATGCCTAGTTGCTGTTTTGGACAGATTGTTGGTATATAATGTTTGGAGTGTATGTGTTGAACCGTTGCTCCGTTTTGAGTGTGCTCTATATGAAACTTGCTTGATTTTGCATGTAGTTTCGTATTACCACGTTGCATCCATGTTTTGAGAGTGTTTGCTTGATGTTTGTATGCATTTTGCATCAATGCCATGTTTAACTTGTTTTGCTCATATCTTCTAGGTCGTAGCTCCAAACTAAATGAACTTTATATGTAACTTGACTAGAATTTCGTGTAGATCATCTTTGTGCATCTTAACTTGATGTTTAAAAACTTGAACATAAGGTTTATTCAGATCTGGACCAATTTCGAAATTTGCATATGAGGACTTACCGGAATTGTTATATGTTGTTTCCGGCCTCATTTAAACTTGCTTTGATGTGTTGTTCTTGTTTGCATCATCTCTTGCCATGAGTAGCTTCATGTAGATTTGTCATGCATCATGCTTGGTTGTGCATCATGTCATGTATATGTGTGGTGTGTTTACCATGTTGTGTGTTTCTTCTCAATAGTTGATGTTTCGTTGCGATCGTGAGGATTCGTTCGTCTACGTTTGGTTCAGCTTCATCCGTTCGTCTTCTTCATGGACTCGTTCTTCTTTCTTGCGGGATTTCAGGCAAGATGACCATTACCCTGGATCTCACTACTATCATTGCTACGCTAGTTGCTTCGTTCTATCGGTTTGCTGCGCTACCTATCTTTTGCTCTTCAAGCCTCCCCAAATTGCCATGAACCTCTAACCTTTGACACCCTTCCTAGCAAACCATTGCTTGGCTATGTTACCGCTTTGCTCAGCCCCTCTTATAGCGTTGTTAGTTGCAGGTGAAGTTTGTCGGTGTACTAGAGTAGGGGTACCCTAGTATCCCGAACTTGTGCACGGGCAGTCGCAGCACCCTGCGGCAAGGCTTGCCGGGTGACCGCCAAGGTCCTCCGTGGTTCCTTTGGAGCCATTCAAGAACAAAGTGTTCAAGCCAAGAAGACAAGGCCCCGGCAAGAGGAGCTTGCCGGGAAGGCCAACCAAGGCATCTCAAGGAACTTGCCGCGACGCGCCACGCGTCCCGGCAAGGCCCGGTGAGCGACAAGCTTCCGGACGCGCCAAGACAACGACCGCGGCAAGGCGCTTGCCGCGGCAAGCTACCACTCTGTACGCGCGCTCCAGCACACCCACCAACGTGTCGCCCTGGGGCCTTTCCAGGCGCGTGTGGCAAGAGGCTGTGCAGCCAGTGGTGCATGGTGGCAAGCGACGCTGACAAGACTGCCATCATGGCGAGCGGTGGCGCCCCTGACGGTCCCTTTCTGCACTGTTTGGGTGATGCAGACGGGCATTTAATGCCTTTGTCCCCTGCCCTCAGGGTTAGGTAGGATACACTGTATAGGTAGCTGTACCAACCGCAATTCCTTTTCCATTTTTACCCTTATCTACATTGCCACCTGTCGGTGACCCCTTCAGCATATAAAAGGAGGCCCATGCGCAACGTAGAGGGCGGGGAGGCAGAGAAAAGCACTCACGTTCGGTCTCGTTAGCAGCTAGTGTGTACTGTAGCACTCAGCACTCCCGAGCAAGAACTCAATACACTCAGACGTGCAGCAGTAGGAGTGTTATCTCTCCGGAGAGCTCCGAAGCTCGGTCCGCCGGTCCCATAGGTGTTCGTGGATCAGTTTCCCCGACATCTTTGGTGCGCCAGGTAGGGGGTGTCGAGGTTGTGCGAACCTGATCCGGGGTTCACACGAGCTAGATCTTCATCTACTTCATCGACATGCCACCGAAGAAGGAGTCTTTGGCGGCAGCTGTTCCGTCCACGTCGATCCCACCATCACCGGAGCGAACGGGTGGTGGGGTAGACGCCGGCGGAAGAACGGACATCGACAAGGGAGCTCACGGTGCTGCCAAGTCCAAGGACAAGGCTGCGCAGACCTCGGCGTCCGTACATGCACCACGCCCATCTCAGGAGGCGCAGGATCGACAGCGTCATGGTATTCGCAGTGACATACGTTTGTTGGACCAAGATCGAGCTGGTGGATCTCAGGGTGCTCAATACCAGCATGCATGCCAACGTGCTGGCACGAGCGAGACACGGTCGCCTGGACGGGATACTGCTCCTTCTAACATAGTTAGAAGTCCGAGCATATCCCGCTCCTCGCACCGTTCGCCACTGCCACCCACCACTCCAGCAGAAGCTTTGGCGTGAGCTCAACTGATCCTGGATTACCCTCCAATGGCAGACAAGATCGATGAATGGAGGGCCACCATTCAGAGTCTCATCGGCTTCGCCAACAGCGACACTCTGCGGCAGCCGAGTGCATCGCTGCCGCGGTAGGACCGCCAGGCACGAGCCGATGGCGACAAAACCGGTGGGGATGCGACCACCATGCACTCTCCACCCCGAAGACCAAGATCGCCAACTCGCCGGATCCACCTCGACAACGACTCCACCGCATCATCAGATCCACGAGCTCGTCGCAATCAGCGCCAAGTTCTTCACGAACAACAGCATGAAGACGCTCGTACTCGCATCGAGCGCCAAAGAGAAGCGCGGCGTCAATCAGACCAGCGCGCTGGGCCCTCTGTCGACATGCATGCGCCAGGGGAACCAGGCGACTTACCGTACGCGGTAGGTTGCCCCGGTTCACTCGTGAGCTGCGGCAAGTCCAGTGGCCCAGCACGAAGAATTTCAAGCCAGACGTGCCAGAGAAGTACGACGGCAAGTCGCATCCGTCGGAGTTCCTCAGCATCTACACCATCGCGGTGCAAGCTGCCGGGGGGCGGGACGACAAGATCCTGGCCAACTACTTCCCGCTGGTGCTCAAGCCCAATGTCAGATCTTGGCTCATGCACTTGCCGGACAACTCCATATCCTCCTGGGTAGACCTATGCCATCAGTTTGTCGGCGCCTTTACAGGCGGTCACAAGCCTCATGGCCAAGAGAGCGACCTTCATCTGCTCGCCTAGAAGGAAGGAGAGCCCCTGCGCAAGTATATTCAGAGAGTCAGCCGTGTACAGCACAACATCCCAGATGTCCACCCTGCCGCGGTAATCAGCGCGTTCCATCAGAACGTGCGAAACCGCAGGATGCGGGAGGAGATGGCGATGTGCAAGATCAGATACGTCAGTGAGCTATATGCCCTGGCCGACAAGTGTGCACGTGCTTATGAAGGAAGGAAACTCCCCGGAGAGAGTATAGGAGCAGGAGGATCTGATAATGAGGAGACTGCCCCGGCAAAGAAAAACCGGCGGCGGAACAACACGAAGAAGAAAGGCAAAGATGTGCTAGTCCTTGAGCAGTCCGGCAACGGAGGTGGTGCCAAGAAAGCCAAAGCTGGTAGCTCCGGCGAGGAGGCTGTGGCGGTCGCCGACAAGCAGGACGGCACCAACAAGCAGTACTGCAAGATCCACCGCACCAAGGGCCACGACCTCCAGAGCTGCAAGAAGGTTGAGCAGCTTGTCGAGCAGCAAAAGGCTGAATACGAGCGACGTGACAAGGAGAAGGCCCAGGAAGGTGCTGGAGGAGCCGGCAAGAAACGTCCCGGCTGAGGAGGACGCCGCGGCAAGGCCAAGCAGCGGCAAGGAGACAGACCTCCCCGCGGCCGCGACAAGGATGAAGATGACGACGACAATGACGATATGGATGATGACGAAGCCGATGAGCAGGAGTTCTAGAAAGCCGCAGAGGTCTTGTGCGTTGACGGCGGTGCTTCTTTGCATACTTCACACCGCCAGCTCAAGCAGTGGGTGCGGGAAGTCAATGCAGCAGAACCACCCGTCGAGTCACTCAAGCCTCTGAAATGGTCCAGCACGCCTATCATCTTTGATATTGAGGACCACCCTGATCGCATAACTGCGGTCGGGTGCTTGCGATGTTGGTTTCACCAACTATCCGCAACCTCAAGGTCACTAAGATGCTAGTAGACGGCGGGGGCGGCTTGAACCTGATCTCCTCCGCGGTACTCCAGAAACTCCAGATCCCTGATGGCGAGCTCGAAGAGACCGGCACATTCCAAGGAATCAATCCGGGAAGGAGCAAGCCGAAGGGAAAGATCACATTGCCGGTGACATTTGGCAGCGACTTGAACTTCAGGACTGAGAGGGTCACTTTCGACGTTGCTGACTTTCCATTGCCTTACAATGGGATACTCTGCCGTCCAGCACTCGCCAAGTTCATGGCAGCCTCTCACTATGCATACAACATGCTGAAGATGCCAGGCCCGATAAGTGTCATCTCTGTCCCTGGCGATAAAAAGGATGCTCTTATCTGCGCTGACAAGATCTACCGGGAAGCAGCAGCCGCAACAGATCGCAAGTCACTTGCCGTTGAAGCTCTCGGGGCGAAGAAGAATACCAAGTCCGGCA
Source organism: Triticum dicoccoides (assembly GCF_002162155.2). Taxonomy (NCBI): domain Eukaryota; kingdom Viridiplantae; phylum Streptophyta; class Magnoliopsida; order Poales; family Poaceae; genus Triticum; species Triticum dicoccoides. The sequence goes on from NC_041393.1 coordinate 238,714,564, forward strand.
AGAGTTCTGATGCCCACTCCGGCAAGCGCACCTCTTCGGAGTGCTGCGCTACCGTCGAGGACGCACCATCGAGCTCCACCGGCAAGTGTAAGAAAACAATGGTAGCTCCACCAGAGACCAAGAAGGTGTCTGGCAAGGAGGATGGCACTAGTGGTACCTTCACCATCAGTGCCACTCTCGACCCTAAATAGGAAAGCGCGCTCGTTGCTTTCCTGCGGGCGAACGTCGACGTATTTGCATGGCAACCGTCTGACATCCCCAGTGTTCCCAGGAAAGTAATCGAGCACCATCTTGCCGTCTGTCCTCATGCGCGGCCCGTCAAGCAGAAAGTCAGGAAATAGGCAGTGGAACGCCAAGAATTCATCGCAGAAGAAATCAAGATATTGGAAGCGGCAGGCCTCGTCAGAGGAGTGCTCCATCCTACGTGGTTGGCCAATCCTGTAGTTGTGCGCAAGGCAAACGGGAAATGGAGGCTTTGTATCGACTTTACCGATGTCAATAAAGCTTGTCCCAAAGACCCATTTCCCTTGCCGCACATCGACCAGATTGCTGACAACACGGCCGGATGTGACTTGCTTTCATTTCTTGATGCATACTCAGGATACCATCAGATCTTCATGGCAGAAGAGGATGAAGAGAAGACCGCATTCATCACCCCATGTGGCACATATTGTTTCGTACGGATGCCTTTCAGTTTAAAGAATGCTGGTTCAACATTTGCAAGGGTATTCCATGACGCTTTTGAGCCGCAAATACACAGAAATGTGGAAGCCTACATGGATGACATAGTGGTCAAGAGCAAGGACAAGGCAACTCTGATTCAAGATTTAGACGAAACCTTTGCAAATCTGTGCAAGATCAACCTCAAGCTTAACCCCGAGAAGTGCGTGTTTGGAGTCCCCTCCGGCAAGCTTCTCGGGTTCTTCGTGTCTCAGCGGGGAATTGAAGCCAATCCCGACAAGATCAAGGCCATTGAGCAGATTGAAGCACCAAAGCGCGTCAAGGATGTACGAAGACTTGCCGGTCGCGTAGCTGCTCTTAGCAGGTTTATCTCTAGGTCGGCTGAGCGCGCCCTGCCATTTTTCAAAATATTGAAAAAGGCAGGACCAATGAGATGAACTCCGGAAGCGGAGGCTGCGCTGCAGGACTTAAAGAGATACCTGTCCTCCACTCCAACACTTGTCGCACCTAAGCCACAAGAGAAGTTGCTGCTGTATGTAGCGGCAACCAATCAAGTGGTTAGTGCTGCGTTAGTAGCAGAGAGGGAGGCGGATGATGAGCCAGCAACCACAGCAGATGCATCCAGCGACAAAGCAGGGAACTTCACCGGCAAGCTCTGGTCCCGAAAAAGATGGATCTGCGCAGGCGCGTGAGAAGATGCAGAAAAGAATGGTGCAGCGCCCAGTTTACTTTGTCAGTTCCCTTCTGCAAGGGGCTAGGTCAAGGTACTCTGGTGTGCAGAAATTGCTTTTCGGCCTTCTCATGGCCTCGAGAAAACTGCGCCATTACTTCCAAGCACATGAGATCACAGTCGTCACACGTTTTCCGCTGAAGAGGATACTGCAAAATCCAGAAGCAACAGGCAGGATTGTCGAGTGGGCACTGGAACTGTCAAGCTTTGGCCTCAAGTTTGAGAGCACTTCAACTATCCAAAGCAGAGCATTGGCAGAGTTCATAGCAGAGTGGACGCCAACACAAGATGAAGAAATTCCAGAAACAAGCATCCCCGTTAAGGAAGCAAGCAAAGATTGGCTGATGTACTTTGATGGTGCCTTCTCGCTGCAAGGCGCCGGTGCAGGCGTGCTACTTGTTGCACCCACCGGAGAGCACCTCAAGTACGTAGTTCAGATGCACTTTCCCAAGGAGCAAGCAACGAACAATACCGCAGAGTATGAAGGTTTGCTTGCCGGTCTCAGGATCGCAGCAGATCTTGGGATCAAGAAGCTCATTGTCAGGGGTGACTCACAGCTTGTCGTCCGCCAAGTGAACAAGAATTATCAGAGTGTTGATGGAAGCCTATGTTGATGAAGTGAGAAAGCTAGAAGAGCACTTTGACGGCCTACAGATGGAACATGTTCCAAGAGCTCAGAATGACATTGTCGATGGCCTGTCAAAGTGCGCCGCACTTAAGTTACCTGTGGAACCAGGAATCTTTGTGCTCAAGCTGACTCAACCATCCGTAACGCCATCAACTGGACAGAGCAAGAAGAGGAAATTGATTTCTGGTGACTATTTTCCGGCAGAGCTCCCCGAAGCCGCCGTCAAGAAGGTCCTCAAGATCAACACCAAGGGTGCTGAGGAGCAGTCTGCTCCGGCAAGCCCTAGGGTTTGTTCCGTTGAAGCAGACACTCCCAACAAGTTTTGCTCCGACAAGCTTGCCGGGGAACGTCAAGCTCCGGCTGAGCCACACGTTCTCGCCGTAGAAGCGGATATTCCCGCAGCAGGTGATGTGCCTTTAGTCCTTGTTGTCGAGCCGCAAGCTCCAGCATGGGCACAACAGATTGTCCATTTCCTTCAGACAGGAGAACTTCCCGAAGAGCAAGAAGAAGCGGAAAGAGTAGGCTGGCAGTCAAGTATGTACCAGTTTGTCGACAACACACTATACAGAAGAAGACTCAACGGCGTGAAATTGAAGTGTATTCACCGGGAAGATGGACAAAAGCTGTTGGCAGAGATACATGGAGGCATATGTGGTCACCACATTGGCGCAAGAGCACTTGCCGGCAAAGCGTTCCGGCAAGGTTTCTTTTGGCCAACAGCCCTCCAGGATGCAACTGCACAAGTAACCAAGTGTGAAGCGTGCCAGTTCCATTCCAAGCAGATACACCAGCCAGCTCAAGCTCTCTAGACGATCCCTTTATCCTGGCCATTTTCGGTCTGGGGGCTCGACATCCTCGGCCCCTTTCCCCGAGCTGTCGGGGGCTTTGAGTACTTGTATGTTGCAATCGACAAGTTCACAAAGTGGCCAGAAGTGGAAGCAGTGAGGAAGGTGACAGCACAGTCAGCAGTCAAGTTCTTCAGGTCGATTGTTTGCCGCTTTGGGATCCCTAATAGGATCATCACCGACAACGGCACGCAATTCACAAGCCACACCTTCATGCAGTACGTCCAAGATCTTGGCGCCAAGGTCTGCTTCGCTTCTGTTGCTCATCCGAGAAGTAACGGTCAAGCGGAGAGGGCGAATGCTGAAGTGCTGCGCGGGCTCAAGACCAGGACTTTCGACAGGCTGCGCAAGTGCGGAAAGAACTGGATTGAGGAGCTGCCGGTGGTTCTTTGGTCGATCAGGACGACGCCAAATCGAGCCACTGGCCAGACACCTTTCGCTCTAGTCTATGGAGCAGAGGCAGTTCTCCCCACGGAACTCGTATACGGGTCACCTCGAGTGCTCGCTTATCATGAGCTTGAGCAAGAGCAGTTGCGACAAGATGACGCGCTGCTCCTTGAGGAGGACCGTCTTCAGGCTGCTGTACGAGCTGCTCGATACCAGCAAGCTTTGCGCTGCTACCATAGCCGCAAAGTTAATGCCAGAAGTCTCAAGGATGGTGACCTTGTTCTTCGGCGCGTTCAGTCCGCCAAGAATTCCAACAAGTTGACGCCGAAGTGGGAAGGCCCTTACCGGGTGAAACGAGTCACTAGGCCTGGCGCTGTCCGCCTTGAGACCGAAGATGGCATTCCGGTGAGCAACTCCTGGAACATTGAGCATCTCCGTAAGTTTTACCCGTAAGGCGTGGTTGCCGGAACCTGTTCCGGCAACCACCTTTTGTACAAGTCTTGCCGATGTTGCATGTAATCCTTTGTACGAAGCCGGGCGCAGACCCCGTGCATAAGTAAAGCTCATGTGCTCCGCACATCTTGTCAATTTCATGCTTTCTACTATTTTTTGGCATGCGTTATCTAACACTTTGTGCAGCACCTACCCCCGGTAAGCAATAACGAGCCGTAAGGCTCCATATCTTTATTTTCTCTTCTTTCTTTTTCTCAAAAAGAAAAGGAAGGTTCCCTCGCCCACAAGTTTGCCGGGGGGGAGGAGAAGATAATGGTGTGGACCAAGCATCATTCAAGGAAGTTTCGCCTTACCGGAAAGCAAACGACAGAAAAGCTAAGTTGCCAAAGTTTGAGCAATCAGTTTTAATTTTTAAGTTATCTTCCTCGAACGACCGTGCTTTGTATGGAAAACCTGTGCGCGGAGGAACCAACTCGTAGCTAGTTGCGCCCTTACTTTGTTTCGAGTCCGCTCAACAACTTAAGTGAGCTGCGACTAGTTGCGACAAGGTTTCTTGTCGGAAGCGGCACCGCCAGCAGGCTGCTGGTGTCCCGCACTCAGCGCTCGCGGCTAAGGTGCCTGCGCCGACAAGTTCCTTAAAGCGTAGGGCAAAAACATACAAAGGAAGGAATCAAGTAAAGGAAATAACACAACAATCTCTACCCAAAATAGAGTTATATTACAAGATAGCTTGTCGCAGCTCTAACAGATTGTTCTCATGACACGACCAGCAGCGACAAAGAAAAAGAGAAAACGGGCGGCCTAATCTACGCGATCACCCTCAACCCTCTTGATCTCGCTCACCTTGTCCATAATGGGTGCGACAAGGGCCTTGAGCGCTTCCAGATCAGCATCCGGCGGTAGGGACCTGAGGACGTTGGTGAGGTTGAGGACTGGGTTGCGGAAGGCCACCTTCACCAGCACCTTTTGAAGAACTGCCGCGCAGATCTTGCGCGACTCGTCGGCCAGCTGCTTCGGGATCTTCTCCCGGAGTCGCTGGAGGGCCGTTGCCACGCCTTTGAAGAACAAGCTGAGCTTGGCGCTGGGTTGGAGGTGCTCGTCGGAAGAATACCCGAGGTCCTCCATCCCCAGCTGCGCCAGCTCCCCGTCGATGGCGGCGGCAACATTCACGAGACCCTCCGTCCAGTGCTCCACAGTCTCCCTAAAAGCATTCTGGGCGGCAGCAGCACTCGCCAGTAGCGCCTCGTCGGCCTTGATCTTCTCCTTCAAGGCCACCTCCTGCTCCCTGGCGCCGTCCAGCGTCTTGGTCAAAGTGGCCAGCTTCAACTCAAGATCTGCGTTGGAGTCCTTGGCGGCGCTAAGCTGTTTGCTCCTCGCAGCAAGACGACCCTGCAGCTCGCCATGAGCGGCGGCGTCCTTCTCGCGCTCACGCTTGAGCGCGGCAAGCTCCTCGCCGCTTGCCTTGAGATCGGCCTCCAGCTGCGCCACCTTCGTCTCCAGCTCCTTCTTGGCGGCCTCGGCGGCTGCGGCAGCATCCTTTGCTTCCTTGAGAGCCCTGCCAATTGCTTGCTCGCACGCGGCAAGCTCCTCCTCGTAGCTGTCAAGGTTGACCTTGCGCTGCGCCAACTCGCCTTCTTGCGCAGATAGCTTTTTGGAAGCAAGCCGCTGTTGCTCTTCAACTTCAGCCTTCTCGAGGAGGAAGGCTTTCTGCTCCTTGACGACTTGCTCCCGCTCCTCTGCCAGGGACCGGAGAGTTTCCTGCCTGAGACCCCGGAGCTCCTCCGCACGCTTCTCGATGTCCACTCCCGCCATCGCGACAAGCGCTTCTTGGGATTCCAGCTTGGCTTGTCGGGCGCGGTAAAGCGACAACAACTTCCGCAGCAGCCGCTCCTCCTCAGGCTCATCGCTGCTGCTGCTTGGCGCGTCGACCAGCGTCAGCCCAGCGGAGGCGAGCACCTCTCCATCCAAGACCTCTCCTTCGACCGGCGCCCTGGAGCTTGACGCCCAGGGGAGCTTGATGAAGATGCCGTCGCCGGCCTTCAAATAGGCGCCGAGCTGGGGCTCTTCGGAGCCTGGCGCTGCAGCAGCGGCGGAGGGATCAGCGGTCGGTGTAGCACCTGACGCTCCTGCGGCCTCGGGGCTGTCAGTGCGATCGCCGGATCCCTCGCCAGCTTCTGCGGCGGCAGCTTTGGCAGCCTCTTCGCCGGCGGGATCATCAGCGTCGGCTTCTCCTTCGGTGGCAACGGCGTCGTCGGTATTGCTGCGCACGTTCTCCTCGCCGGCGACCTCGGTTTCCATCGGCTCCGTGGCAGATGGATCTGACAGAAAAAGGAGAAAAGTCAAGCATATATTCAAAAACAAAATCAGAAGAAGAAAAACCAAAGGGAAGTTTTCAAGCAAGAGGATTACCTGTACTAGGATCCGCTGTCGTGGTCTCCACCACCGGAGGACCGCTGGTGTTGTCCCTTGCCGGAGAATTCTCCCTTGCCGGAGAACGCTCCCTTGCCGGGGAATCCTCCCTTGGCGATGTAGTCGAAGCAGATGGCATTTCGGGAACGGCTTCCGGGCACTCCTGGTGAGGCTGCTCTGCTCCTACACAAACCAACAGTCAGATATCAGCAAAGAAAGAGCACCCATGCGCGCCTGACAGCATGAAGTAAACCATATACTTATGCTGGGGGCTGCGCTGGGGGCTGCTTTGGGGAAAAGTTGCCGGGTCCGGTAAGGTGGTCTCGAACACGCCCCATGTTGTCGCGGTGGGTTCATCCTCGATGACAATCACCGGGACCTTGGCTCTCTTCGCCGCTCTCTGGGCCAGAGTCCTGAAAAGGAATGGGTTCGGAGTAAAGCAAATCAGACACAAGACAAAACAGCAAGAATTGAAGAACTACAAGTACAGCGAAGAGTCTTACTCTTCTTCTTCCTCATCGGAGCTGAGCGCGGAGAGATCGAAGTCCGGCTCGCCTCCGGTGCGACGAGGCGGAGGAGTAGGTTCCCTTGTCCGCTTGGCAGGAACAGTAGCGGTGGACCGGGAAGACCCCGCTCCAGTTGCCGCAACAGCGTGAGGCGCTCCCGCGGCAACAGTGCTTGCCGCGGTAGAGCGTGTCGCGTGGCACGACAGCTGTTGACTCGCCTGCCGCCCTGCTACGTCCCCGGCCTTGCGGAGACGCCTTCTTGGTGGAGCTGGGGGCTCCGCTTGCGGCGAGCTGGCTGAAGGTGGGGAGGAGGAGGAGCCGATCTTCAACGTGTCGCTCACGCCCTCGGCGGGCTCGCTCGACTCAGCTTCAGGCCTGACAAACTCTTCCTCGCCGGCAAACTCCTCTCGCTCGACAAGGCTTGCCGCCTCTGCTGCCTCTGCCTCCTCCACGGTGAATCCAAACTCACCTGCGGCAGCGGCTGCTGCCGCCTCTTCCAGCCTAGTGGCGATGCGCTGCATCTCCGCATCGGTGGTGTCGCAGGTGAGGCTTTTCTGTTCATCTGGGCGGACCGGCACTTCTACCAGACCGTCAAAGAACTCCTGCACAACGACGTCTGCAGGCTCTTGCCAGGTTGGAACAATTCCATGCGAATCGCACAGCGGCATCATTGCAGGGATGCGGTCGAGCGAGGAGTTGTTGCATAGCGGAACGACACCCCTCGGCAACATGAACGCTTCGGGATGCTGAGGATCACGCTTGAACAGCTCTAGGATCATCGCGTCCAGTTCCAGGACAGTGAAGTTGAAGTTGAGGCCTGGGCGCAGCCTCATGATATCCGCCGAGTTTTGGAACTCCTAGGCGGGTCTCCTCCTCTCTTGCAGGGGGTGTGATGCGGCGGCGAAGAAAATCTGCGCCAACGGCACCTACGGTGAGCCCGGCAAGTCTGAGGCGTAAGATCCGGGTGACGGCAATCTTCAGCCTATCGTCTTCCAGGGCCACGTTGCTCCAATCGTTGTCGCGCGCTATTGGGACTTGGCGCTGGGCGGTGAATGGCTGCGGGTTCTCCTCGACAATCCAGCACCATTCTGCTCTCCGTTCCTCCCACTTGCTGCGGAGCTCTCCCTCCAGATAAGCTTCCTTCTTGCCAGCTCTCGAGATCCAGGCGATTCCGCCGGATAAAGGCTCTCCTCTCTCAACTCGGGGCATAAAGAGGTGACGGAAAAGAGCTACATTTGGATGGACTCCGACAAAGTTTTCGCAGAGATGTGTGAAAACTGCCATGGTCAGAACGGCATTGGGGGTGAAGTCAAGGAGGCAGAACCCGTAGGTGTTCATGATATCGCAGAAGAATTCAGAGAAAGGCGGGCAGAGCCCGCAGTAGAAGAACAACGCGAAGAAAGGGTATCCATTCGGAGCCAGTTCCGAGGCGACAGCTGGGAGTACCTTCGTACGCGGATGCGCTCGCGTCTCCGTCGACCAGAAGAGGTAGTAGTACTCCCTCAGCTCCTTCGCGCCAAGTTGAGGGGGGAAGATTACCCGCTCCTTTCGCAGCGCCGCGAGCCGCTGCGCCTCGGACGACTTCACAACCTTCCGCTTGTCTGATTTCGGAGCCATGGCGAAGGTGGTGGGGGAGATCGGCGGCGTTAGTGATGCTGGTGGCGATGGGGGGCGGAGCGCTGCTCTCTTTCAGCTTTGGGAAGAAGGGGGGAGCGGCGGAGATTTCTGAGATTGAAGTAGCAACCGGCGAGATGGGCGAATTGCCCCTGTTTCCCCTGCTTATAAAGAGGGAGGGGGCGGACGTTCCATTTTTCCGAATAAAGAAACCACCCACGATCTCTCCCACGACACCGCATTCAACGCGTGCAGTTCGGGGAAGGCGCGGTGGATACGGAGTATGATACGGCGTAACCTAGGCCGCGTGTGCCCGTGCCCTGTTTTGGGCTTGGCTCAACAACGCTCGGCGCCATGTGTGGCCCAGGCCCGGGGGCTCCTGTCGGTGTACTAGAGTAGGGGTACCCTAGTATCCCGAACTTGTGCACGAGCAGTCGCAGCACCCTGTGGCAAGGCTTGCCGGGTGACCGCCAAGGTCCTCCGTGGTTCCTTTGGAGCCATTCAAGAACAAAGTGTTAAAGCCAAGAAGACAAGGCCCCGGCAAGAGGAGCTTGCCGGGAAGGCCAACCAAGGCATCTCAAGGAACTTGCCGCGACGCGCCACGCGTCCCGGCAAGGCCCGGTGAGCGACAAGCTTCCGGACGCGCCAAGACAACGACCGCGGCAAGGCGCTTGCCGCGGCAAGCTACCACTCTGTACGCGCGCTCCAGCACACCCACCAACGTGTCGCCCTGGGGCCTTTCCAGGCGCGCGTGGCAAGAGGCTGTGCAGCCAGTGGTGCGCGGTGCCATCATGGCGAGCGGTGGCGCCCCTGATGGTCCCTTTCTGCACTGTTTGGGCGACGCAGACGGGCATTTAATTCCTTTGTCCCCTGCCGTCAGGGTTAGGTAGGAGACACTGTACAGGTAGCTGTACCAACCGCAATTCCTTTTCCATTTTTACACTTATCTACGTTGCCACCTGTCGGTGACCCCTTCAGCATATAAAAGGAGGCCCATGCGCAACGTAGAGGGCGGGGAGGCAGAGAAAAGCACTCACGTTCAGTCTCGTTAGCAGCTAGTGTGTACTGTAGCACTCAGCGCTCCCGAGCAAGAACTCAATACACTCAGACGTGCAGCAGTAGGAGTGTTATCTCTCTGGAGAGCTCCGAAGCTGGGTAAACTGCTCGTGTGCTTCGCCTCGATCTGCTCTTCATGCGATCTCCACCCCCCGCCGAACCGAAAGGGGCTCGGTCCGCCGGTCCCATAGGTGTTCGTGGATCAGTTTCCCCGACAAAGTTGAAGATTGCTCCATGGTGGACAGGATTATGTTGGGATATCACAATATCTCTTATTTAATTAATGCATCTATATACTTGGTAAAGGGTGGAAGACTCGGCCTTATGCCTGGTGCTTTGTTCCACTCTTGCCGCCCTAGTTTCCGTCATACCGGTGTTATGTTCCCGCATTTTGCGTTCCTTACGCGGCTGGGTGATTTATGGGACCCCCTTGACAGTTCACTTTGAATAAAACTCCTCCAGCAAGGCCCAACCTTGGTTTTACCATTTGCCTCACCACCACCTACTTTTCCCTTGGGAGTCTCTCTCTCGAGGGTCATCTTTATTTTAGCCCCCCCCCCCTCGGGCCAGTTCTTGTCTAAGTGTTGGTCCGAACCGAGCCACCTACGGGGCCACCTCGGGGAAACTCGAAGTCTGGTTTTAATCGTAGCCTGTCTCATCCGGTGTTGCCCAGAGAACGAGATATGTGCAGCTCCTATCGGGATTGTCGGCGCATCGGGCGGTCTTGCTGGTCTTGTTTTACCATTATCGAAATGTCTTGTAAACCGGGATTCCGAGTCTGATCGGGTCTTCCTGGGAGAAGGTATATCCTTCGTTGATCGCGAGAGCTTATCATGGGCTAAGTTGGGACACCCTTGCAGGGTATAAACTTTCGAAAGCCGTGCCCGTGGTTATGGGCAGATGGGAATTTGTTAATGTCTGGTTGTAGATAACTTGACACCAGATCCATATTAAAATGCATCAACCGTGTGTGCGGCCGTGATGGTCTCTTCTCGGCGGAGTCCGGGAAGTGAACACGGTTTTTGGGTTATGTTTGACGTAAGTAGGAGTTCAGGATCACTTCTTGATCATTGCTAGCTTCAGGACCGTTCCGTTTGCTCTCTTCTCATTCTTATTTGCGTATGTTAGCCACCATATATGCTTAGTCGCTGCTGCAGCCTTACCACTTTACCCCTTCCTTCACCTTTAAGCTTTGCTAGTCTTGATACCCATGGTAATGGGATTGCTGAGTCCTCGTGGCTCACAGATTACTACAACAACAGTTGCAGGTACAGGTTATGCGATGATCATGACGCGAGAGCGATGTTTGCTTGTCTTGGAGTTCTTCTTCTACTTCTTCTGCGATCAGGGGATAGGTTCCAGGTCGGCAGCCTGGGCTAGCAGGGTGGATGTCATTTGAGTTTCTGTTTGTGTTTCATCTGTAGTCGGATGATGCTCTTATGTATTGTGATGTTGTATTCATGTGGCATTGTATGCCGCTTGTATGTATCCCCATCTATTATGTAATGTTGATGTAATGATATCCACCTTGCAAAAGCGTTTCAATATGCGGTTCTATCCTTGGTGGGACCTTCGAGTCTCTTTAGGATAGTATCGCATATTGGGCGTGACACATACATACCGATGTGTGCGGTCCAATGAGCGTTGAGGCTCGCGGAGGATATCGTTATGTTCTCACTCTCACTGATGACTTGAGTAGATATGGGTATGTCTACTTGATGAAACACAAGTCTGAGACCTTTGAAAAGTTCAAGGAATTTCAGAATGAGGTAGAGAATCAACGTGACCGAAAGATAAAATTCTTACGATCAGATCGTGGAGGAAAATATTTAAGTCACGAATTTGGTACACACTTAAGAAAATGTGGAATCATTTCACAACTCACGCCGCCTGGAACACCTCAGCGTAACAGTGTATCCGAACATCGTAATCGCACTCTATTGGATATGGTGCGATCTATGATGTCTCTTACCAATTTACCGCTATCATTTTGGGGATACGCTCTAGAGACAGCTACATTGACTTTAAATAGGGCTCCGTCTAAATCTGTTGAGACGACACCATATGAATTATGGTTTGGGAAGAAACCTAAGCTGTCATTTCTAAAAGTTTGGGGATGCGATGCTTATGTCAAGAAACTTCAACCTGAAAAGCTCGAACCCAAGTCGGAAAAATGTGTCTTCACAGGATACCCTAAGGAAACCATTGGGTATACCTTCTAACTTAGATCCGAAGGCAAGATCTTTGTTGCCAAGAATGGATCCTTTCTGGAAAAAGAGTTTCTCTCGAAAGGAGTAAGTGGGAGGAAAGTAGAACTTGATGAAGTACTACCTCTTGATCCGGAAAGTAGTGCAACTCAGGAAAATGTTCCTGTGGTTCCTACACCGACTGGAGAGGAAATTAATGATGATGATAAAGGTACTTTGGTTCAAGTTGCTACTGAACTTCGTAGGTCCACAAGGACACGTTCCACACCAGAGTGGTATGGCAACCCTGTCCTGGAAATCATGTTGTTAGACAACGGTGAACCTTCGAACTATGAAGAAGCGATGGCAGGCCCAGATTCCAACAAATGGCTTGAAGCCATGCAATCCGAGATAGAATCCATGTATGAAAACAAAGTATGGACTTTGACAGACTTGCCCGATGATCGGCGAGCGATAGAAAACAAATGGATCTTTAAGAAGAAGACGGACGCGGATGGTAATGTTACCATCTATAAAGCTCGACTTGTCGCTAAGGGTTATCGGCAAGTTCAAGGGGTTGACTACGATGAGACTTTCTCTCCCGTAGATAAGCTGAAGTCCATCCGAATCATGTTAGCAATTGCCGCATACTATGATTATGAGATATGGCAGATGGACATCAAAACGACATTCCTTAACGGCCATCTTACGGAAGAACTATATATGATGCACCCGGAGAGTTTTGTCGATCCTAAGAATGCTAACAAAGTATGCAAGCTCCAGCGATCCATTTATGGGCTGGTGCAAGCATCTCGGAGTTGGAACATTCACTTTGATGAGATGATCAAAGCGTTTGGGTTTATGCAGACTTATGGGGAAGCCTGCGTTTACAAGAAAGTGAGTGGGAGCTCTGTAGCATTTCTCATATTATATGTAGATGACATACTTTTGATGGGAAATGATATAAAACTTTTGGACAGCATTAAGGCCTACTTGAATAAGTGTTTTTCAATGAAGGACCTTGGAGAAGCTGCTTACATATTAGGCATCAAGATCTATAGGGATAGATCAAGACGCCTGATAGGTCTTTCACAAAGCACATACCTTGATAAGATATTGAAGAAGTTCAAAATGGATCAGTCCAAGAAAGGGTTCTTGCATGTATTGCAAGGTGTGAGATTGAGCTCGGCTCAATGCCCGACTACGGCAGAAGATAAAGAAGAGATGAGTGTCATCCCCTATGCTTCAGCCATAGGATCTATTATGTATGCCATGTTGTGTACCAGACCTGAGGTAAACCTTGTCGTAAGTTTGGTAGGAAGGTACCAAAGTAATCCCGGCATGGAACACTAGACAGCGGTGAAGAATATCCTGAAGTACCTGAAAAGGACAAAGGACATGTTTCTTGTTTATGGAGGTGACGAAGAGCTCGTTGTAAAGGGTTACATCGACGCTAGCTTCGACACAGATCTAGATGACTCTAAGTCACAAACCGGATACGTGTATATGTTGAATCGTGGAGCAGTAAGCTGGTGCAGTTGCAAGCAGAGCGTCGTGGCGGGATCTACATGTGAAGCGGAGTACATGGCAGCCTCGGAGGCAGCGCATGAAGCAATATGGATGAAGGAGTTCATCACCGACCTAGGATTCATACCCAATGCGTCGGGGCCAATCACTCTCTTCTGTGACAACACTGGAGCTATTGCCCTTGCCAAGGAGCCCAGGTTTCACAAGAAGACTAGGCACATCAAGCGTCGTTTCCACTCCATCCGTGAAAATGTTCAATATGGAGACATAGATATTTGCAAAGTACATACGGATCTGAATGTCGCAGAGCCGTTGACTAAACCTCTTCCACGAGCAAAACATGATCAACACCAGAACTCTATGGGTGTTCGATTCATCACAATGTAACTAGATTATTGACTCTAGTGCAAGTGGAAGACTGTTGGAAATATGCCCTAGAGGCAATAATAAAAGGATTATTATTATATTTCCTTGTTCATGATAATTGTCTTTTATTCATGCTATAATTGTATTATCCGGAAATCGTAATACACGTGTGAATACATAGACCACAATATGTCCCTAGTGAGCCTCTAGTTGACTAGCTCGTTGATCAACAGATAGTCATGGTTTCCTGACTATGGACATTAGATGTCATTGATAACGGGATCACATCATTAGGAGAATGATGTGATGGACAAGACCCAATCCTAAGCATAGCACAAGATCGTGTAGTTCGTTTTGCTAGAGCTTTTCCAATGTCAAGTATCTTTTCCTTAGACCATGAGATCGAGTAACTCCCGGATACCGTAGGAGTGCTTTGGGTGTACCAAACGTCACAACGTAACTGGGTGACTATAAAGGTGCACTACAGGTATCTCCGAAAGTGTCTGTTGGGTTGACACGGATCGAGACTGGGATTTGTCACTCCGTATGACGGAGAGGTATCTCTGGGCCCACTCGGTAGTGCATCATCATAATGAGCTCAAAGTGACCAAGTGTCTGGTCACGGGATCATGCATTATGGTACGAGTAAAGTGACTTGCCGGTAACGAGATTGAACGAGGTATTGGGATACCGACGATCGAATCTCGGGCAAGTAACGTACCGATTGACAAAGGGAATTGTATACAGGGTTGCTTGGATCCTCGACATCGTGGTTCATCCGATGAGATCATCGAGGTGCAAGTGGGAGCCAACATGGGTATCCAGATCCCGCTGTTGGTTATTGATCGGATAGCAGTCTCGGTCATGTCTGCCTGTCTCCCGAACCCGTAGGGTCTACACACTTAAGGTTCGGTGACGCTAGGGTTGTAAAGATATTAGTATGCAGCAAACTGAAGTTGTTAGGAGTCCCGTATGAGATCCCGGACGTCATGAGGAGTTCCGGAATGGTCTGGAGGTAAAGAATTATGTATAGGAAGTGCAATTTCGGCCATCGGGAGAGTTTCGGGGGTCACCGGTATTATACCGGGACCACCGGAAGGGTCCCGGGGGTCCACCAGGTGGGGCCACCTATCCCGAAGGGCCCCATGGGCTGAAGTGGGGAGGGTACCAGCCCCTGGTGGGCTGGTGCGCCCCCCCTTGGCCCCCCTGCGCCTAGGGTTGGAAACCCTAGGGTGGGGGGGGGGGCGCCGCCACTTGCCTTGGGGGGCAAGCCTCCCCCTTGGCCGCCCCCCCTTGGAGATGCCATCTCCTAGGGCCGGCGCCCCCCCAGGGGGCCTATATAAAGGGGGGAGGGAGGGCAGCCGCACCCTGAAGTCTTGGCGCCTCCCTCTCCCCTGCTACACCTCTCCCTCTCGCAGAAGCTCGGTGAAGCCCTGCCGGAACCCTGCTGTATCCACCACCACGCCGTCGTGCTGCTGGATCTTCATCAACGTCTCCTCCCCCCTTGCTGGATCAGGAAGGAGGAGACATCATGCTGATCGTACGTGTGTTGAATGCGGAGGTGCCGTCCGTTCGGCGCTAGGATCTCCGGTGATTTGGATCACGACGAGTACGACTCCCTCAACCCCATTCTCTTGAACGCTTCTGCTCGCGATCTACAAGGGTATGTAGATGCACTCCCCTCTCTCGTTGCTAGATGAACTCATAGATTGATCTTGGTGAACGTAGGAAAAAGATTTATTTTATGCAACATTCCCCAACAGTATACACACACGCACAATGCCTGGTATTCACGTGTACTTTGTACACACCCCTATCACTAATATACAGTACCAGGAGTAGGCTCTTTCTTCAACTGCAAGGGTCCGATCCGAACTAGGGTAAAACTTTGCCTCGTATTACCATCCATCCTAACAGCCAGGGATATCCTACCGAATGATATGATGAAATCATATCTGCCAACTACTATTAGAGAGGTGTGTCGGGGGGGGGGGCAATGTGTGCGAGAGAGGCCTAAAGATAATGTGCATGCGGGAGACACGTAGGCACATATATGTGCGTATAGAGGGCTAGTAGAGACCGTGCATGTGTATATATGCATGTGAGAGAAATAGTGTTTTCCAACTGATATTAGTGAAAAGAATGGTACATAGTAGTCAGAAAGAGAGAGAGAGAGAAATAGAGAGAGCATGTGCGTGAGACACCCCGACACCCTGAGAGAGATTGTGAGCATGTGTGAAAGAGAAATGCCGATGCGTATAAAGTGTGCACACTTATGCGTTAGATAGAGAGATATATAACGCGTTTGTGAGAACGGGGCGAGGCATAGTACATCTACGTGTAAAAGGCGGTTCTAAGCATTAAATTAAAATATAAATGGCATTATTATATTTGGATGAGATCATGAATTTTGCAAATTTGCGTATGGACGAAAGTCGGTCTATCAGACACCCATACTCTATTGAATTCTAGCATGTGCATGTGTTTATTTCATATTATCAATCCATAGAGTGAGAGTGGTTTGAAATACAAGCAATGGATGCTTTCGCAATTCATATATAAAAATTAATTAGTGCACTCCATGCTGTTAGTGTGAAGCACTTTATACATTTGTCACTTGCATGGATACATTCCAAATTGCTAGCTACGAAATAAAATACATGTCGAATTCAACATAAAGGGGCTTTCGAAGATTCGAATTCATAGGAAGTGCATTCAGCTATTTGAACCCGAGATAATGGCATTTGTAAATCAGATGTAAAAGGGGGCATCAATCTTTGTTGTGAGTTTGAACATGATATACATATTCATACGCATATCTAACTGTTTTTTGCAACCAAGGAGATTATACCTGGAACCATGCATGAACTGAGGTAAGTTGCATATTTTTTAATATATACTCGTGTACAATGTATATTAAAATGTACCCCCTCCATTCCAAAATAATCGTAGCTTTAGGATTTTCAAGAGTAAAGATTTGTGAAGTTTGACAAATCCTGAAAGTTCAATTCAAGAGAACCGAAAACATTAATGCTTCTGCTCCCAAATATTGAACGAAGTGCCAAATAGGCCTCTGGTCACCCGAAACCGTGCGAGACTAATGTTTTGGTGGTAGGAAATTACTGTCCTGACTCTGGCCTATGTAGCCTATCGGCCCGATGTCCAAAGGTCTAAACCGGGGTAGGTTTGTAACTTCACCAAGACGCCAGTCTCAACCGCCTCCGAGAAGCATTCATATGCCGTGGGCGCCTAAACACCCATGCACTCGGCCGAAATCTATCCCGCCCACATTTGGGACACCTGACATGACTGTCCTACCCCCAACCCGCAATCTGTCCGAAATTTTAGATGGGGGCGAAGTTTGTAACTTTCCCCAAATTTCAAACAAGCGCGTCTCAAACCGAAACATTGTTCCCCCTTAGTTCCCCGCCTCCCTCCGTTTCCCCATTCATACTCCGTGGGCGCGAAAACGCCCTCTCCACCAGCCGCGAAACGCCAGCCTCCTCCGTCCTCCACCCCATAGCGGCCAATCCACCGCCCCCCTCCTCCATCACGCCGAGTCGGTACCCCGACGTCATCGTCCAACACAACCGCAACCGCAACGCCCTCAAGGACTTAGCAGCTGAAGCCGAGGCAGAGCTGCCTCCACGATGCCTACGCTGACGTGCGCCGTACCAAAACCACTCCGAGCACGCCGTCCTGCACCTCACTGCTGCGGCTCCACTATCGCAACCGTCCACCGCACCGGAGCTATTCCCACTACGCCATCGTTCGCCGCCTCGGATCTGCTTCCCCGCCGCCGACAGACGACCATCGCACCACACTCAACAACTTGGCCATGGGTTCGTCCAAGGCTGCACTGTCCTCCACAACTTTTGGTTTCCGGCGAACAACAAGATCATCGAAAAAATAGAAGGAGGACATAGCACTGCCAGCAGAAAGTGGTACTCATCTTCCCTTATTCGTGCAAATATTACGTCTCTACTCACACCATATTCATCCCACGAAAGAAACTAGTTGAGCGCTTCTTACTGCACCTTCTTCCTGATACTAAATGCATAAGGTTTCCTCCATTTTACTATTTCACCTTTGCTAGAGGTCAGTAGCCCGCCTGCATTTCAATTCAAGGTCAGTCGAACCGCAATTAAAAGAAGCAACACCCACTTAGGCGCGTGGAGCACCTAGTCCGCCTGTTACTCAGGGAAGCAGCGCATCGGTGTCTATAATAGGGGTGTGGGGTGCAGGAGCTGCTTGCGCCCGATCTGGAGGTCGGCGGGGCTTGAATGGATGGCCGGGGGGGTGCCAAGCACGGCGGTGCGGTGAGGTCGAGGGGAGGGCGCAGGCAAGGGAGGAATACTGGGCCGGTGGTCGCTGGCATTTCGAGGAAGATCATCAACACTGACTGGCTGGAGGTAGATGAAGGCGATCTGCCCGTTCTTTGTACATCGGACGGTGCAGAAAAAATGGACTGACCTATTTGCTTTCAGTCG
Source organism: Triticum dicoccoides (assembly GCF_002162155.2). Lineage (NCBI taxonomy): Eukaryota > Viridiplantae > Streptophyta > Magnoliopsida > Poales > Poaceae > Triticum > Triticum dicoccoides. The sequence goes on from NC_041393.1 coordinate 238,732,442, forward strand.
ACTATTATTTTCATAGAATCCTGTAGTAATTGAGTGTGCCATGCATGTTGTAGAGCTATCATATGTCTCCCGTCATTTATTTCTCACCGACCTGCTATCTGCTACCTTTACACTGTACTAATTGTGCACACACTTTACCCATACTCACACTATTGTTTTTTTATGCATGGGTATTTCAGACTCGGACGCAGTGTTGATGAATGCAGAAAAGAAAAGACAGAAGTCGCTCCAGTGTAATTTGAAGATAAGCACTAAGTGTTTCAGTGCTCTAATGGGTGCAGTGTCAGCAGTTGGAGACAGTAAACGTAGCTCTGCAGTTGATGATCTCAATTGCCACACACAACCATCCCAGGTGCTTGCTTTAACTTCGCGCAGTCAAATGTGGTTGCATGTTGCATATGGTGTCTAGCTTGGATTGCTTCCAATTTGGTTAAATTGCATCTACTTACTTTACACATTATACCTTTGATAATGACATGCCTTCCTGTTTTTGATACATACTACATATGTCTATTAACCATGTTCGTACATCAAACTAATGCTCTTTTGTATCCCTCGTCAATCACTTATGATGAGACAGTCACCCGGGTGGGTTACTGTGAGACGTCCTACTTGTTTAAAGAGTGCAGTGTCATCCTCCCCACATGATTCTCAAGAAACAGCAAGGCTAAATGAAGATAGTCAACGTAGCTCTCTAGTTGATCACGCAATTCCGCCACACCACCATCGCAGGTGCTTGCTCTTATTTGGCAGTGTGATATGTGGTTGCATGTTGCATATGGTGTCTACCTTGTAATGCTTCTAATTAGGGTAAATTGCATCTTCTTAGTTAACACATTATACCTGTGAATATGACATGCCTTCCTGTTTTTGGTACATACTACGTCTTTCTATTAACCATGTTCTTACATCAAACTACTTTTCTTGTGTATCCCTCATCAATGCTCCTAATTTGTTAAATTGCATCTCCTTAGCTTACACATTATACATGTGAATATGACACGCCTTCCTGTTTTTGGTACATACTTCATCTGCCTATCACACCATGTTCTTACATCCAACTATTGTTCTTGTGTATCCTGCGTCTATCGCTTATGATGAGACAGTCACGCGCGTGGGTTAATATGAGATGCGATATTCTTATAAAGAATGCAATTTCATCCTCTCCACATGATTCTCAAGAAACAACAAGCCTAAATGAAGATATTGAACATTGCTCTGTACCTGAAGACAGCACTTCCCCTACACCACCATCACAGGTGCTTGCTCCAACTTCGCAGTGTGATATGTGGTTGCATGTTGCATACGCTGACTGGCTTGTAATGCTTCTAATTAGGGTAAATTGCATCTGCTTAGTTTACACACTATACCTGTGAATATGACATGCCTTCCTATTTTTGGTACACACTACATCTATGTGTTAACCTTGTTCTTACATGAAACTACCTCTCTTTTGTATCCTGCATCAATCACTTACGATGAGTCACCTTTATTCGTTGCATATTGCATATTATTTCTAGCCTGTTGCCATGTATTGCTTCTAATTTGGTCAAATACATTTGTTAGGGCACCCTTTTAATTTGGCAGAGTGATATTGGTTTCATCTTTCATATGGTTTCTAGCTTGCATCGATTCTAACAAGTTCAAGCACCTTGTGCTTAGTTTACACTTTATACATCATACATGTCAATATGTCACGCCGTCTTGTTTTTCATACATATTCCATCCTCCTATCATGCGGCTGCCTTACATGAAAGTAGTGTTCGTCAGTATCATGCATCAATAAGTTCTGAAGAGAAAATTTTATTCCTTTTTCTTGTGGGTTTGACTTGACAAGGCAAAATCAAGAAAGAGGAAGGAAAAGAGTAAGGAAGGCGATGATGGTGGTCCTCTACAGCAACATAAACGGAGCATCTGTACCGATCCTCCTTGTACTGATAGTGCATTACATGGTCCAAGTCTCCGCTCCCCTACTCCACCATCCAAGGTGCTTGCTCTAACTTGGCAGTGTGATATCTGGTTGCATGTTGCATATGGTGTCTAGCTCGTATTGCTCCTAATTAGTGTAAACTGCATCTGCTTAGCTTACACATGATACATGTGAATATGACACGCTTTCCTGTTTTTGGTACATACTATATCTGTCTATCACACCATGTTCTTACATGAAACTACTCTTCTTGTGTATCCTGCATCAGTCACTTATGATGGGACACCTTTAAGTTGGCAGTGTGATATTGGTTTGCGTCTTGAATATGATTTCTAGCATGTATTTCTTCTAGTTTCATGAACGCTACATATGACGAGACAATTTTAACTTGGCAGAGTGATATTGATTGCACCTTCCATATGGTGTCTTGCAGTGTTTCTAATTTGTTGAAGTGCCTTCTGCTTAGTTACCACATCATAGGTGTGAATATGTCAAGCCGTCCATCTTTTTGTACATATTCCATCCTCATATCATGTGTTTGCCTTTCATCTGAGTAGTGTTCATCAGTATCATGCATGAATGAGTTCTGAAGAGCGAATTTTATTCCTTTTTCTTATCGGTTTGACTTCACAATGCAAATCATTACAGCTGAAGGAAATTAGTCCAGGAGTGGATGATGGTGGTCCTTCGGAGCAACTCAAACAGGGGGTCTCTAAAGATTCTACTCCGCCATCCTCCCAACAAGATTCGCAAGACAACACAAGGCTAGAGAGTCAACGTAGCTGTGTAGATGATGAGCACATCTCCCCTACTCCACCATCACAGGTGCTTGCTCTAACTTGACACTATTATATGTGGTTGCATGTTGCGTATGATGTCTAGCTTGTATTGCTTCTAACTTGAATTGCATCTGCTTACTTTACACATAATGCCTGTGAATATGACATGTGTTCCTGTTTCTTGAACATACGTGTACATGATGAGCACATCTCCCCTACTCCACCATCACAGGTGCTTGATCTTACTTGGAACTGTTATACGTGGTTGCGTTTTCCGTATAATGTCTAGTTTGTATTGCTTTTGATTATGTAGAATTGCATCTGCGTAGCTTACAACTTATACCTGCAACGATCACTTACCCATAAGACACATTTAACTTGGGACTGTGATGTAGGTTGCATCTTGCATTGTCTTCTAGCTTGTACTACTTCTAATTTCTTGAAATGGCACTTACGACGAGACACTTTTTACCTGATAGAGTGATATTGGTTGCATTTTCATATGGTGCCTAGCTTTCATTTCTTCTAATTTTGTTGAAATGCCTTCCGCTTACTGTTTTTTCATACATATTCCATCCTCCTATCGTACGTGTGAATATGAAACGCTGTCTTTTTTTGTATATATTCCATCCTCCTATCCTGCGCTTGCCTTACATCAAAGTAGTGTTCGTCTGTATCATGCATCAACCAGTTATGCAGAGCTAATTTTATTCATCTTCTTGTGGTTTTGACTTCATAAGGCAATATCAGAAAATAGGAAGGAAAAGAGTAAGTTAGGGGATGTTGGTGGTACTCTGCACCGACGTAAACAGAGACTCTCTAGATTTGACACTTCTACTGCTAATGAAGTTGACGTCCCAAGTCTACATGATGAGTTCATCTCCCGCACTCCACCATCGCAGGTGCTTGCTCTAAGTTGACAGTGTGATAATTGGTTTCATGTTGCATATGTTGTCTAGCCTGTATTTCTTCTATTTTGATTAAATTGCACCTGCTAAGTTTATACGTTATACATGTGCATATGACATGGCTTTCTGTGTCTAGAATACACTGCATCTATCTATCATACCATGTTCTTACATCAAAGTACTGCTGTTGTGTATCCCGCATCAGTAACTCATGATTGGACGCTTTTAACATGGCAGTTTGATAGTGGTTGCATCTTGCATTGATTTCTACATTGTACTGCTTCTAATTTTTCGAATTGCCACTTATGACAAGACACTTTTAACTTGGCAGAGTAATATTGGTTGCATCTTTCATATGGTGTCTAGCTTGCATTACTTCTATTTTCTTCAAAATCCTTCTGCTTAGTTTGCACATCGTAGTTGTGAATATGTCATGCCGTCATGTTTTTCTTACATATTCCATCCTCATACGGTTGTCTTACATCAAAGTATTGCTTGTCTGTATCATGCATCAATGAGTTCTGAAGAGTGATTTTATTTTTTTGTGTTATGGTACAGCTTGACATGGCAAAGTCAATAAAGATCAAGGAAAATAATATAGTAGGGAGTGCTGTTGCTCGTTGGGTGAAACAGAAAAGGTTCTGCTGTCGAGATTCTGCTGGTACTTATAGTGCAGTAGAAGGTCCAAGTCCACCGGCTAAATCTACAAACACAGTATCACCTGCTCCACTAGCTGCAGCATCCGCTTCAACTGTACCAGCATCTCAACCAGTTACTCGTTCATTTGCTCTGGAGCTGGCCAGTTCACAAGCTGCCTTCACACCTAACACTACTTCCGAAGCACTGCTGACACAACAGGACTTGGCAAGATCAGATGAACCTCATGAGCATCAACACCAATACGGTACCTGACCGAGTCAAGTTGCAGTTGCATGCTCCTTTATATGTACTCTCACAGTTTGATGTACACTAACACTTTCCATATTCGTTGTTGAACTAGCACCACGACGCAAGCGGAAACAGACTTCAGGGATAATGCTTGATAGATTAACAAAAATCTAAAGGAGAAAGAATGGAGATCCATTTTGAGGCAGGTTTAAAAAGGCCGCGTGATGCTACAGAGTCAGCCAAGTTAGTATCAGAGGCAGCCATTGCCGTTAGGTGCCATGCGCGTATCCTCCCAACGTGGATCCAGTACAGGAATGAGAAAGACAATACCCAGTTTAATACCTTCCTTGACCATTTATCCGTAAGTAATGTTATTCATCGCAATTAGTAATATTGTCTTGCTATGTCCCATACTTTCTAGCTTCCTCCTAATAAGACTCACATTCTTCTTTCAATAGATGAGGTCCAAGTTGGATCCGAAAGATGATGCAACTAAACAAGCATGCACTCATGTTTTTCAATCTGCTCTGCGATAGTATCGGTACCACCTTAGAAAATCTCACTTTGAAGGCAAGGCTAACAATGAAATCGCCCAAACATTTCCAGTGCAATATATTACAGATGAAGACTTGACAGCCCTTGTTAAACACTGGTCTGATCCAAAGTATCAGGTAGGACTATATGTATATGATTAGACCACATATTGAACTTGTATTTATGTATGGCCTTACAAGTGTATCTTCTTCTAGGCTCACTGTTTGAAGAACAAAAACAACCATTCTAAAGTGAAATTCCAACAGACAACATGATCTCGTAGCTATATTGCACACTGCGAGGCTCTTGTAAATAGCTACTACTTCCTTCTTTTTTTGTGCCATATTATCGTATCTATATTGACTTGTTACAAATACAGAGGAAAGCCCGTGCGGACCAAAAAGAACCTGAACCGAATGCAGTGCAAATCTTCAAGCATTGCCACACCAGCAAGATGAAGGGCACGAGCACACCAGCTCAAGCCGCTGTTGTAAGTCCTTACTCCTCCTGCCTTGAACTGATTGGTACTGTGATGTGTTCATTTAACTACTTGGTTTGCAGCCAATGTTAGTTACTCTGTTCACTTTTATACACAGTTGTCTTAACATATCATTTCACCTTACATGGTTTAAAAGAGATGAAGGATATTCTTTTGGTCTTGATCTGTAATCTAGTTGTTATGTTCACATGCGCACACAATGATAAAATAGCCTGTTTGTTTTATATTTGTTTGCCCATTATATGAATGATGTCATACTATGTTCATCCTACTTTAAACCATGTCTCTTTATCCTTAGATGTCAAAGAATGTGAGGAAATAGACAATACAGTAGGCATGCTACATGGACATATGTTCCGAAAGTGATTTTATTATGTAGTTGGCACTACAATACATGCTAATGTATTACAGTAGTTCATCAAAATAAGTTATGTATAAACCTTTAACCTACTTTGTTTGTTTTTGTCTCATTAGTAACTTATCTGGTACACTAATCTACAAGTTCAAACTTTCAGGAAGCTATGGAACAAATGATTGAACAGCCACAACCACCTGAAGGTGACGAGGCTACTACAGGCACAATGTCACCTCTTGCTGTAGTGCGTCAGTATCTCTCCACTAACAGTGCAAAAAGCACCTTCCTGCGTAATTCTGGGTTGGTTGTCAAGCTAACCTCGTCCAAATCGCCTACTGAACAAAATCTTCCTGCTAGACAGAGTGACATATCTATGCTCCAGACACAAGTCCAATCCCTAATGGACGTTGTTTCGGAAACAAGAATAGTGGTTGAGAAATGTCGTCAAGATATGAATGGTTTTGAAACCAGACTATCATACATTCGCTTCATTGTTGAAGAGAAATGGCGGAAAAAAGGAGGAGATCGTGTTGCTCCATCAGATTGTACAGCCTGAATCATTAGCACTCAGGTCAAATGATATGTGCTTCTATACATTTGATGGTGCTTTTATCTGGAAGGACTGTAAACTTTATGCCAACAGGCCTTTTGTTGTATGATTGGAATTTATTTTGTTGTGATACAACATTTATGATGCTGCCACAAGCTGCAGTAATTACGACGCTATTTTTGTATAGTGTAGGTTTATCTTAGTAATGTATTCGGCCGAAAGCTTCGTAGGAGCCCAACATGCCAACATTCGTCGGGCCCATTCCAATTGGGCTAAAAACGATTACGGGCCGAAATTGGCATGTAGCCCACTAAAAATATCTGGGCTTAAATTAGCATAAGCTTTCAAATTTTTCTGGTAGGCCTGTGCCCATAGTGGGCCTTTAACAGGCCTAAACATAATTTGGGCCCTCAGTAAAAATAGGCCCTTTACAGGTGTAAATATCTCGAGCCCATAAAAAACATGGGCCTTTAATAGACCGAAAGTGAGATTGGGCCCTGATTGTGCCAAATAACCCACTCGACTTAGCAGGCCGAAATGGTGGCCCATTTACGATGCGGATATTTGATAGGCCGAAATTCGGACGGGCCGTAAATGTGCCGACCTAATACACGGGCCTTTAACAGGCTGGAACTTCAGCCGGGCTAGATTATTATCATTTTTATATGGGCCGTTAATGGGCCCGATATGACGTTGGGCCACATATGGCCCATGGTTTACGTCCGGCGTTAACAGGCCGAAAATGACAACAGGCCGAAAGTGGCCCAAATCTATAGTGGGCCTCTAACAGGCCGAATGAAAGACATGGCCGAATATGACCCAAATCCTTCACGGTCGTTTATGGGTCGAAAGTTTTGATGGCCTATAAATGGGCCCAAATGAAGCCGGACCATTAATAGGCCAAAAATAGACCGGGCCATAATTCGGCCCAATTACTTAGCAGACTGTTAACGGGCCAGAAGTGACCATGGGCCGCATTGATGACAAGTTTAGACCAGGCCATTGATGGGCCGATTTGACAGAAAATGTTGGGCCTTTAGCTGGGCTGACCCATTATGGTCTGCAGAATCTTGTGGGCCTTTAGCTGGGCCGGCCCATTGTGGTCCGCAAAATCTTGTGGGCCTTTAGCTAGGCCGGCCCATTATGGTCCGCTAAATTTTGTGGGCCTTTAGCTGGGCCGGCCCATTATGGTCCTCTAAATCTTATGGGCCTTCGGTTGGGCCGGCCCATTTAAACTTTGTGGGCCACTTTTGGGCTGGTCCACGTGTCAACACAGTGTAGGCCCATCTCGACCGTTCGATGAGTGACACATGTGCCAACGCGGAGCCGACAGGTGTTCCCTTCGGCCAATTAGAATTTTACACGTGGAAATTTCCCATTGGTCGCGGCTGTTAACGAGTTATTGGATCCAAAATCTGACCCGATAGCTTAACGGTGTTCCGTTACGGTGGATGCCACGTGTCGGTCACCCTTGACGAAAGCACTTCTGTGACGCGCGATTTATCGTCATGGAAGTGGACACTTCCGTGATTATAATTTTGGTAATGTCATCGAACACTTCTACGACAGCACAGGTATGACTATCTTGATTCTGTCATAAATTTGTCATGGATGTACATGCATGACAAAAAACGCGACATAATGTGACAAACACGTAGCATCACGGAAGTGTATTTTTTTGTAGTGGTATTACACCACAACGGTGGCCTAAACCAGTATAAATCTCTATGTCTTTGTGTCTCTGTGAGCTCTATGCACTAGGCTAGGGAGGATCGCGAGTAGGCAGGCTAGGCAGGTTGAGATCTCCGCATGCACCCCAGAGTTTGAACCTCTCAAGGGTTGCCGGATCCCAAAATCCGACAACTGTTGGCACATATATTGAGAGAGTGAGATTACTGTAATAGTGGGACTAGTTGGTGAAACATACACTAACAAATGTAAGCACCCTCATTATCTTAATGGGTAAAGTTAGCAACATAGTAGTCTTGCTTAAAGAGAGGTATTATTTTATTTAATTAGTGCCAATTAGCTCAACACTCAAAGCATTGCCATGTAGCATAGGTTACAAAACTTTAACATGCAAAGATAAAGGAGTTTCTCATGACAGTAGCACGATACAAATAGAGATGACATTAAAACTAATATGGATGAAGGCCTTAGGCTAGTACCAACCAGAGGAAAAATGCTTATTCATGTAGTCCCATAAGAGATGACAAAGCACTCACTGGAATCACTCAATAGTATATATTTTTGTGCACTTTAAATGTATGGTTGAAATCACTCTTGTTTACCAGTGTTGAGTTTATATCAAAAGATTATCAAGAACTTCCGGCAGAGTTAAAGCACTGGCTGGGATATAGTTCATTGTATTGTCTTGTGTAGTTCCACTAAAATGTATGATTGGCCCAACATGATCCCTGTTTGCAGAAGTAGGAACAAGGTGAAACCTTCATTAGCTTAGTGAGAAACGATAGAAAGTGTTGGCGAACGCAGTAATTTCAAAAAATCCTACGATCACGCAAAATCTATCTAGGAGATGCATAGCAACAAGAGGGGAGAGTGTGTTTATGTACCCTCGTAGACCAGAAACGGAAGCATTTTATCAACGCGGTTGATGTAGTCATACGTCTTCACGATCTGACCGATCCAAGCACCGAACGTACGGCACCTCCGTGTTCAGCACATGTTCATCTTGATGACATCCCTCATACTCTTGATCCAGTTGAGGCCGAGGGAGAGTTTTGTCAGCACGATGGCGTGGCGACAGTGATGATGAAGTTACCGGTGCAGGGCTTCGCCTAAGCACTACGATGATATCACCGAGGTGTGTAACTGTAGAGGGGGGCACCGCACATGGCTAAATGATCAACTTGTGTGTTCTAGGGTGCCCCCTGACCCCGTATATAAATGTGCAACGGGGAGGCCGGCCGGCCCTCCTAGGGCGCGCCCCACAAGGGGAGTCCTACTAGGACTACTAGTCCTAGTAGGATTCCACCAAGAGGGAGAGAGGGGGAAGGAAGGAGAGGGAGAGGGAGAAGGAAAGGGGGGCGTCGCCCCCCTCCTAATCCAATTTGGACCCAAGGAGGAGGGGGCGTGCAGCCTTCCCTGGACGCCCCTCTCTCTCCACTAAGGCCCATGCGGCCCATTATTTCCCCCGGGGGGTTCCGATAACCCTCCGGCACTCTGGTTTAATCTGGAATATTTCCGGTGTCCGAATATAGCCATCCAATATATCAATCTTTATGTCTCGACCATTTCGAGACTCCTCGTCATGTCGGTGATCTCATCCGGGACTCCGAACAAGCTTTGGTCATCAAAACACATAACTCATAATATAAATCGTCATTGAACATTAAGCGTGCGGACCTTACGGGTTCGAGAACTATGTAGAAATGACCGAGACATATCTCCGGTCAATAACCAATGGCGGAACCTAGATGCTCATATTGTCTCCTACATTTTCTATGAAGATCTTTATCGGTCAAACCGCAAAACAACATACGTTGTTCCCTTTGTCATCGGTATGTTAGTTGCTCGAGATTCGATCATCGGTATCATCATACCTAGTTCAATCTCGTTACCGGCAAGTCTCTTTACTCGTTCCATAATACTTCATCCCGCAACTAAATCATTAGTCAAAATGCTTGCAAGGCTTATAGCGATGAGCATTGCAAAGAGGGCCTAGAGATACCTCTCCAAAACACGGAGTGACAAATCCTAATCTCGATCCATGCCAACTCAACAAACACCTTCGGAGACACCTGTAGAGCACCTTTATAATCACCCTTTTATGTTGTGACATTTGGTAGCACACAAATTGTTCCTCCGGTATTCGGGAGTTGCATAATATCATAGTCTGAGGAACATATATAAGTCATGAAGAAAGCGGTAGCAATGAAACTATAATGATCATAATGCTAAGCTAACGGATGGGACATGTCCATAACATCATTCTCCTAATGATTTGATCCCATTCATCAAATGACAACACATGTCCATGGTTAGGAACCATAACCATCTTTGATAAACGAGCTAGTGAAGTAGAGGCATACTAGGGACAATATGTTTTGTCTATGTATTCACACATTTACTAAGTTTCCGGTTAATACAATTCTAGCATGAATAATAAACATTTATCATGAAATAAGGAAATAAATAATAACTTTATTATTGCCTCTATGGCATATTTCCTTCAGTCTCCCACTTGCACTAGAGTCAATAATCTATATTACATAGTAATGATTCTAACACCCATGGAGTCTTGGTGTTGATCATGTTTTGCTCGTGGAAGTGTCTTAGTCAATGGGTCTGCAACATTCAGATCCGTGTGTATCTTGCAAATCACTATGTCCCCTTCCGACACTTGATGACGGCTGGAATTGAAGCATCTCTTGATGCGCTTGGTTCTCTTGTGAAATATAAATTCCTTTGCCAAGGCAATTGCACCAGTATTGTCACAAAAGATTTTCATTGGACCCGATGCATTAGGTATGACACCTAGATCGGATATGAACTCCTTCATCCAAACTCCTTCATTTGCTACTTCCGAAGCAGCAATGTACTCCACCTCACACATAGATCCCGCCACGACGCTTTGCTTGGAACTGCACCAACTGACAGCTCCTCCATTTAATAAAAATAAGTATCCGGTTTGCGACTTAGAGTCGTCCGGATCAGTGTCAAAGCTTGCATCGACGTAACCATTTACGGCGAGCTCTTTGTCACCTCCATAAACAAGAAACATATCCTTAGTCCTTTTCAGGTATTTCAGGATGTTCTTGACCGCTGTCCAGTTCTCCACTCTAGGATTACTTTGGTACCTCCCTGCTATGCTTATAGCAAGGCACACATCAGGCCTGGTACACAGCATTGCATACATGATAGAACCTATGGCTGAAGCATAGGGAATAACTTTCAATTTCTCTCTATCTTCTGCAGTGGTCGGGCATTGAGTCTAACTCAACTTCACACCTTGTAACATAGGCAAGAACCCTTTCTTTGACTGATCCGTTTTGAACTTCTTCAAAACTTTATCAAGGTATGTGCTTTGTGTAAGTCCAATTAAGCATCTTGATCTATCTCTATAGATCTTGATGCCCAATATGTAAGCAGCTTCTCTGAGGTGTTTAATTGAAAAACTCTTATTCAGGTATCCTTTCTACAATCCAGAAATTCTATATCATTTCCAATCAACACAATGTCACCCACATATAATATTAGAAATGCTATAGAGCTCCCACTCACTTTCTTGTAAATACAAGCTTCTCCAAAAGTCTGTATAAAACCATATGCTTTGATCACACTATCAAAGCATTTATTCCAACTCTGAGAGGCTTGCACTAGTCCATAAATGGATGGCTGGAGCTTGCACATTTGTTAGCACCCTTTGGATCGACAAAACCTTCTGGTTGCATCATATACAACTCTTCTTCCAGAAATCCATTCAGGAATGAAGTTTTGACATCCATCTACCAAATTTCATAATCTAAAATGCAGCAATTGCTAACATGATTCAGACATACTTAAGCATCGCTACGGGTGAGAAAGTCTCACCGTAGTCAACTCCTTGAACTTGTCGAAAACCTTTCGCAACAAGTCGAGCTTTGTAAACAGTAACATTACCGTCAGCGTCAGTCTTCTTCATGAAGATCCATTTATTTTCTATGGCTTGCCGATCATTGGGCAAGTCCACCAAAGTACACACTTTGTTTTCATACATGGATCCCACCTCGGATTTCATGGTCTCAAGCCATTTCACGGATTCTGGGCTCATCATCGCTTCCTCATAGTTCATAGGTTCACCATGGTCTAGTAACATGACTTCCAAAACAGGATTACCGCACCACTCTGGTGCGGATCTTACTCTGGAAGACCTATGAGGTTCGGTAGTAACTTGATCTGAAGTTTCATGATCATCATCATTAATTTCTTCACTAATCGGTGTAGGAATCACTGGAACTGATTTCTGTGATGAACTACTTTCAAATAAGGGAGAAGGTACAATTACCTCATCAAGTTCTACTTCCCTCCCACTCACTTCTTTCGAGAGAAACTCCTTCTCTAGAAAGGATCCATTCTTAGCAACAAAGGTTTTTCCTTCAGATCTGTGATAGAAGGTGTACCCAACAGTTTCCTCTGGGTATCCTATGAAGACGCACTTCTCCAACTTGGGTTCGAGCTAATCAGGTTGAAGCTTTTTCACATAAGCATTGCAGCCCCAAACTTTAAGAAATGACAACTTTGGTTTCTTGCCAAACCATAGTTCATAAGGTGTCGTCTCAACGGATTTTGATGGTGCCCTATTTAAAGTGAATGCAGCCGTCTCTAAAGCATGACCCCAAAACGATAGCGGTAAATCAGTAAGAGACATCATAGAACGCACCATATCCAATAAAGTACGGTTACGACGTTCGGACAAACCATTTCAATGTGGTGTTCTAGGTGGCGTTAGCTATGAAACTATCCCATGTTGTTTCAAATAAAGACCAAACTCGTAACTCAAATATTCACCTCCACGATCAGATCATAGAAACTTTATTTTCTTGTTACGATGATTTTCTACTTCACTCTGAAATTCTTTGAACTTTTCAAATGTTTCAGACTTATGCTTCATTAAGTAGATATAACCATATCTGCTCAAATCATCTGTGAAGGTAAGAAAATAATGATACCTACCACGAGCCTCAACACTCATTGGACTGCATACATCTGTATGTATTATTTCCAATAAGTCAGTAGCTCGTTCCATTGTTTCAGAGAATGGGGTTTTAGTCATCTTGCCCATGAGGCACCGTTCGCAAGCACCATGTGATTCATAATGAAGTGATTCCAAAAGTCCATCAGCATGGAGTTTCTTCATGTGCTTTACACCGATATGACCCAAACAGCAGTGCCACCGATAAGTTGAACTATCATTATCAACTTTGCATCTTTTGGCTTCAATATTATGAACATGTGTATCATCACGATCGAGATTCAAAAAAATAGACCACTCAACAAGGGTGCATGACCATAAAAGATATTACTCATATAAATAGAACAACCATTATTATCTGATTTAAATGAATAACCGTCTTGCATCAAACAAGATCCAGATATAATGTTCATGCTCAACACTGGCACCAAATAACAATTATTTGGGTCTAAAACTAATCCCGAAGGTAGATGTAGAGGTAGCGTGACGACCGTGATCACATCGACCTTGGAACCATTTCCCACGCGTATCATCACCTCATCCTTAGCCGATCTTTGTTTAATCTGTAGCCCCTGTTTCGAGTTGCAAATATGAGCAACAGAACCAGTATCAAATACCCAGGCCCTACTGCGAGCATTAGTAACGTACACATCAATAACATGTATATCAAATATACCTTTCACTTTGCCATCCTTCTTATCCGCCAAATACTTGGGGCAGTTCCACTTCCAGTGACCATTCCCTTTGCAATAGAAGCACTCAGTTTAAGGCTTAGGTCCAGACTTGGGTTTTTTCTGTTGAGAAGCAACTTTCTTGCCGTTCTTCTCGAAGTTCCCCTTCTTCCCTTTGCCCTTTTTCATAAAACTAGTGGTCTTGTTGACCATCAACACTTGATGCTCCTTCTTGATTTCTACCTTCGCAGCCTTTAGCATCGTGAAGAGCTCGGGAATAGTCTTGTTCATCCCGTGCATATTATAGTTCATCACGAAGCCTTTATAGCTTGGTGGCAGTGATTCAAGAACTCTGTCAATGACACTATCATCAGGAAGATTAACTAACATCTGAGTCAAGTGGTTATGGTACCCAGACATTCTGAGTATGTGTTCACTGACAGAACTATTCTCCTCCATTTTTCAGCTGTAGAACTTGTTTGAGACTTCATATCTCTCAACTTGGGCATTTGCTTGAAATATTAACTTCAACTCTTGGAACATCTCATATGCTCCATGACATTCAAAACGTCTTTGAAGTCTCGATTCTAAGTCGTAAAGCATGGCACACTAAACTATCGAGTAGTCATCAACATGCGTCTGCCAGGCATTCACAATGTCTGCAGTTGCTGGCGCGGGAGGTACACCTAACAGTGCTTCTAGGACGTAATTCTTTTTTGTAGCAATGAGGATAATCCTCAAGTTATGGACCCAGTCCATGTAGTTGCTGCCATCATCTTTCAACTTAGCTTTCTCTAGGAACGCATTAAAATTTAAAGGAATAGTAGCACAGGCCATTGATCTACAATAACATAGACATGCAAAATAACCATCATGACTATGTTCATGACAAATTAAAGTTCAATTAATCATATTACTTAAGAACTCCCACTTAGATAGACATCCCTCTAGTCATCTAAATGATCACGTGATCCAAATCAACTAAACCATGTCCGATCATCACGTGAGATGGAGTAGCTTTGAATGGTGAACATCACTATGTTGATCATATCTAGTATATGATTCACGCTCGACCTTTCGGTCTCAGTGTTCTGAGGCCATATCTGCATATGCTAGGCTCGTCAAGTTTAACCTGAGTATTCTGTGTGTGCAAAACTGGCGTGCACCCGTTGTATGTGAACGTAGAGCTTATCACAGCTGATCATCACGTGGTGTCACTGCACGACGAACTGTAGCAATGGTGCATACTTAGGGAGAACACTTATACCTTGAAATTTAGTAAGGGGTCATCTTATAAAGCTACCGTCGTACTAAGCAAAATAAGATGCATAAAAGATAAACATCACATGCAATCAAAATATGTGACATGATATGGCCATCATCATCTTGTGCTCATGATCTCCATCACCGAAGCATCGTCATGATCTCCATCGTCACCGGCGCGACACCTTGATCTCCATCATAGCGTCGTTGTCATCTCGCCAACTATTGTTACTACGACTATCGCTACCGCTTAGTGATAAAGTAAAACAATTACATGGCAATTGCATTGCATACAATAAAGCGACAACCATATGGCTCCTGCCAGTTGCCGATAACTTTGTTACAAAACATGATCATCTCATACAACAATTTATATAACATCATGCCTTGACCATATCACATCAGAGCACGCCCTGCAAGAACAAGTTAAACATCTTCTACTTTGTTGTTGCAAGTTTTACGTGGCTACTATGCGCTTCTAGCAAGAACCGTTCTTACCTACGCATCAAAACCACAATGATTTTTTGTCGAGTGTGATGTTTTAACCTTCAACAAGGACCGGCCGTAGTCAAACTCGATTCAACTAAAGTTGGAGAAACAGACACCTGCCAGCCACCTTTGTGCAAAAGCACGTCGGTAGAACCAGTGTCATGAATGCAGTCATGTAATGTCGATCCATGCCGCTTCATCCAACAATACCGCCGAATCAAAGTAAGACGTTGGTGGTAAGCAGTGTGACTATTATCGTCCACTACTCTTTGTGTTCTACTCGTGCATATAACATCTATGCATATACCTGGCTCGGATGCCACTGTTAGGGATCTATCTAGGAGATGCATAGCAACGACAGGGGGGAGTGTGTCTACGTACCCTCGTAGACCGAAAACGGAAGTGTTTTATCAACACGGTTGATGTAGTCGTACATCTTCACGATCCGACCGATCCAAGCACCGAACGTACAACACCTCCGTGTTCAGCACATGTTCAGCTTGATGACGCCCCTCTTACTCTTGATCTAGTTGAGGCCGAGGGAGATTTTCGTCAGCACGATGGCGTCGCGTTGGTGATGATGAAGTTACCAGTGGAGGGCTTCACCTAAGCACTATGACGATATGACCGAGGTGTGTAACTATGGAGGGCGGCACCGCACACGGCTAAAAGATCAACTTGTGTGTTCTATGGTGCCCCCTGCCCCCGTATATAAAGGAGCAAGGCGGAAGCCGGCCGGCCCTCCTAGGGCGCACCCCACAAGGGGAGTCCTACTAGGACTACTAGTCCTAGTAGGATTCCACGAAGAGGGAGAGGGTGAAGGAAGGAGAGGGAGAGGGAGAAAGAAAGGGGGGGCGTTGCCCCCCTCCTAGTCCAATTTGGACCCAAGGAGGAGGGGCACGCGGCCTGCCCTGGCCGCCCCTCTATCTCTCCACTAAGGCCCATGTGGTCCATTAGTTCCCCCGGGGGGTTCCGATAACCCTCCGCCACTCCGGCTTTATCCGAAACTTCTCCGAAACATTTCTAGTGTCCGAATATAGCCGTACAATATATCAATCTTTATGTCTCAACAATTTCCAGACTCCCCGTCATGTCCGTGATTTCATCCGGGACTCCGAAAAAACTACGGTCATCAAAACACATGACTCAGAATACAAATCGTCATCAAACGTTAAGCGTGCGGACCCTACGGGTTTGGGAACTATGTAGACATCACCAAGACATATCTCCGGTCAATAACCAATAGCGAAACCTGGCTGCTCATATTGGCTCCTACATATTCTACGAATATCTTTATTGATCAAACCGCATAACAACATACATTGTTCCCTTTGTCATCGGTATGTTACTTGCCCGAGATTCGATCATCGGTATCATCATACCTAGTTCAATCTCATTACCGGCAAGTCTCTTTACTCGTTCAGTAATACTTCATCCCGCAACTAACTCATTAGTCACAATGCTTGCAATGCTTATAGTGATGATCATTACTGAGAGGGCCCAGAGATACCTCTCTGAAACACGGAGTGATAAATCCTAATCTTGATTTATGCCAACTCAGCAAACACCTTCAGAGACACCTATGGAGCACCTTTATACTCACCCTTTTACATTGTGACGGTTGGTAGCACACAAAGTGTTCCTCGGGTATTCAGGAGTTGCATAATCTCATAGTCTGAGGAACATGTATTAGTCATGAAGAAAGCAGTAGCAATGAAACCGTAACGATCATAATGCTAAGATAATAGATGGGTCATGTCCATCACATCATTCTCCTAATGATGTGATCCAGTTCATCAAATGACAACACATGTCCATGGTTAGGAACCATAACCTTCTTTGATAAACAAGCTAGTCAAGTAGAGGCATACTAGGGACAATATGTTTTGTCTATGTATTCACACATGTACTAAGTTTTCGGTTAATAAAATTCTAGCATGGATAATAAAAATTTATCATGAAATAAGGAAATAAATAATAACTTTGTTATTGCCTCTAGGGCATATTTCCTTCAGAAAGACATTAGCATATTACTCTAACAGTAGCATCAAATTCATGATGGACAATAAGCAAAACATTGCCTCATTGAACAAATGGAAATAAATTGACATGCAAAACAATAACACTATTATGTCATGACACTTATAATATTCCCTCCCTGCTCCACCACATGATTCACCTCCATAGACAAACATACACACGTACATGATTCGGCATGGGGCGCTACTAAAGATTTGTTCAACTCCGACCGGAAAATTAGGCAACAATAAATTAGTGGTACTTAAGTACTCCTAATTAATTAAGTGACCTTTTAGGAGAGACAACAAAAGTGGAAGGGCTCCTTGGAGGATCATCTCACATGTAAGGTAGAGGTTGCCGGAGCCCTTGAATGGCCTTGACTGAGGCCTCTGGCTTCAGCAAGATCACCTTGGCACTTTTATTCTTCTTCTTCTTCCTCTTCATGCTCTATTTCTCTTTCTCCTCACCAGTTTGTGAAACCAATTACATGATTGGCCTTCTATTTTAGAATTGGTTTTGTCAGTGAGGGAGTACAAGTGTACTAGTAAAAAATAGCATTATTTTCTCATGGCAGTTGCAAAATAGAGATGAACACTTACCTAAAGGAAGGTTATGGTGCCAATATGAATGATGAGGATTGGAACACAGATCTCCCTTTGTGCAGTTCCACCGGAATGAACCAATTGTTCCATTCTGACATTAAAGTTAAGCAACACGAAAGTCACTTCTTTTAAGAAGTGTTTTGTGTAGTGCACCAAAAGGTAACAATAGCAACCAGGTGAAATGGATATCCCTGTTTGCACAAAATGCTACAAAGGAAATAGTTAGAGTCTCAAACAATTACAGGCAAAAACATTTGGCTAAACTTGTCATGGCTTATAACACTGGCATGGCTTCATTTTACCAGGGGCATTAGATTAAAAACATCTAAATATTTGGTATAAGGGCATGGGACAGTGGGTGCATCAGCAGTCCAGCACCATGTACCTAAACAGGGGCATAAAGTGGTGATTCAGAGCTTGTTGCCCCGAGAAACAAACATCCAAGAAACATATCTGGGTTGGTCCCATTTTTGTTCAGTAATGTTATACATTAGATAATCATTGCATATCATATTTTATTGCATTTTGGCTTGATCCTAGAAATTCTACGCAACTCAAGGACCTACGGAGAGAGTTGGGGATTTCGTAATTTTCATATTTGAGTTTTCTAAAAAAATTGAAAATAGGATCATTTGATTTTATTTATTTTATCTTCAATTATTTCTATTATAAAAATATGAGAGAGGGAATACAATGACTTTCCCAAAATAAAGAAATATTGAGGATTTAATAAAAAATCAAATAAGATTTTATTTTGGAGTTTTTAGCTATTTATTTGAATTTAGGAAAATTGTGCTTTTTCAAAATTGCATTTAGGCCCCAAATAAATGTTCACCTTGTCCGGCTCGATTTTAGAGGACGAGGAAAATTTATTTCGGGATTTTTGGAGTCCGTTTAGTATTTCTCTTATTTGTTTTTCTGCGTGAAATTATTTTAAAATAGTCAACCGACCAAGCCGGGCCGTACCCGACCCGGACTCCAGCCCGATCGGCCTTTATAAGCTGGGGGAGCCCAGCCCGAGCCGCCCCAACCCTAACCCTAGCCGCCCCGATCCGCCACCGCCACCACCACCGCCCGCCGCCTCCGCCGCCGCCCGCCGCCGCCCCTCACCAGAGGTAGCCGCCACTGGAGGTAGCCGCCGCCGCCTCGGTTCTCACAAGAAAAACCGATTGTTTTTTTCGAAAACCCTAGATCCATTTTTTTAGATTGGTTTTATTTTTTTCCCGGTTTAGTTATTTAGCGACCGCCCGTTTGTTTGTTCGTTTTAACGAACGGTTTTCGTCTTTTAGTCGCAGACAGCGAACATTCGTTCGTTAGCCTGTTCGTTTGTTTTTCTTTTTCTTGGATTTTCCGCGATTATTCAAGATCGTGATTTCTAATCCAATTTTCATTTTAGTATTTCTTTTCGCTCGTTTATCGGAATCAGGCGATTCAAGCGCCTAGAGTTTCATCTTGAAACCCTCTTTTCGTTTAACCAACTCAAACAAGTTTTTGCTACTGTAGAATTTGACTTAGGTCCAGATTAGTAAAGGAAGCTTGTTTATTTCACCGTTTGGCTTTCGTTGCTTCATTTGATTTGATTATTTTTGCAAACTAGAGTTCTTAAGTTGAACTTTCTGGTTAGATCTCTTATTTGAGTTTTACCTGTGCATTAGATGAGTGATTATTGTATGCTTGTTTGTTTGCGATAAAGTACCCGGAGTGCGTCGCTTGCTACTATGAGTCCAGGTTTCACGGATCATCAGCAAGGCAAGTAACACTTTGATCATACCTCTTTACTACCCAGTTTTATTGCATTAGATCAATCCTGAAACAATTGCATGATTAGGATCTGATTAATATGTGGGTTTTGGGAAGTAGTTGAGGTAGTACCTATTACCTGTTTTATTATAAACCTTTGGGAGTTACTTCTACGTTTGCTTATATTGCCAAGCTATGGTAGTAGACATGGATTGGGTGCGTGTATTCATGACAGATGTGAGAGTGATATTTAATGGTTTACTTAAGGTGGCAACTTAAACTCACATCTGGGTGGACTGAGGCACTTGGGGAAACCAGTGTTGCCTATATTTTTGGAAATCCCGGGGTACCGTGTGATTCTCCTATGGACCGCCACCCAGGCTCAAAGGGATCATGAGATTATTCATGCTAGAAACTTCTGTGTGCAGCCACAAGCTACTATGGGTTCTAGCATAGTTGATTAAGTTGTGTGAACTCTTGAAGAGGTAGACTAGCAGATGTAGGGGAAAGTAGGTGTAACTGTCTACCAGGAGTAGGGAGTTTATACTTCTGAAAGACTGTGTCTCGGTCATCCGTTTCTCAAACACGAAGTAGTGCGAGAAATCCAATGGAGGAGATCGAGTCTTGTGGGGAAAAGTGCGCAAACCTCTGCAGAGTGTATAAACTAATCATGGTTAGCCGTGTCCCCGGTTATGGACGTTTTGAGTATCTATTACCTGGATTATTATGTGAATCTCATCATGTTGTTTAATTAATCTTGTTGGGTTAATGATATTACTTAATCGCGATTGAGTTGGAGGAACCTTCTCAATGTTTAACAACCACCATGATAGTTAAATAAAATTTATTCCTTTGCAGTAGGGAAAAACTGGTTTTATGCAAAGTTGTAACCATAGAGCTTTCCACCAGCCATATATGCATGTAGTATAGCATTATTCTGTTCATTACTCTCTATGTGTTACATTGCCAACATATTCCATGTGCTGACCCGTTTTGGGGCTGCAACGTTCATGTTGCATATTTTTCAGACGACGAGTAAGGTGCCTTAGGTCGTGGTCTTGTACTCAGTGATGCCGTTGGAGTTGATGGACTCGCTTATCTTCCAAGCCTTCTGTTGTTATCGTTATTAGATGGCCTTAAGCCATATTTATTGTAATAAGCTCTCTTTTGCGACATTCGATGTAATAAGTGTGTGATTGCTACTCTGTTATAAATCCTTGAAGTACTGTGCGTGTCAGCATTACCAATCCAGGGATGACACTGATGCACAGAGATCAGACTGTTTGAGGTTTGGTTGCTACAAGATGGTATCAGAGCACACGCTGAATATAGGACACGACCACTAAGCTAAAGTCGTAGATCACTACTCTCTCTCTCTTCTCATTTCTGACTCCTCATCTTTTCTAATCTTTTAGGAATGGCGGATGCAAGGAACAAGTTCACGCAACCGAATGAAGATACACCCTTTGGACGCCACTTGAAGGAAGTCACTAAGTACCTGAACATCGGAGTACCAAGATTCACCAGGACCTACATCGCCAGTTTACCAGAAGAGGAGCGTTGGATGATTCAAGTTCAAGTTCCAGGAAGGACGTTCATGCTCGTCACTAAGCCCATAGAGTTTTCCTTTGATGCACCAACCTGGAGTCTAGGAAAGGGCATGGCAGCCCACATCACAATGGGATGCATTGGAGAAGTTTATCACAAGGATCTTAAGGATACTATCTACCAGATTTGTGGGTGCCGAGATGAGTAATGGGAGATGATTAGCACCAGGAAGGATGGATCAATTGCAGCTTTCATCTAGGAGTTAAACCAGCACATTCGTCCCCATGAGAACCAGATGTGCGCAGGCATGATAGATCTAAAGAAGGCATTGACCAAGATCACGGAGCTGGAAGAAGAACTCAAGTCTACACGTGATGGTTATGAGGAGGAAATAACAACACTTGTGGAGAAGAATGAAGATCTGAAGAAGAAGCTAAAGGTGTTTATGGGATTTCCTACGACTAGAGGAGAAGATGATGATTGCACTTGTCCGGAGAACTACATCATCATCGACGACACCGACTCGGACCCAAATGATAGCGATGATGAATTTGTTGATGAAGCTGGAGCAGATATCATGGAGTCTTCGACCGAACAATTTTTCTAGTCGACCACCATAACAGTAGTAGTATTCCCCCATGTGTATATAGTATAGTCTGAGCACTTTTGTAACAATAGTTAGACCGTTGTATGCCTTGTTTGAATTGATTGAAATTGTTTGCCTTTGTCTCATGTGCATATGGGTAGTGTTTTCTCTCTAGACCTCATTCTATTTTGCATTCTCATCCTTTCTAAACCCTCAGATGCCTCCTAGACGTGGCAATGGATTTGCTTTCCCACCGGAGCTCACTCAGTTGATCCAGCAGCAGAATGCATTGATGCAGATCCTAGTCCAGAATCATAATCAGGGCAACAACAACAACAACAACAACAACAACAACAACCCACCACCACCACATGTTGATCACTTAGCCCGTTTCTTGAGGCTTAATCCGCCGGTGTTCTCCAGTAGCACCGAGCCGATAGTTGCAGATGATTGGCTCTGCAAGATGGGAAGGGAGTTAACCACTACAGGATGCACAGATGCGGAGAAGGTGCGTTTTTCTGCACATCAGCTTGATGGACCCGCAGCATCATGGTGGGAGAATTTCACAACCACTTATCCCATCGACACTGTCACATGGGATCAGTTTCATGAGGCTTTCCGTACTGCTCATGTTTCAGCAGGAGCAATGGCCATGAAGAAGCATGAGTTTCGTAACTTGCGCCAAGGAGGACGTATTGTTGGCCAGTATGTGGATGACTTTAGTAAGCTAGCACGTTATGCCCCAGATGATGTTGCTACGGATGCAGCTAAGCAGGAGAAGTTTTTGGAAGGACTGAATGATGAGCTGAGCATGCAGCTGATGGTAGAAACCTTCAACAACTACCAGGAGTTGGTAGATCATGCTCTCATGATTGAGGGGAAGTGGCAGCAGATTGACAGCCACAAGAGGAAGTATGGACAAGGGAAGTACAATTCTGGAGCTCAGCAGAAGCCTCATTTTACCCCAAACATGGGAGGACCTTTTCAGCATACCAATGGAGGAGGTAGTTCGCACAACCATAGTGGCCCCAAGAATGGTAAAGGGAATGGAGTAAGCAACGGACAAAATCGTACTAACCCATCAACCCCAACAAAGACGGATCTAAGCCACATTACCTGTTTCAAATGCCAGAAGACTAGACATTATGCCACTGAATGTCCAAAAGTGAAGAATGGAAATGGCAATGTAAGCTCTGGGAAGAAGCCGAACCCTTTCAACAAGGGGCAAGTGAACCACATTAGCGTGGAGGAGGTTGAAGCCTAGCCAGATGCAGTAATAGGTAAGTTTTTGGTTAAGTCATTTACTGCAATCGTTCTTTTTGATACTGGTGCATCGCATTCATACATATCAAGGGGATTTGTGGATAAGTATAAACCGCCCACCAAAGTTCTTAGAACACCTATGTTAGTAAGCTCACCAGGAGCGAAGTATATGGCTAGTCAAGGATGTTTTCAAGTGCCATTGGCCATAGGCAGACATGTTTTTCCTTCGGATTTGATAGTTTTGGAGTCGCAAGGTTTGGATGTGATTCTGGGTATGGATCGGCTATCGATGTATGGAGGAAACATTGATTGCGCCAGTAAGTCGATTTTTCTTACCACCCCAGAAGGAAGAAGGATCAAGTATGTATCCCGGCATGAACCGAAGAGGACATAAGTGAATTCCTTATCAGGAGTTGTATAGGAGGAAGTACCAGTGGTGAAGGATTTCCCCGATGTATTTCCAGAGGAGTTGCCAGGCATGCCACCGGATAGAGACATTGAGGTTTTGGTTGAGCTTTTGCCAGGCACAGGGCCAATTTCTAAGAGACCATACAGGATGCCCGGACAAGATTTGGAGGAAATTAAGAAGCAGATTAAGAAGTTATTGGATAAAGGTTATATTTGCCCAAGTTCTTCACCTTGGGGGTCACCAGTGCTTCTAGTGGAGAAGAAGGATGGATCATTAAGGATGGTTGTTGATTATCGAGGATTGAATGAAGTGACAATCAAGAACAAGTACCCACTACCGATGATCAATGATTTGTTTGACCAGTTTCAAGGAGCTAAGGTATTTTCCAAGATCGATGTGCGATCAGGATACCACCAGTTGAAGATTAGAGAGCAGGATATAACAAGGACGACTTTTACCACCAGGTACAGGTTGTATGAGTATACTGTTATGTCATTTTGTCTGACTAACGCACCTGCATATTTCATGAACATGATGAAGTAGGTATTTATGGAGTTTCTGGAGAAGTTCGTCTAGGTGTTCATTGATGATATTCTGGTCTACTCAAAGAATGAAGAGGAGCATAAGGAGCATTTGCGTTTGGTACTTGGGAAGCTCAGAGAACATCAGTTATATGCCAAGTTCAGCAAGTGCGAATTTTGGTTGAAGGAAGTTGGATTCCTTGGACATGTTATATACAGAGAAGGAATAGCAGTAGACCCCACCAAAGTTGTCATTGTGACAAATTGGGAAGCACCAACAACAGTTGGAGAGATCCAGAGTTTTCTTGTACTTGCAAGATACTACCGGAGGTTCATTGAGAATTTCTCGAAGATTGCCAAGCCCATGACGGAGTTGTTGAAGAAGGATACCAAGTTCAAATGGACTGATGAATGTGAGGCTAGTTTTCAGGAGTTGAAGAAACGTTTGGTTACATCACCGGTGTTGATTCTGCTAGATCAGCGCAAGGATTATGAAGTATATTGCGATGCTTCATGTCGAGGACTTGGAGCAGTGCTTATGCAGGAGGGAAGAGTTGTTTCGTATGCCTCACGATAGCTTAAACCCCATGAGTTGAATTATGCTACACATGATTTGGAGTTAGCAGTCGTAGTACATGCATTGAAGACTTGGAGACATTTTCTCATCGGAAATCATTGTGAGGTGTATACGGATCATAAGAGTTTGAAGTACATCTTCACACAGAAGGAGTTGAATCTCAGGCAAAGGAGATGGTTGGAGCTCATCAAGGATTACGATAT
This sequence comes from Triticum dicoccoides, assembly GCF_002162155.2. Lineage (NCBI taxonomy): Eukaryota > Viridiplantae > Streptophyta > Magnoliopsida > Poales > Poaceae > Triticum > Triticum dicoccoides. Next base: position 238,757,470 of record NC_041393.1, read on the forward strand.
GAGATTGCATTATCACCCCGGAAAGGCTAACGTAGTAGCCGACGCGTTGAGCCGCAAGAGCCATGTCAACACACTTTTGACCGAAGAGTTACCGAAGGAGTTAGCCGAGGATCTTTGCGAGATATGTTTGGAGATAGTTCCGAGAGGCTATGTAGCAGCATTGGAGATTTAGTCGACTTTGATGGATAAGATCAGAGAAGCTCAGAAGACTATCAAGGAGATTGCTGAGATAAAGGAGAGGATGAGCAAAGGAAAAGCTAAAGGATTGCGTGAGGATGAGCATGATACCCTATGGTTTGAGGACCGCGTTTATGGGCCTAATGACCCGGAGATTAGGAAGTTGATTCTGCAGGAGGCCCATGATTCACCATATTCGATTCACCTAGGAAATACCAAGATGTATCTGGATTTGAAGGACACTTTCTGGTGGACCGGAATGAAGAAAGATATTGCGGAATATGTAGAAGTTTGTGATGTATGTCAGAGAGTGAAGGCAGAGCATCAGAAGCCAGGAGGATTGCTACAGCCATTGCCGATACCCGAATGGAAGTGGGATAAGTTAGGCATGGATTTTATCACGGGATTGCCCAGGACTCGTTCAGGCTATGACTCGATTTGGGTTGTAGTCGATCGATTGACGAAGGTAGCTCATTTCATCCCAGTGAAGACCACTTACACCAGTGCTAAGTTGGCAAAGATATACATGACCATGATCATATGTCTGCATGGAGTTCCGAGGAGCATTGTATCAGATAGAGGAACCCAGTTTATCTCAAAATTCTGGAATCAGTTGCATAAAACTTTGGGTACCAGGCTAGAGTTCAGTACAACCTTTCATCCGTAGACAGATGGACAGACCGAGAGAGTCAATCAAATTCTGGAGGACATGCTGAGAGCTTGTGCGCTAGATTATGGATCTAGTTGGGACGAGAATTTGCCGTATGCGGAGTTCTCTTACAACAATAGTTATCAGTCCAGTTTGAAGATGGCCCCCTTCAAAGCTTTGTACGGAAGGAGGTGCATGACACCATTTTTGTGGGACGAAGTTGGAGACCGTCAGTTGTTTGGGCTAGATTTAATTAAAGAGTCTGAACAGAAGGTGAAGTTTATTCCCGATAGGCTCAAGGTACCCCAGTCCAGGCAGAAGAGCTATGCAAATTCTAAACTCAAGGAGACAGTTTACGAAGTCGGAGAGGAAGATCCGCTGAAGGACCACCCTCACCTATTTTCTAGCCAACCCGAATCTCGAGGGCGAGATTCATCTTAAGGGGATAGGTTTGTAACATCCCAAATTTTCAATTTGGAATGTTATACATTAGATCATCATTGCATATCATATTTTATTGCATTTTGGCTTGATCCTAAAATTCTACGCAACTCGAGGACCCGTGGAGAGAGTTGGGGATTTCGTTATTTTCATATTTGAGTTTTCTCAATTTTTTGAAAATAGGATCATTTGATTTTATTTATTTTATCTTCAATTATTTCTATTATATAAATATGAGAGAGGGAATAAAATGACTTTCCCAAAATAAAGAAATATTGAGGATTTAATTAAAAAATCAAATAAGATTCTATTTCAGAGTTTTTCGCTATTTTATTTGAATTTAGGAAAAATGTGCGTTTTTCAAAATTGCATTTAGGCCCCAAATAAATGTTCGCCTTGTCCGGCTCAATTTTAGAGGACGGGGAAAATTAATTTCGGGATTTTTGGAGTCCGTTTAGTATTTCTTTTATTTGTTTTTTTGTGCGAAATTAATTAAAAAAATTCAACCGACCTAGTCGGGCCGTACCCGACCCGGACTCTAGCCCGGTCGGCCTTTATAAGCCGGGCGAGCCCAGCCAGAGCCGCCCCAACCCTAACCCTAGCCGCCCCGATCCGTCGTCGTCGCCGCCGCCACCCGACGCCGCCCGACGCCGCCACCGCTGCCGCCACCCGACGTTGCTGCCCCTCGCCGCCGACCGCCGCCACCACCTCCGTTCTCGCGAGAAAAACCGATTGGTTTTTTTTTTACGAAAATCCTAGATCCGTTTTTTTATTTTTTTTCAGAATGATTTTTTTCAGTTTAGTTATTTAGCGAACGCCCGTTCATTCATTCGTTTTAACGAACGGTTTTCGTCTTTTAGTCGCAGACAGCGAACGTTCGTTCGTTAGCCTGTTCGTCTGTTTTCCTTTTTCTCGGATTTTTCATGATTATTCCAGATCGCGATTTCTGATCAGATTTTCGTTTTAGTATATCTTTTCGCTCGTTTATCGAAATCAGGAGATTCAAGCGCCCAGAGTTACGTCTTGAAACCCTCTTACAGTTTAACCAACTCAAACAAGTTTTTGCTACTGTAAATTTGACTTAGGTCCAGATTAGTAAACGAAGCTTGTTTCTTTCGCCGTTTGACTTTCGTTGCTTCGTTTGTTTTGAATATTTTTGCAAACCGGAGTTCTTATGTTGAACTTTCTGGTTAGATCTCTTATTTGAGTTTTACTTGTGCATTAGATGAGTGCTTATTGTATGCTTGTTTGTTTGCGATAGAGTACCTAGAGTGCGCCGCTTGCTACTACGAGTCTCTAGGTTTCACGGATCATAAGTAAGGCAAGTAACACTTTGATCATACCTCTTTACTACCCAGCTTTATTGTATTAGACCAATCCTCAAACAATTGCATGATTAGGATCTGATTAATATGTGGGTTTTGGGAAGTAGTGGAGGTAGTACCTATTACCTATTTTATTATCAAACCTTTGAGAGTTACTTCTACTTTTTCTTATATTACCAAGCTATGCTAGCAGACGTGGATTGGGTGAGTGTATTCATGATAGATGTGAGAGTGATATTTAATGGTTTACTTATGGTGGCAACTTAAACTCACATCTGGGTGGATTGAGGCACCTGGGGAACCCAGTGTTGCCTGTATTTTTGGAAATCCTGGGGTACCGTGTCATTCTCCTATGGACCACCACCCAGGCTCAAATGGATCATGAGATTATTCATGCTAGAAACTTTCGTGTGCAGCCACAAGCTACTACGGGCTCTAGCATTGTTCATTAAGTTGTGTGAACTCTTGAAGAGGTAGACTAGCAGATGTAGGGGAAAGTAGGTGTAACTGTCTACCCGGAGTAGGGAGTTTATACTTCTGAAAGACTGTGTCTCGGTCATCCGTTTCTCAAACACCTAGTAGTGCGAGAAATCCAACGGAGGAGATCGAGTCTTGTGGGGAAAAGTGCGCAAACCTCTGCAGAGTGTATAAACTAATCATGGTTAGCCGTGTCCCCGGTTATGGATGTTTTGAGTATCTAGTACCTGGATTATCATGTGAATCTCATCATGTTCTTTAATTAATCTTGTTGGGTTAATGATATTACTTAATCGAGATTGAGTTGGAGGAACCTTCTCAATGTTTAACAACCACCATGATAGTTAAATAAAATTTATTCTTTTGCAGTAGGGAAAAACTGGCTTTATGCAAACCTGTAACCATAGAGCTTTCCACCAGCCATATATGCATGTAGTATAGCATTATTCTGTTCATTACTCTTATGTGTTACATTGCTAGCATATTCCATGTGCTGACCTGTTTTCGGGCTGCAACATTCATGTTGCAGATTTTTCAGACGACGAGTAAGGTGCCTTAGGTCATGGTCTTATACTCAGTGATGTCGTTGGAATTGATGGACTCGCTTATCTTCCAAGCCTTCCGATGTTATCGTTATTAGATGGCCTTAAGCCATATTTATTGTAATAAGCTCTCTTTTGAGACATTCAATGTAATAAGTGTCTGATTGCTACTCTGTTATAAATCCTTCAAGTATTGTGCGTGTCAGCATTACCGATCTAGGGATGACACTGATGCACAGAGATTAGACTGTTTGAGGTCTGGTCGCTACATGTTCACTCTAGCCACCTACTCCTATGTGTGGATAGCAAATCTAGTCCTGGTCATACCACTGTGTACAACGTTACCCCTATATTTCCCTTTTCGACCAAGAGACCAGTTGGATGACCAGTCTGTACTACTTTCACCCCTTTCCTTCCTGTTTGTACCAAGTCCGATGTACATACTAAATTCCCCCACCCCCACTTTATTTCTTGTTTTAACCAAGTACAAGATTCGACTCCATGAAGTAGCTTTACCTCTAACAATAGAAGAAGAAAAATAGGTGACGTTGGACCATCCGATCGAGAGGGCATGAGAGGTAGAAAATGATGCACATGCAGCAACGTGGCGAGCTGGGAAAGTAGAGCTAAGAAGGTTTCGAAGGAAGATATACCTAAAGGTCATCAGGATGTGGATAGGTGGGCGGCGGGAGGCCGGATCCACCCACACTAGGGCAACGACGAAGGGATCGGAGGACCTCCTATGTCGGTGCTCGGCCAGAGATAACAGTGCGGTCGGCAGTGGGTCTCCTCCCTCGCTGTCAATGACAGCCTAAACGTTTCCCCTCCTACCCTTCACCGACGGAGGGGGATACGTCTGGATCTGTAACCAGCGGTGAGGATAGAAAGACAATGTTTTTTGAAGGGAGAAAGACAGTGTTACCACCGCTATCTTGTTTAGATCTGGAGAGGATGAGAGTTTGTGAATAGAGCAACCCTAGCAAGCAAGCGCGGAGGCTCCGGCCTATATATACATAGTGGGGTAGTTTTCCTTTTTCACTCCATCAAAACAATCGTTTAAAATTGTGTACGTGCCAGGTCACCTTTTTTTTAGTTGTTGATTGTTTTTTGAGATAGCTACCCGCTTATTCCAAGTGGTGTTACGGTGTGCTAGGTCGCACTTTGTATCGTTCAAGTCTGGTACAAGACCCTCCATTAAATGAACAAGCACCCTCTCATAAAAATTGTGAACAAGCCCACGGCTAAAATTGTCGAAAACGTGGGCTGCCCCAACATGCAATATTATTTATATTTTTTACTCCCCCTGTTCCAAAATATAAGTCTTTTTAGACATTTCAAATGAACTACAACATACGGATGTATGTAGACATATTTTTAAAGTATGGATTCGTTCATTTTGCTCCGTATGTAGTCACTTGTTAGAATCTCTAAAAAGACTTATATTTGGGAACAGAGGGAGTATGTGGGAATATCCTCAAAAGAAAATGTGAGAGTACAATATTTATTGGGCCCCTATGTAATTCGTGCTAAATTTTGACCAAAGATTTAACTGACAAAATGTTAGTGCATGTTAACAAAAATTATATCGTTTGATTAATATTTGAACATAGTTTTCAATGATGTAGGGGCTGTTTGGTTTCCAGCCACATATTGCCACAATTTGCCCCACCTCACCTTAGGCAAATTTGACCAAGTTAGGTGGGTGTTTGGTTCCAGCCACACCTAAGACAAGATTTTTTATTAGCAGTGAACCCCACATGTCATAGACACAAAAAGTGTGTCAAGATTCCCTTAGGCAAGCTAAACTGTGTCTAACAATTTGAGCAACTCAAGTTAGGCAAGTGTGGCAAAAATAATGTGGCAACATAAGACAAACATAGTCACAATCCAAACAGCCCCGTAATTTTTTGTGACATGCATGAACATTTGGTTAGTTAAATATATAGTCAAAATTTGGCAAGATGCATCAAATCAACACATGCAAGTATCAAAAGGAAAGTCACGGCATGCATGCATGCGTTGTATTCCCTCCATTTCCAAATAAAAGTCTTTTTATAGATTGCAACAAGTGACTACATACGAAGCAAAATGGGTGAATCTACACTCTAAAATATGTCCACATACATCCGTATGTTTTAGTCCATTTGAAATGTCTAAAAAGACTTATATTTAGGAATAGAGGGAGTAACTAATGCATCAGTAAACACAAATTATTGAAATATATCGAGTGCAGTGCTTTGACGTGTCGCGTCAACTCGTACAAGACCGAGAAGTTTGATTACTACAATGCCCTCTCCCTTGCGGACTGAGCTCCGGTGCCTTAACTGCACCTGCCTTTGGCTGAATGACAGGTGGGCCACCCACCTATTGGGCCCACCTGTCATAGACGCAAAGGCAGGAGTAGTAAGTCAATGAAGTTGCGTCTCTCCCTCGCACATGAGCGTGGTGGCTGGCAGGACTAGGAGAAGCTTTCACTACACGCTCTCCCTCCCGCACGCGGTGGACATGCAGCAGTTCAATCAGTGTCAGAGGGCCAGAAGCATACTGTAGTACTCCTCCACTGCAATAGTACTCCATCATTGTTCGACTTCCCGAAGAGGCGAGGAGCCAAATGCAGCCCGGACGCTCGTGTGGCAGTTTCATGTGTAGAGTAGTCTAGGATAGCGTGTAACGTCCTGTAAGCTTAAAATCATTGGGGTCGGCTCCATGCTATGAGGCCGTCTCGAAGCTTTTTTATTAAAATAATCTTCTGGCCCTACCTGTCATCCTGGTGATTGTATTTTGCACGCTCATCTAGTCAAGACAGGGACATATATTTTAATTTGTGGTGGGGTAAATGTTACAGGTTGCAGCAAATATATTGTACACTATGGGTCTTTCAGCCAAGTTTAGAGGCAGGCATGTGGGGCCAGTGCTATGATGTGTCGCGTCAAGTCATACAACGAGGAGAAGCTTGAGTTTACTACTACACGCCTTGTCCCTCGCCCATGCGCATGGTCGCTATCCCTCTGCACGCGGTGGACGGACATGCATCAGTAGATTCGATAATGTAGAAGTAGTAGTAACATCATTGTTCGTGTTCTCGAACAGGCGAAGAGCCAAGCGCAACTCGAACGTGGCAGTTGCTAACGCTTGCGTGGCAGTCTTTGTGTATGGGTGGGGCATGGTGCGGTGCCTTAGAGCATGCATATAGCCAGGCTCTTGCATGAGACAAAATTGCTATTTGAGCCCACTATTGTAGTACTAGTACTTGCTAGTATAGCCCTGTAAACCGGAAAGGAGTATTTGCCTTTCTAGAGATTTCAACAAGTGACTAGACTACATCGCCTGCAGTACTCCCTCCATTCCGGTTTATAGGGCTCAAATCTCAAATCCAATCAACCAAGGCATTTTGTGATTGGAGCAATGTATCTCATACTTTACAAAACTACCCTAATTAAAATCATGCATTAATTATGTAGTTCTCTCATTTTCCTCTCCGCCTCGGTCGCGGTGCACAATATTGAGCACTCCTATAGGACTAGCCGCTCTATCTACATGTGGGACATCAAAGCATCTGGGCCCGTGTGCCATCCACCAAATAACAGCGAGGTGCTACAGTCGAGACTCACTGGTCACCCCGGTGTGGCCGTCATGAGGCTGGTTGTAATGGAGAGTATCATGTACTAGTATCATTCATATGATACTAGTGTATGATACTACATCTGTAATGCCTAGTATCATATGTTGGTATCATAGATGACTACATTTATTAGCATGCATGACACAAAGTAGCACATCATTTAATATGATACGGCATCATGATATGATACTCAACCATCTCTTTCTTCATTTAATTATATGCCACCTCATCAACATTGCTTAGTTGGCATGCATGATACTACTTATGATACGCCCATTACGGGCAACCTGACCCGTCATATCACAAAACCCACACCTTTACCAGCAGTGGTAAAGTGGCCTCGAAGTTGGACTGGATGAAGCAACCATCATTTCACTGGAATGCTCGTTGAAGCCCTTTCTCCCCTTTCTTGAAGAAAACCTCACTCCAAGCTACTCACTTCTGCCATTTTTCTTCTTTACTAACGAAGGAAAGGTGGGCGAATCAGTGATGCTGCTATATTTTCATTCCAAGAATCTTCTTTTTGCAAAGCACCGACTGATTCTCACAGCCTATTCTTTTCCCATTTTCATTGTGATTGTGGTTTCCTTTCGATTGCTTTTTGTTTGTCAGTTCATTGATGGATCCTGGAGCACTAGGCAAAGAGTTGCCGGTGGAAAACCCACTAGAGACAGCGATCTCCAGGAAATGAGAACCAACCAACAAGTTGACCATGTTGGCAGGACAACCCATGGAGACGAAGAACTCCAAGAAACAAGCACTGGCCGAAGAGTTGACGACGTTGGCGGACGAACTCCTCAAAGAAAGTTGGAAGAACAACAAGGGCCCCACCGTGCCTACCCAGAAACTCTAATGGACACCTATGCGAGTCTCAAGGCCGAGTTTGAGGAGATAGTCGCCGTTGAGAAGCAGTATTCCCCTGGCAAGGTGATGGCCCCCATCGAGGATGAAGAGATGGACCACAGAGGGATGGGATCCCCCGGTGAGCTGCACAAGGTAAAAAATAATGGCTTACCATAGTTGTGGTTTTTGATTATTTGCAATGTGCTTGCTAATATGTTAGGGTTGTGCAGGTGCCAGTGGACGTCCTTGATGATTCTGATGTCGCAGCCCGTCCTGTGGACAACGCCCCAGAGATCGTTTTCGATGTTGCGGTCCGTCCTATTGACATTGCCCCGGAGATCGATTCTCATGCCGCTATCCATCCTGTGGTCATCACCCTAGAGATCGATTACGATGTCGTGGTCAGTCCTGTGGACATATCCCCAGAGATCGATTCCGATGCCGCTGTCCGTGCTGTGGTCATTTCCCGAGAGATCGATGACAAGAAATAGTTGGTCGCACTAATCCTTCAGGGTAGTTTGCATTTCCTTGTGTTTAATTACCAGAATGATGTGTGTTATCAAACCATCTTAGGGCTAGTGCACTGTCTTGTGTGGGTGGTACTTGCTACTTATATTTAATAGTGAATAATGCGAACCCTCTCTGAGTTATGGAAACAGATGTATCCGCACCAGCTTTTGATGTAATATATGGCATGCTTAGATGTAAGTTTGAACTGTTTATCATATCAGCAGGGCTTGTTTGATGATTCTTAGTGTTAGTAGGCTAGCTACTGTGTGAGCTATAGTACTTGCAAAACACTCACCGAAGAGAAACGTTGGGGCTGATGAGCTTGTGGTACGCTTATACTTATCTGTCGTCGATCGGCCAACAGCCCAAGCTTCTAAAATTGTAGGCTTAGCGATCGATCAGACAATAGTCGACACAGATACATTCAGGCCTCATTTGGTTCATAGGGTAGGAAAACCATAGCAAAAGTACAGAGACATACAACACAAAATCATAGCAGTACAGAGACACACTCCCTCCATTCCAAAATAGATGACTCAACTTTATACTACTAATTTTGAAACGAAGGGAGTTCAAATCCTAGGCAGGCTAGCTTGGCCTAGTGGGTTTCAGTGATATCACATGGTACAGTGCCATCCAGTCTTAGCGTGTGGTAGCAGTATTGGGGGTACAGTAAGTTTTCTTGAAGAAGCAGAATTCAACGAAGTCATGATGGTTCCTTCGTCCGACCAACTTATAGTGGGAAAGGTTGGTCATGCGCTACGACCGGCGTGGACCAGGATAATTTTGTGTATGGCAGGTGGACCAGGATGGTCGACGTCCCACATGTCGGCAATGAAAGTATTCTTTCCGATATAGAGGATGAGCAACGAGTATTCATTGTTTATTTTTTATGAGAGCTATTGTGTCCACTGTTACGACGGAGGAGTGTGAAATACGGCAGCCCAGTGAACTTGGCATGTCTCTCTATCTATTTCCTCTCAAATGTTTTATACCTTTCTTTTTTTAGACACAATTGCTTTTTTAGTTTTTTTTACCTAGGATCACGTGTAGAGACGGGCTCTTGCAGAGCCCACTCCTTGACTTTGTCAATGCCTCTCTCTCCTCCACATAAGCGGGCTTATAGCCCAGTATTTTAGTGGTACTACTTGCTATGAATGCGGGCAGCTAGCCTCTAAGGGGGGAGCGCGCGCGGGGAGGTTGGGGGCGGGGGGGTTCTGGTGGGCCAGGGTGGTCAGAAGAGGGCTTGGAAGCGGTCCAGACTCCCGCATGGCCCACCTCACATTATCACCATATATTTCTTGGAGTCCATGCATGGTGGGCGGGCGATCTCTTCTCCCTCCCCCTTCTCTCTTTTCTCAGCCGACGCCCGCCGAGCGATTAGATTTCGTCTATCAATGGTTTATTCAATTACAGTCCCACATGTCAATGAAATTGCAAGAAAACGCGTGTCCCCTCTGGTGAGCGGCGTGCGAGCCGGACTGTCGGGGGTGTGACGCGTACGAGTTGTAAGTGTGTCGCCTTTTCCTTTTGAACTTGCAAAGCTTAACATTTTCGTTTGATCGATCAATAGAAATCCCGAACAAAATGATGAGGGCGGTGCTTTCCCGCGCGTTAGGCGGGCTAGTTTGAGTGATATGACGTGCTACAGTGCCCTCCACTTGCTCCATTTTTATGTAAGCAAGAGTTTACACTCTTATGTGGGAGGAGTGCGAAACACGACGGATCTGATTTTGATCGAGGGATAACTGTTCCCGGCCAAATAATGGAGCATAATAGTTAGGGCATCTCCAGCACTGGCCCACAAATTTACACCGACATCTATTCGAGGACACTGATGGATGCCATCCAATGCTGCCCGCATACCTTTCAACAACTATATGAACTAACCGGACGAAATTCATGCACACAAAGCAAATTTCAAATTATCCGGATGAAACTCATCACATTTCGAAAACTTTTCCTACAAACTGGACGAAATTCATTACATATTTCGCACAAACCATACTAAATCCTACTGTAAACCTAATCTAAATGATTGCCGGCGCCCGACCACCATGTCCGGCCATGAACTCGAGAAAGCCGGCCATTGCCTTTGCCTCCTCCTCATACGCCTCGATAACCTCCTCCTCCGGAGCACAAAGTTCTAAACATTTCTGCCTCCACGTCGTTGTCACGCGGCTAATCGCCCGCCGATGTTTATCCCACCAAGCTTGGTGTCGACTGAGTGGAGGAGCGGTGGCCTTCCTCGGGCCAGAGCGGCGGCGACCTACCATGTACTACTCTTCACTACAAAAAAAGACACATCCGTGACATTTTGGGCCGAACGAAAAAAAATTGTCATACATATGACACTTCTATGACGATAATTGTGACAAAACCTGGTATCATCATAGATGTGGTGGGCTCCTACTTCTATGACAAAAAATCATGACAGAAAATGGGCTTTTCGTCCTGGGCGGGCTGGAGACGCAGATGCAAGACATTCTTTGGGCCGTCCATGATGGAAAAAACCGTGGTAGAAGCGAGGGCGAGGAAAATTTCGGGGAGTTCCCGGTTACGGTGGGAGGTCGGGGGCCGAGCAATGCGCGTTTCTCTCACACATGTACGCACGTGTGTGCGAGGCGTTGGCTCTAACTGAACCCGAGCGAGGCGTTGGGCTCTAACTGAACCTGAGCGATTGCACTGCAGGCTACGCGTTACTGAACCCGAGCGATCAATCGATGGCTGTTAACTGAACCCGATCGAGCGATTCCTTTGCTACTGCTACTAACTGAAGTCGATCGATGCTGCCTCTAGGATGAACAGTGACCGTTGCGGGGGGGTGGGGGGTGGATGAATAGTGAGTGGTGGCTTTGCCTCTGGATGAACAGGACCCCGTGGTGTGGAGGGCTGGATGAAAAATAGACGGTGGAGGGGTGCCCGTGGAGGGGTGGTTGTACAGGACCCCGTGGTGTGGAGGGCTGGATGAACAGTAGATGATGGAGGGCTGGATGAACAGTAGACGGTGGAGGGGTGGTTGAACAGTAGCCGGTGGAGTAGCGCGCGGTGGAGGCTGGATGAACAGGAGCCCGTGGAGGCTGGATAAACAAGAGCCCGTGGAGGCTGGAGGAGGTCGACGGTAGCCCGTGGAGGCTGGAGGAGGTCGACGGTGGAGATGAACAGTATCCCGTGGAGTCCCATTTTGCGGTACGCCACACCCCTCCCGATGAACAGGGCCCCCGTTTCGACCGTAGCGCTCCAACACAAGTCCGTTTCGTCCATTTTGTAGTACGCCACACCCCTCCCAATCAACAGGACCCCTGTTTTGACCGTAGGAGGTCCGTTTCCTCCGTTTTGCGGTACACCACACCTCTCCCGATCAACAGGACCCCTGTTTCGACCATAGGAGGTCCGTTTCCTCCATTTTGCGGTACGCCTCACCCCTCCTGATCAACAGGACCCCCGTTTTGACCGTAGGAGGTCCGTTTCCTCCGTTTTGCCGTACGCCAGACCCCTCTCGATGAACAGGATCCCGTTCCGAACGTGGCTGGTGGAACACAAGGCCGTTTCCTCCGTTCTACGGTACGCCAGGCCTCGTTTCCATCCCTATTCCGTCCAAGCCCTCCCGATGAACACGACCATGCATTCCGTTGCCTCACGATGAACATGACGCATTCCATTGCCTCCCCATGACCACGACGATGACGCTGTTTCTCCGTTCCGACCCAGCCAATGTACACGAGCCTTGGCCGTACGTATATATGCGTGAGTAGGCGTTCGAGACCCCGCCCGTATGTACACATACGTGGCCGTATTTTCTTTCTTACACCCTGGCCGCTGTACGTACGTGTACATGCTACGTGCGCACCTCTACAATGACACATGCGCGCCTCTACTACAACACGTGCGCGCCTCTACATCCACCAGTATGTACGTACACGTTCGCGACCAGAATGACAGTGCTACGTACGCTTCGACCAGGTGGGTCCCGACTGTCAGGCACTTCCTTGCGTGCGAAGATGTAGCTGGTGGGTCCCAGCAGTCAGGGGGGCAAATCGTTTTGTTTTTTGCCCGAACGCACTTCCTTGCATGCGAAGATGTAGCTGGTGGGTCCCAGCAGTCAGGGGGGCGAATCGTTTTTTTTTCAGACGCACTTCCTTGCGTGCGAAGATGTAGCTAGTGGGTCCCAGCAGACAGGGGGAAACGTTTTTTTCGCGAAATACTGTGGCCTGTCCACTGGGTCCCCGCTGTCAGGTGGAGGAATAATTATTTTGCGTGTAATAAGGAGGCACTTCCTTGCTGCGGCCATGGACCCAGCTGTCAGCCTCTCCACGTACAGTCCACGTCGGATGGAAGCCATTCCTTGACCACGTTGACCACGCCGCGCTGAGAGCACCAGGGCGGTGGATGACGGCGAGGCCTAGGAAGGGGACGACATGGAGCCAGGGAAGACGCGGCAGTGGATGCCCACGCGTAGAGGAGTATGAGGGTTCACTCGTTCGGCTACGGTGTGAGGCTGCCGTCGCCGCAGAATAACAAGGGTTGTGGGTGCGTAGAGGGATGGCCTGGCCAGCGGTGGGAGAAGTAGGGGGCGGTGAGGCCTCCGCGGCATCACAGCCGGCCATGGGCGGCAGGAGCAGGCGGCACGACCGGCGCTGCTTTGGGCGGCTGGAGCAAGAAGACCAGAGGTTGTAGAAGCACTACGGCCGTTGGATGGACATCGTATGGTCACTGGAGCTAGAATTGTTCATATATTGACTAAAGTTGACAAAGGCCTCTGTCGATGTCAAAACCGGTGGATCTCGGGTAGGGGGTCCCGAACTGTGTGTCTAGGCGGATGGTAAAAGGAGACAAGGGACACGATGTTTTACCCAGGTTCGGGCCCTCTTGATGGAGGTAAAACCCTACGTCCTGCTTGATTAATATTGATGATGTGTGTTACAAGAGTGGATCTACCACGAGATCAAGGAGGCTAAACCCTAGAAGCTAGCCTATGGTATGATTGTTGTTCGTCCTATGGACTAAAGCCATCCGATTTATATAGACACCGGAGAGGGCTAGGGTTACACCGAGTCGGTTACAATGGTAGGAGATCTACATATCCGTATCGCCAAGCTTGCCTTCCACGCCAAGGAATGTCCCATCCGGACACGGGACGAAGTCTTAAATCTTGTATCTTCATAGTCTTGGAGTCCGGCCGTTGATGATAGTTCGGCTATCCGGACACCCCCTAGTCCAGGACTCCCTCAGTAGCCCCCGAACCAGGCTTCAACGACGACGAGTCCGGCGCGTATATTGTCTTCGGCGTTGCAAGGCGGGTTCTCCTTCAAACTTCATGTTCCTGTCGAATAGTGTCCGGCTTCCTTATAAGTGTCGCGCTCCTTGGCTTCTACGCCTAATAATGGCTTTCTTCCACGTGTCGTATGAATGCGAAAAGCTAGGGTATTTTTACATTTTCCCCCTAGTCGTGCGAACGAGCCGCCTATAAGAGAGGCGAGGATCTAGATCCAACTCACACCATCCTCCTTCCACAAGTGCTCATGGAAGCGCCTCCGACAAAAATCCATTCTATCATGGATAGTCGACGCGGCTGCTCCTCTCGTGCTCCCAGCCCTAAGCCAGGAGATTGGGGGAGATGCTCAGTTCCACACAGCGAGCTAGTGGCGCTCCAAACCGAGGGATATCTTCCCCCCACCTTCATGGTTCCGGTTCGAGCTGGACTGGCCACCTTTAGGGGTGGAAAGCAGGCGGAGAGCATTCCCAACCCCTCCAAAGGAGAGCGGGTATGCTTTGTCCCTTATCTAATAAGGGGACACGGATTTCCCATACATCCGTTTCTCCGGGGGCTCCTGGAGTTCTACGGACTCCGGCTTCACCACCTTACACCTGCCTCCATTTTGCATATCGCGGGCTTTGTAGCTCTTTGCGAGCTGTTCTTGGGCATCGAGCCCCATTTTGCACTGTGGAAGAGATTGTTTTGCCTCGTACCCCGTTCTCACGAGGGGTCAATATATCAAGTGGGCGGAGCCGAAATATGGCACATCGCTGGGACCGGATATCCATCCGGCACCCCGAAGAAGGCGTCCAAAGACTGGCCTTCGGAATGGTTCTATATGGAGGACGCCCCTCTGCCGGATCCAGTTCGGATCGGCCTCCCAGAGTTCAGCAATGCTCCCTTGAAGAAACGCCTGAGTTGGCGCCCGCGGAGCCCTCAACGGGAGAATGATGGGAGCGTCCATTATCTGATGGGCCGGATTAGGTTACTGGCCCACTCTGGATTGACCATGATTGGAATCATGGCCACGTGCATTATGCGAGGGGTGCAGCCGCTCCAATATAGGGGCCACCCTATGTGGGATTTCAACGGGGAGGACGACGCCACCCGTCATGGCCGCAAGGGGCCGGGATCGGCCGCGGATCTGGTGAAGATCTTGTCCGACTTGTACAAGGGGGAGAAGGAGGACTTTCTCTAGACGAGCCCATTGAATGGGTTCTCCATGAATAACCCTCGGAGCTGGGTAAGCGAACATTTATTCATCCGACCTGTGCTTTCGAAGTTAAATGCCTTACTTTATGACTTTGACGCAGGAACTGCATCGGGATGTGGAGGGCATACACAGTCCGGCTCCACAACCCGAGGATCCGGGAAGATCCCTTGATCCGGCCTCCGAAGAGGATCCGGACATAAAGGTGGAGCTAATCGACAGGGTGTTCCACCAACTCAGCATGGACAATGCTTTAGTCGCCATTACGACTGACTACCCTGGATTATGTCCGGCTTCTCAGGTAATTATGACCGGAGTTCCAACACCATTACTTCGTCCTTGCGTATTTCAGATCACCGTATACCAACGGTGTCTTGCAGGAGGTGCCTTCAAGGCGAGAAGCCGAACCTACGGCAGCTGACCAGCAAGAGTCAGTTCGGCCCAGCAGGCGGAAAAGGAGTGCAACGCGAATCGAGACGTCGCCGCAACGGTACGGCGCACCGCTGTTTTTAAGGGAAGGATCCCTAGGAGGTATATTAATGCTCATAACTTTTCCAGGAGAAAGAGCACTCACCGGACAGTGTCCAGAGAGGTTGCCAATCAAGCCTCCGCCAGCCATGCTCCAACGCGTGGTCCGGAAGGGGAGGCAAACACAAAGCATGAGCCGGATGCTCCTCCAACGGAGGATGCCGACAGGCTGTCCGCCACCCGTTCTGAGATGGAGAGCACCATGAATCACAGGTGTCACCGGACAGTTCTTCGTGACGCGTGTTTCTCCTCGGAGGCGTTGAATGCCTTTGATGCGGGAGACGCGCACCTCCGTGCCGCTCAAGATGGTTGAACCAGAGCCAACGAGCAGTATGTGAAGGACATACGGGTAAGTAATTTTCATAGTTATATATGCCAGTAGCCCCCGAGACTTAAAATAGTTAAAATAACTGATTTAAGGATCATTTATTATGCAGGATCTTACGGAGAAGAATACCCACCTGTCCCAGGAGCTTCAAGAGTGCAAGGCCCAACTTGAGGCCGCACTGACCGCCGCAGGAGGAGACACAAAGACCCCCTCTGGTAACACATATTTCAAAAATGTTTTATGGCGTGCGGTGTGCGTATAAATCTGACAATAATATTGCACATGTTGCCGGAACTGATCCGGACAAGCAACAGTTACTGCTCTAGTTGAAGGCCGGCGAGAGGGTGCTTATGAAGGTGCAGCAGGAGAGGAACAAACTCCAAGATGCCCACACCCAGCTTCGAGAAGAGCTAAAAGGTGTTCGGGCCCAGCTGTCTAGCTCCTTGAAGGAGAATCAGCGGCTTCGTCGTGACATCTATAGTAAGTGCTTGAGCAAACTCTTTTGAAAAGAAGAGTTCGGCGAGTAAGTCGGTTGACAGAAATATGTCTGTAGGTGTGCTCACAGGTCGCCCTATGGAGGAAATGCCCGGTTCAACGGGTGACCAGCTTTCCGAGCTGGTGCAACTGCTTGAACATGTTCGGCAGGCGATGAGTGGCGTCGTTCAGGCCTTATGGCCTTCCGTCTCCCTACCTGAGGGCCTTGGAGGGCTTGCTGAGAGGCTTCAGGGAGTACGGTGACGTCTCCGTCTGTGGAAGATATCGGCCTGCCGTCAAGGCGCCAGGGAGGCCTGGGCCATGGTGAAGACGCGGTACCTGAAGGCTGACCCAAACCACATGGCCGAGGTCGGACCTGCGAGGCCTGATGGGAAGGAGATCCCTGTGAGCTTGATGTACGGCCAAGTAGAGCTGGCCGCGAAATATTCCCAACAGGACTGTAAATTAGACAACCTATTAGATGGGATTGAAGAGGAGTACAATCAGTCAGTTTGACGATGTAATTTTAAAATGACATGTAAAATGCCTTCTAGCCGGATTGTAGATCATTTGATTTTGCGGACCTTTTCGCTTCAACCTCGGGACCCAATAGTCTGGAGTGTGTCCGAATACCCTAACGGTTATAAAAGAACCGGGGCATGCCTGGAGACAAGGCGTAGGGGTCATAATTGCTTTATCAGACAAGTGCCCAACTAGCTATGTTATATTACATGGTTAGTAAGAAACATCTTCCAGGGAGAATAGTTCCGTTAAGGGTTCCTTTCCCTGGGAGGCATGCCCTAAAGTGCATGTCCGGACTTCGAAAATAGCAGAAAAGCATCTGGGGGCAGATAAATAAGTAAGTAATAAATCATCTTTCAGGTCACCGACCTAATATTCCCTTAAGAACGCTAGCCTTCGGCTTCACCCAGTCTGAGGTACACATCCGGCTGACCCGGCAGTAACAATCGCAGAGGTGCTCCCTTTACCTCCTAGCCGAACAATCGGGAACGTAGGGGTAAGCACAGGAGCCAGGCAACCTGGCTTGGCCAAAACTTAAGTCATATCGATGCATATAATGGTGATCAAAAGGTACATGCGGAAGTGTGACACATGTGGTGGGCATGAAGCCCATATAAATAAGCTTCTGTTAAAGAAGGCCCCAGGTATAATGAGTGCTAGGAGCACATCAAGTGTGTGCGAACAATACGCAAATCAGCCTATCAAAGGTATTGAAAAAAAAGTGGGAAGAAGGAGGAGGACAAGAGACAGTGAAAATGTAAAAAGGTGGACGGAAGAGTGAGACGAACTCTGAGTCCGGCGTTAGGCGTAGAATCTTCGGAGACGGGCTGCGTTCCATGGGTTCGGCTCGAGTCGGTTGTCAGATGCGTTACATAGACGGTATGCTCCGCCGGTCAGGACTTGGTCGATGATGAAGGGACCTTCCCACTTGGGCTTAAGTTTGTCCTTTTTCTTGTCCGGCAGGCGTAGAACAAGTTCGCCAACATTGTAAGTTTTGGCCCGTACTTCTCTGCTTTGATATCTTTGAGCCTGCTACTGATAGAATGCGGAACGAGCTTTTGCCACGTCCCGCTCCTCCTCTAAGGCGTCCAAACTGTCCTGCCGATCCAACTCGGCTTCTCTTTCTTCGTACATGTGCACGAGGTGAGTCATGAATTATGTCACAGGGCAGAACTGCCTCTGCACCGTATACCATAAAAAATGGTGTGAATCCGGTAGTGCGGTTTGGCGTGGTCCGTAGCCCCCAGAGTACAGAGTCGAGCTCCTCTACCCAGTGCGTGTTAGATTCCTTGAGGGACTGCACTAGTCTGGGTTTAATGCCGCTCATGATTAGACCATTTGCTTGCTCGACTTGACCATTAGTTTGGGGGTGATAGACTGAAGCGTAGTAGAGCTTGATGCCCATGTTTTTGCACCAGAGTTTAACCTTGTCGGCCGTGAAATTCGTGCCGTTGTCAGTGATGATGCTGTGGGGGACGCCGAAACGGTGTACTACCCCGGATATGAAGTCTATCACAGGTCTGGATTCTGCCGTTTTAACCGGCTTGGCCTCTATCCATTTGGTGAATTTGTCCACCATGACCAATAAGTATTTGTGCTTGTGGGTTCCCCCTTTAAGGGGTCCAACCATGTCAAGCCCCCAGACCGCGAACGGCTAGGTGATGGGTATAGTTTTGAGGACGGTGGGTGGCATGTGGCCCTGATTAGCAAAGAGCTGGCAACCGACGCATCGTTGGACTAAGTCCTGAGCATCTGCCCGGGCTGTTGGCCAATGAAATCCTGTACGGAAGGCCTTGCCTACAAGGGCCCGGGCTGCAGCGTTGTGCCCGCCGAGTCCGGCGTGAATTTCAGCCAGGAGATTTTGCCCTTCCTCTTCGGAGATACACCTTTGAAGGACTCTGGTTGTGCTTTTCTTATAAAGTTCTCCCTCATGGACCTTGTAGGCTTTAGATCGCCGAACTATGCAACGGGCCTCATTTTGGTCTTGGGGAAGTTCCTGCCTGATTAAGTAGGCTAGGAATGGTTCCGTCCACGGGGCAATTACTGCCATTATTTCGTGGGCTGAAGGTGTTATTTCATTGGCTGAGCCGCCAATTGTGTCAGAATGGTCTGAGTTAGGTGATGTAGCTGGTTCCGGATTGTTATTTCCGGACTCCTCTTCCCATAATACGGATGGCTTAAAGAGCCGTTCCAGGAAGATGTTTGGAGGGACGGCGTCGCATTTTGCGCCGATGCGTGCCAACACGTCTGCTGCCTGGTTGTTATCCCGGGCGACATGGTGGAATTCGAGTCCTTCGAACCGAGCTGACATTTTTAGGACGGCGTTGCGGTAGGCTGCCATTTTCGGATCTTTGGCGTCAAAGTCTCCATTTACTTGGGATATTGCGAGGTTTGAGTCCCCGCGTACCTCTAGGCGTTGAATGCACATGGAGATTGCCATCCGGAGGCCATGTAGAAGGGCCTCGTATTCGGCAGCGTTGTTGGAGTCCATGTACATTATTTGAAGTACGTATTGGACTGTGTCTTCGGTTGGGGACATCAAGACGACGCCAGCCCCCAAGCCCGCCAACATTTTGGATCTGTTTTAATGCATGATCCAATTGGAGTACGCGCCGTACTCTTTAGGGAGTTCGGCTTCGGTCCATTCGGCGACGAAGTCAGCCAAAACCTGCGACTTTATAGCTCACCGTGGTTTGTAGGTTATGTCAAATGGTAAGAGCTCAATGGCCCATTTTGCAATCCTGCCCGTCGCATCGCGATTGTTTATAATGTCGTTGCGAGGTACTTCGGAGGCCACCGTTATGGAACACTCTTGAAAGTAGTGTCGCAGCTTCCGGGATGCCATGAACACCGCGTACGCTATCTTTTGATAGTGTGGGTACCGGGACTTGCATGGAGTTAGGACAGTGGATACGTAGTACACTGGTTTTTGAAGAGGGAATTTGTACCCTTCTGTTTCTCGTTCGACGACGAGTACCGCGCTGACAACTTGATGTGTTGCTGCGATATATAACAGCATTGGTTCGCCTAGGTTGGGCGTAGCCAAGACCGGATTTGTTGCCAATACGGCCTTTATTTCTTCGAGTCCGGTCGTGGCAGCATCCGTCCATTTGAAATGTTCGGTGTGCCGGAGGAGGCGATAGAGGGGCAGTGCCTTTTCTCCCAAACGGGAGATGAAGCGGCTTAGAGCCGCCATGCAGCCAGTTAGTTTTGTATTTGCTTGAGGTCTTTTGGGATATCCAATTGTGACAGAGCTCCAATCTTGGCTGGGTTTGCTTCAATTCCTCTACCGGATACAATGAAGCCCAAGAGCTTTCCGGCTGGTACGCCAAAAACGCATTTTTCCGGGTTGAGCTTAATGTCATATGCTCGGAGGTTGTCGAATGTCACCCTCAAGTCGTCTACTAGAGTTTCGACGTGCTTGGTCTTGACGACCACATCGTCTACGTATGCCTCTACTGTTTTTCCTATCTGGGTAGCCAGACATGTCTGAATCATGCGCTGATATGTTGCGCCGGCGTTTTTGAGTCCGAAGGGCATTGTGTTGAAGCAGAATGGCCCATATGGAGTAATGAATGCCGTTGCGGCCTGGTCTTTTTCCGCCATCTTGATTTGATGGTATCCAGAGTATGCGTCGAGGAAGCACAATGAATCATGCCCTGCGGTAGCATCGATGATTTGGTCGATGCGAGGGAGAGGGAAAGGGTCCTTTGGACAGGCCTTGTTAAGGTCTTTGAAATCGACGCAAAGGCGCCAGGATTTGTCCTTTTTTGGTACCATTACTAGGTTGGCTAGCCGGTCCGGATGTTTTATATCTCTGATGAATCCGGCTTCTAAGAGTTTGGCTAGCTCATCTCCCATTGCATGTCTTTTGGGTTCGGAAAATTGCCGAAGAGCTTGTTTGACTGGCTTGAATCCTTTTAGGATATTTAGGCTGTGCTCTACCAGCCTGCGTGGGATTCCTGGCATGTCTGAAGGGTGCCAGGAAAAAATGTCCCAATTTTCCCAAAGGAATGCTCGTAGTGCGGCTTCTACATCAGGATTTAATTGTGCCCCAATGGAGGCCGTCTTTGTGGGGTCCGTTGGATGGACCTGAATTTTGACTATTCCGTCTGCTGGTTTAAAAGAGGTGGACTTGGACCTCTTATCGAGTATTACATCGTCCCTATCCACCGTGGAGCGCAGCGCAGTTAGTTCCTCTACCGCTAGGGCTTCGGATAATGCCTCTAAGGCCAGTGCGGTTGTCTTATTTTCAGTGCGGAGTGCTGTATCTGGATCACTGGCTAGAGTGATTATTCTATTGGGTCCGGGCATTTTGAGCTTCATGTACCCGTAATGGGGTATAGCTTGGAAGATTGTGAATGCCTCTCGCCCTAACAGGCGTGATATCCGCTGCCGAATGGGGCCACTTGGAACGTGACCTCTTCGGACCTGTAATTGTCCGGCGAGCCGAACACTACATCTAGTGTGATTTTTCCTGTGCAGCGTACTTCTCGACTAGGGATTATTCCCCTGAAGGTTGTGCTGCTTCACTCAATGCGGCTCCAGTCAATTTCCATTTTTTGAAGGGTTTCTTCGTAGATGAGGTTTAATCCGCTGCCGCCATCCATGAGTACCTTGGTAAGACGAAAGCCGTCCACTATCGGACTAAGGACCAATGCGGCTAATGCTCTAGCTGTTCGGAATTTAGGTTCGTCGCTGGCATTGAAGGTGATAGCCGTGTCACTCCATGGATTTGTTGTTGCTACTTGGTAGACTTTGGCGAGGCTGCGGATTGTTCGTTTCCGCATGTTATTTGATGCGAAAGTCTCGAAGACTGTTAATACCGTACTGGTACTGCTGGGCTGGTTGTCCGGGGCTAAAAAGACTTCGCCACTTTTGGCCACCTGCCGTAGTATCCAACATGCTCGAAGGCTATGTGTTGGGAGTGGTGCCCTCTGTACTGTGGATTTTGCAGGGTCCGTTGAGCCATCCCTCCAGTACGGTTCCGTACCCTTTACGGGTTTTTTGCTTCTTGGTTTTTAACCCGGGCGCTTGAGTATGACGCACCCTTTTATTTCGGACTGGGGCTGTATTCAGGGCCGGATTGTCCCAAAACCTAGTTTCGGTTTTCCAAGCACTCTCCATCGCGCAGTATTTTTGTACAATGGTCGCTAGGTCGGTGAAGCGTGTAACTTCGCGACAACTGATGGCGTTTATGATTCCCTTGTCCGTGCAATTATTGCAGAAAATTGAAATCGCGCTTTCTTCACGGCAGTCCATTATCCTGTTCATAACTAGGAGGAATCTGGCCCAGTAATGATGTACTGTTTCATCGGGCTCTTGCCGTATTTGAGATAGATCGCTTATGTTTGGGTGGGCGGGTGGAATTAAGTTCGGAACCCCGCCCGATCTGAGGCTCAAAGGCCAAGAGGCTTCCGGATTTGGAAGCTTGGTTTGTTGGATGCTTTCCAACAAATCTAGTCCAGTGCCTGACTTTAGGTTCAGTATTTGATTGGCGTTCGTGCCTCCGCGGGAATCCGGCATGGAGGGATCGGGAATCCGGACATAGTTGGTTTTTAACATAGAAGAAGAGTCGCCGCATTGTTCCTCTACCAGAACCACGTGGTGAGTAACCTGGGGAGAGTTAATTTCTCTCAAATCGGTTTTAAGCCCAATCTGATCATAGTCGGTAGCGACTCCCAGGGCGGCGATGCGATCCAAGAGCCCGTTTACGGAGGAGAGCTCAATCGGATCTAAATGCTCGGCGAATTCCGAGCTGATGTGAAGATCGCTTTTAATGACCTGAGAGGTCATTGTCGGAGCGGTGGCCGAACAAGCGGTCATAAGAGAACCGCCTAGCCGGATAGTCTGGTCGGCGGCCAAAGCTCCCTTGACGACGGCGCCTTCTTTAAAGACGGGAAAAGGCATCCTTCCTGATGGCGACGGCACAGAGGAACTCTCCATGAAAGCACCAATGTCGATGTCAAAACCGGCGGATCTCGGGTAGGGGGTCCCGAACTGTGCGTCTAGGCGGATGGTAACAGGAGACAAGGGACACGATGTTTTACCCAAGTTCGGGCCCTCTTGATGGAGGCAAAACCCTACGTCCTGCTTGATTAATATTGATGATGTGTGTTACAAGAGTGGATCTACCACGAGATCAAGGAGGCTAAACCCTAGAAGCTAGCCTATGGTATGATTGTTGTTCGTCCTATGGACTAAAGCCATCCAGTTTATATAGACATCGGAGAGGGCTAGGGTTACACCGAGTCGGTTACAATGGTAGGAGATCTACATATCCGTATCGCCAAGCTTGCCTTCCACGCCAAGGAAAGTCCCATCCGGACACGGGACGAAGTCTTCAATCTTGTATCTTCATAGTCTTGGAGTCCGGCCGATGATGATAGTTCAGCTATCCGGACACCCCCTAGTCCAGGACTCCCTCAGCCTCCGTCCCAGTCAACTTAGTAGGCCAAAAAGTCAGCCTCCCACCAAGGTGGGTCCCAGCTAGTAGGGGGTATTCATTTTTTTGTGCGTAATAAGGAGGCACTTCCGGTGGGTCCGAGCTGACAGTGGGGAGAATGTTTTTTTTCTCGAAATACGATTGTCCGTCATGTGGGTCCCGGCAGTCAGG
This sequence comes from Triticum dicoccoides, assembly GCF_002162155.2. Lineage (NCBI taxonomy): Eukaryota > Viridiplantae > Streptophyta > Magnoliopsida > Poales > Poaceae > Triticum > Triticum dicoccoides. The sequence goes on from NC_041393.1 coordinate 238,780,991, forward strand.
GGGAAACGTTTTTTTCGCGAAATATTGGTGGCCCGTCCGGTGGGTCCCTGCTGTCAGGTGGAGGAATAATTATTTTCCACATAATAAGGAGGCACTTCCTTGTGGCTGCCGTGGACCCAGCTGTCAGCCTCTCCACGTAGAGTACTCTTCCGATGGAAGTCGGTCGTTGACCACATTGACCATGCCGCGCCGAGAGCACCACGGCGGTGGACGACGGTGAGGCCTAGGAAGGGGACGACACAGAGCCGAGGAAGACGCGGCAGTGGAAGCCCGTGCGGAGAGGAGTACGAGGGTTCACCGGTTCAGCTGCGGTGTGAGGCTGTCGTCGCGGCAGAATAACAGGGGGTGTGGGTGAGTACAGGGATGCCCTAGCCAGCGGTGGGAGTAGTAGGGGGCGTTGAGGCCTGCGCGGCAGCACAGCCAGCCACGGGAGGCGGGAGTAGGCGGCCCCGCCGGCGCTGCTTTGGCGGCTGGAGCACGAAGATCAGAGATTGAAGAAACACGACGGTCGTTGGATTGACATCCAACATCTGCTAGAATTGTTTGTTGACATATATAATAACTAAAAAAAATCTTGCATACGCGTCAACTAAACAGGCCCACAAGTCATACCACTCCCTCTTTTTTTTAATAATTTATATATAGCTCATGGCAACTTCTTATGCAATTTATTGCAGTCGTTTTTTTGGCTGGCCAGGGCCAATTTCGCATATTTCTGTGGGTTCCAAACTATTTTTAATACCGAACTGTCGAGCCAGATTTAAAGTACTTTGAAGATATATTTAAGTTAGGTTAATGCCCAGTGAAATAGGAATCTGAAAATGTGAAAAAAAATCAGAAATTATAAAGTAATTGCCAATTTGTCATCTGTTTTTATATTTACAACCCATTTCATATTACTTTCAAGATTTGCAGGCGTCTTGAAAGAGTTGCAGCCCATCAGGGCGTAGAAAAATAAGTAGGCCTAGATTGGGTATTCTTCAGAAAAAATAAACTGGGCTCATTTTCCCAAAGAAAAAATAGCTGGGCTGGTCACATGGTGAACATAAAATATAAGCCTAGGCTAGACGGGCCACAGCCTACTTCAAACCCTGCTTTGTCTCAACAATACCAAACAAAAAAAATACTGCTCCACATACTTCTGCCGATTCCTGTTGTTTGTTGACCATGTTGACAACACGAGAGGGCGGCGCCGCGGCAAGCGCACCAAAGCGTGTGGCCGACATTGGTGTTACCGATTTAGGAGACGGTGGGGCGGCGATGCATGCGCTGAGGCGCAGCCAGCCGTGGGAGGCGGAAGCAGGCGGCCCCGCCGGCGCTGGTTTGGTTTTGGCGGCTGGAGGAAGATAGGACTGAAGAAACACGACAGACTGTAAAAGTAGCAGGAGTACTTAAGAACCTTAACTGAAACTGTCAGGGGCACTTAACAACCAAAGCTGAAAGCAGTATGAGTACTTATACAGGTTCAACCGTACAAAGCACGCCTCGAACAGTGCTACTTTGCCTACAGTTAACCAAGGGTGAGGCCGCCAAGCTCCAGGACAAGGCCCAGGCGCCACCCCGCGCATCCACAACCTTCTGAAAGCGGCTTCATCTCGCAACATGGTCAATAAACAGGATATTCGCTTTAGAGCCATGGAAAAGCATGAACATAATCTTCTGTCCTATTCTCCAAGATGAACGGGCCTTCATTATTTGAGACCACCCATGAATAAGTATCTTTTCACCTCCAAGGGGAATTGAGTAGGTCGACATAAACATCATGTTGTGACCAAGTGCAAGTCTAACCCGACCATGGTCAAGCATCTATATAGGAACAATAGAACTCGGCAGTTCCTGTTTCAAGAAGATCACAACTGTAAAACTGTGTATAAGCAATAGTTTATGAACAACATATATAACAGAAAACAGCTCGTACCATAAGTTTCTCGACACAGTTGGACCTGTTCATGCAGGGGCCCCGCCTACTCCCACAAGCAGGACAGTCCAAAGGTCGTGACAAATCATATGGACCGAACATCCATGGGACTGGAAATCCTGGAGGGTGCGATAAACCCTGCAATGCATACAGATATTGCATTGTAACCATAATTTATAAACCGTCCTCACAAAAAATATGATCTGGATACTCCAAAATGTACAGACTGAATTGAGTGGACAGACATTAACATAGACCGTTCTCAAGACTGACCACACACCAAAAGCAGCAGTACTAATAAACAATACAGGGTTCACAAACACAAATCAAGTATTGAACAATAGTACTTACTACAGACAAGCAAAGTTTCACTAACTAAACTCTGCAGACTATTTCTTGCCACCGACCTACGGGATGAACCCCGCATAACTGACTAGGCCATGGACTTCGTGTGAGATGTCTACATGCACCATCACCATCTTGTCAGCCTTGGAGAACCTAACAGAGTGGTCTTTCCACTCATAAACATGATGATGAAGACATGCCGCATCAGATTTGTTGGGAAGCTTTACAAGAACCACACCCTTCGTAATCGAAGGCACAACCAGGAAATTGTTGTGGTCAAGTACAGCCTCGAGAACACGCCTGACAACAATGCTACAGGAAAACACTAGTTCAGGACACGTGGCGACAAGGACACAGCAGCTTGATAGTTCAGCAGTAGAACTCATCATGAGGTCTTCCAGTTCACAAGGCATGACTTTCAGAACTTCATCTCCACCGCGGACCTAGTTCTAATTCAAACAGAAACCATATTTTATTACTACCTCCGTTCACAAATATAAGATGATTTTTGATATTATACTCCATATATGACTACATATACGCACAGAAATGAGTGAACAAAGACACTAGAACATGTTTTCAAAGGTATGAGAGCAGAGGGATTACATGCAATATCCATAACACAAGTTACTGAGGCAAATATACCCTCTTAAAAGGTAGCATTGATGTTCATAAAGTACTCCCTCCATCCCAAAATTCTTGTCTTGGATTTGTCTAGATACGGATGTATCAAGTCACATTTTAGTATTAGATACATCGGTATCTAGACAAATCTAAGACAAGAAATTTGGGACAGAGGGATTAGTTGAAAGTAATCTATAAGAAATCAGTGTCAACCTCTCACATGTTTTGGTCAAAAGAGGAATTTAGAACCGTCATTTGGCACACTAAAATCACATGCAAGATCACCCAGAAAGTTGTACTACCAGTACTAGTAGTGCATGTTAGATGAAAAAACACGATCAAGATCGAGAAAAAGATCGTCAACAAGAGACATTACCTGGACTTGCTTAATGAGGGATCCCGGAGAGGGGGGCTTGGACAGGGCGATAGCTTTGAGCTTGTCTGCGGTAGTCTCGGTGGGGTGCTTGTGCTTCTTCATACCATAGACATCACGTCGGCCGATGCTCCAGCGTCCATCCAAGAGAGGAAGCTGAGAGAGAAGAGTGAAAGGAGGAACGAGATGAGGGAGAAGCGAAGCGAGTGGGGGTTTTCTTCAAGAGAGCAAGCTGAGAGAGAAGAGTGAAATGATGGTTGCTTCGTCCGTCCAACTTACTGCTAGAAAGGAGGGGGTTTTGTGATTTGACGGCTCATTGGGCATTAAGGCGGCGGTTCGATCAGGGTAGTCTACCGTCACTCTACTACGGAGTAATTTAGTGCATGGCTGGTGGACCCAGGTGCTGGCTGTCCCACACGTCGGCTAAAGTGAGTAATTTAGTGCATGGCTGGAGGAGGATCCGCACGGTATAGCGTGTCCACTGTTTTTCATTCTGAAGAAAAAATGATGACAGCAAGCGTTTCCACTCTTACAATGGAGGAGTGCGAAACACGGCAGCCACTTGAACATACACAGTGCTCCTACTACTAGGCATGTAGTACGTCAGTAGTACTACACAATCTTGTTGCTAGTGTAGTTAGATATGACGATAACAAATGATGTTGTGCGCATGTCAACTACTCCTATATGTAACATAGTACCTCTTTTTCGACTGTCCGGTCGAGAATGAACGGTGAGATCAATCTTAACAGAACTAGGTCCACAGCGCACGGAGTCCACAAGACATGAACCATATGAAGCATGAATAGTGTTAGACAGGGTGTATGAAGGGTGCACGGGATGGGAGCAAAAGTTCCCTTCTCGACCCACTTTTGGGTGTTTGGCAGAGTGCATGAAGAGTGCATGAGTCCACACTAGTAGGTTGACAAAAATACATGAAGAGGAAACAAATATATTGAGATGAGAATGCAACCAAACACACCCACATGCTTTGTGCTACAGTGACTGATCTGCACCGTCTGAGTTTGATCCAACGATCATGTTGCGCCGAGACATGGACATGCCCATGCAGAGGGCGCCTAAACACCATCGAAGTCCCTCTGCTTCTCGAGGTGCACGACGTTGGTGATGCAGGGTGCAACCGCCCACAAAGCCCGCTCCCAGTCGACGGGAGCCAACTCGTCAAAGACGGCGTCCAATGGCACGAATGGATTCCGGTGACAGAGCCGTGAAATGATTCGCCCGGCAACGGCGACGGCAGCCTGCAACCCCTCCTTGTCCAGCTCAGCCCCCACTATCACGCGGACACGGCTCAGCTCCTCGGAGATATAGGTGAAGAAGGAGACCAGGTCAGGAAGTCGCAGCTCATTGAAGTCGACCGGGTGGTCGAATGGGTTTAGCCCGACGGCCGGCATCGTCGCGCTGGCACGACAGTAGGCATCGGGCAGCCGCAACACGTGTGTGGCAACTTGGTTCACCAAGTGGCTGATGCGATCCTGGACCTCGTCACGATCGGCCCGCTCGCGCTCCAGCCAGCTCCCCTGACAGCCTATCATATCTCCCGCTTTCTGCAGCAACGCCGTCGACGCCTCGAGCATCTTTGTGGTGGACGCCTGCCGCTTTTGAAGCTCCATGAACTCCCACACATAACGTAGCATGGCACTCCTCTCCTCCTTGAGCTCACGGAGCTCCACGTCCTTGGCCCTGAGCTCCGCATCCTTGGCATGGAGCTCCTGTGTCAGGCGCCTCACCTCGGACTCCATGATCTGCTGCACCGCCATGGCACCAGGTAGAAGCAATGGGGAGAGGAAGCAAAGGGGGCGAAACGGCTGAAAGGCAATGCAATCTATGGGAAGGCGGAGGGAGCCAGCCGAGGAGCGGGGAATCTTTTGGTTTTCACCATGGTAAAATACTAGTCGACGACTTCTCACATCAGGGAGCAGTGGGTTTTTACAGGCGGAGTCATCGTGACTAATTGCTGCCGCGCCTGCTCCTGTCAATCAAAAAATTAAAAATCCTGCCGCGCCTGCTCCCGTGAATCAAAAAATAAAAAATCCTTCCGCACCCAAACACCAGAGCAACACCGCAGTGGATATTTAAATTTACCTGCCGGCAAGTAGATAAAAAATGGGGTGAAAAAACAAATGTGGCGGCGGCCTAGCTAATCGGTCGAACTAGCCCAACTAGTTAGCCACCGTGCTTCACTGATGTACTCGGCGAGAAAGGTGGTCTTTCGTGATTTGACGACTCATTTACTTGTTTCCGCTCTATGACCGAGGAGGACCCAGAAAATGCGCGGTAGGGCATCCCACGTCAGGAAGAATATATGCGTGCACCACCCGGGAGGACCCCTAAACCGCGCGGTAGGGTGTGCAACGTCTCGGCACGGAGGAAAAATGTGTGTGTAAAAATATACTGTATCAGACATAGTACCTATGGTTCGACCTCGGGACCCAGCCAGTCGGTCGAAAACACCCCACTAGCCACACAACTTCATCATGCAAACATGGCACGGAGCATAGATGTGGTTAGCTCCATGTCGACCAGCCACAAAGTCTCTTGTTCTAGGCGATTCTTCTATTTTCCAAGCTTTTTTTAGTTGCAATAACACCACGGCAAGCTAGCGCCGCTCTTCGTGTGTGCCCATGCAAAGGTTAGACAATGGGGAGAAGAGAGATTGAGATCACAGACCTGGGACCCACCAGTAAGTGAGACAGCGGTCATGCACGTGTTGACGAGGCACTCCCTCTACTCTACTCAACGCAAGTATTGTATAAAATCAAGTTATGGGACAAAGCCAACAACCGTTTGTTGTTCAGGCTATCGACTTACACTTTGTAGTCCAGGTTGCCAGTTCGAATCTCGTCTTTCAGATTTGTTAGTTTTAGGTCCAAATTTGATTAATGACAAGTGGGACCCCCGTGTGTTGTTCCGATATTTCAGTGTAGGATGATTTTTTTGAACAAACACTTTGCGCGGTTAGACAAGTAATGACACGAGTTACACGTATTTTGCAAGTTTACGAACAAAAATGACAGTGGCATAGAATATCACATCCACCCCGCAGCTTAGATACTATGGTGATACGAGTTTTGACACCGTTGGAAGTGAGATCCAATGGCTTGGGAGTAGTCTTTGTAATTATGCGCGATTTCCAAACTCTCCAAAGGTTTTTTTGCAAATAAAATATTCAGGCCTCGTGTGTGCCACTGCATCTTCGATCCAACGGCTCCCCGGTGCTCATATTAGGTGCTCCCCGTAGCTTAATTACCCACTAGGGTGATATGAGCATCTAGGTGGTATGATCAGTGATCAGCTGGCACATGCGTAGTACTTGTACTTTCTGCGCATTTCCCAAACTCTATTAGTTGTATATTGCAAAAACATTCAAACCTCCTACTGTGGGCCATTAGATCTCAGTGAACTCGTATCACCATAGAATCTACGATGTAGGAGCACCTCATACTCTCCCGTGCGAGAAAACATAAGGTGTTATCGCAGCTTGGATGCTACGGTGATACGAGCTTGGAGGTCGTTTGATCTGGAATCCAATGGCATCTGAGTAGTCTTTGTGCTTGTAAGCAGTGGCCGAACTCTTTTGGGGCTTTTTTGCAAAAAAACATTCAAACCACCGAGGAGGTGTTGGGTCACAAATCCAACGCCTTCGAAGAGCTTGTATCACCAAAGCATCTAAGGTGTGGTAGCACATGATATTCTTACATACAGGCGAATATGATGTCCTCCTTCATCTTAGATGCTACGGTGATACGAGCTTCGAGGTCATTGGATATGGGATCAAATGGCATCTAAGTAATTTTTGTATAAATTGTGTGCAATTCTCAAACTCATCAAGGTTTCCTGCAAAAAAATTAAGACACATCATGTGAGCTGCTATATCTCAGATCTACAAGCTCCAAGCAACTCGTATTGGCATATAGCATCTAAGGTATGGGGCCACATGATATTCTCCCGGGGAGGAGGGGTGGGGGGTGCACAACCAATCAGTGGTTGGGAGGGTGGGGACAAATATAATCTAAACAACCCTAAACACATCTCCACATTTTATCTAAGGTCGAGGGGTTGACCCCCTACAATCATAGCTCCGCCTAAACACAACATTTGCATGTACTGTAGTACTAGACTTAATATTCATGTTTCAGTTTCATGTTCATTTTAAATATTGAACTAAGGACCATGGATGTCTTACATTTTACTCCCTTCATTCCTAACTATTAGTCTTTTTAGAGGCTTCAAATGGACTGGCACATACGGATGTATATAGACATATTTTAGAGTCTAGATTCACTCATTTTGCTCTGTATGTAGTCACTTGTTGAACTCTCTAAAAGACTAATATTTAGGAATAGAAGGCGTATTTTTGAATTCGTGTCATACATGCATGGTTTGGAAAAATAGATGCACTATACTTATTGGAATGTTGTTGTGTTCGTGCGTGTGTGTCTCTGTGTGTGTGTGTGTGTGGTTATATGCTTGATACATACAAAGTTTTCTCACCTCCATATTGTTCATCTTTTAAATTTGAATTTGCATTGGAAAACTTACTAGGGATACCATGAAATGTGAAATCCACGTTGAGATCACTATATCACAAACTCACTCTAATTCAACAACTCGTCATGAATCAATTACCACATTGAGATTAGTATTTGCAAGGAAAATATGGGTATTGTAATACACATAGATTCGTTCGGCAATTTAAAAGGTTCCTTTCGTATTCTCGAATGGTATGACCCAACGGCGTACCAACCAGACCTTGGCTCGTGTTGATCTTAAAAAAACCGGGCTCGTGTCCTTCGGTGGCGTGCGTGGTACGCACATTAGGCAACCCCAACCAGTCGAGCCTCAGTGTTTCAAGTCGAAATATCTGGCGGCCAGAATTCCAGCCCTAGGAAATTCCCCTCATGTCCCCGGTCCATAATGAACAATGGAGGGATGCTTTAGTAACTAGACAACGTTACCTACCGTGCCGAGCACGGTTCAATTCCCTCGGTCGCTGCTCGTCAAGGTCACCCGTCAACTGCATTGCCTAGTACTACTACTACTACTACACAAGGGATGAGCACAGAATTGAGCCCGTTTATTCGTGCCTAGTACTTGAGTTAATATATCAGACAATGCACTGGTACGGAGGGATTATCCTTTTACTCTGCATATATATTTTGTCTGAAGTCTAACTAAGCAAAATGTTTGACCAAATCCTTTCTTAAGAAATACAACAGGACAGATGTACGGCTTGAAAATTTATTGCATGATGCAGGTTATGATATTGTTTCGAATCCTGGATCTTAAATTTCAGAAAATCCAAAAGTGAGCATAAATTCTTGAAACTGAGCATGGTCACGTGATATGGCACAAATATTACTTCGTAAGTTTTTTCTTCAATTCGAGACAAGATGCTTATGACAAGTTACACAAATGAAGAGCCAAGGTATTTTGGAACAAAGACCTGTCACATTAAGGCGAACGCTTTCACTACTAAAACCGTGGGCGTTTACGTGCCGCCACGAGTCCCTGCTTCTCATTGGCAGGTGCCGTCCCAGCAAGCGTGTGAGTCGACGGGAGGCGTGCGAGCAAACCACTGCGCCAGCTGTCAGGGAGGCGTGCGAGCAGACCGCTGTGCGGCCTCACCGGGAGGCGAGCCCTTTGACCAGGCTCCGCTGCCCATTGTTGTCCCAACTGCTCCCACTTTTAATGTCGCCGGTGCCGCAGTTTGAAATCAACCCTGCACTACCTGGTATCGCTACAATCATCTCTCTTCTTCTCCGATTCTCCTGTCGTCTACCTCCAACTAGCCTGACCTAAACGTACGCCATGCCGCATCACGATGGTCTGCCCTTTAGTGTTCCAGTTTCATGAGGAAGACACCCAGCCGGAGTCTCAAGAACATAAGGCGCTTTGGGACGAGCTTGAACGGGCCTTGCGGGAAGATGTCGTGCCTGTCCCTGCTCCCGTTCCGGCTCCCGTCGCCCTGACTGTGCCAGCGCCCATCCCCGTGGCATTGATGGGCTGGGAGCCGCACATTGTCGTTGAGCTTGATGCCACGGGGTTCCACGAGGTCCCCACCGACTTTCATGCTCCCGTGCACCTGCCAGTGCATGCGCTTGCGCGTGCACTAACGTGTGCGCCCGTGTCGGTGCCGGTGCACCTGCCAGCGCATGCGCTGCGCGTGCACTGACGTGCGCGCCCGTGCCGGTGCCCGTGCACACGAATGGACAGCGCATGTCCCCTCGCGGGTGCCAGTGCCCCCCTCAATGGCATGGATGGCCGCCGTCGACCGCTTACTTGCACCAACGCCAGTCACCTCCTCCCGCAAGTTGACTCGCTCCGAAGTCCAGAACATTTTGGCCTTCCTTGAAGCTAGGCCAATGTCCAGGCGTACGCCAACAACGGTGCAAGACGCCGCCGTCGCCGTCGGTCAGTGGCCCGACGACACACAGAGCACGGCAGAGGAGCCGCTTCCCACTGCGATACGCCCCCTCCGCCGCCGCGTAATCTAAATTTGCCATGAAAAACATTCGGGCTGCCATGCTTAAAATCCGAACGTTTATCATTTCCGTTTATTTTATATCGATCGTCGTATAATTTAAAGTCGGAGTCAGACTGAACGAAATGTATGGTTTGATCGATTGAATGTTCTGCTAGAGCCGTATCAAATTAAATATAAAACGTCATCAAGCCACATGTATTCCTTGTCATCCAACGACCTAGACTGCTTCAATGTCGAGCGCTCAACACGTTTAGCGTGCAGTTAATTTCATGCCAAAAATAGTGCAAATCACATGACAACACGCAAATAACATCCTAGTAGTTAATATCCGCATGCACTTAATATACTTCCAAATTAACGTGCATTGCACGTACACACTGACTAGTGCTGCTAGTACGTGAAACTGGTGTCGTGACTTGTGAACGCGTCCAAATATGGTCAACGGCAACGTCACCCGCGAGTTCTTCCTGTTTGCCCATGCGTCTAAACGCAGAAGGGGAGGAGAGAGAGAGAGAGCACACATGGAACCCACCAGTAAGTGAAGGCGAATAGTACTAAAAATAATATTACATGTTATCCATTAATTAGGATGTGGTAATATAAAAACATTATGTGAACAAAGGGGGTACAACAAACATTGCTATTCTACGTATATTGCCTATTGACGTGCGGCTTGAAGGCGCGGTCGCATGTTCGATCCTCGTCCTTTATTTTTTAATTTGTATATGGGTCCAAATTTTTTTCATGACATGTGGGCTCCTCGGTGTGTAGTTTGTAGCACTTTAATTTGTGGGTCGAAATTTTTTCCATTCCAAGTGGACTATCGGTGTGTAGTTTTGTAGCTTATTTATAATAATTAAAGAGAACAACATAGTTTTTTCAATAATACCATGGTGCGACGTTGAAGGCGAGAAAGGACGTGTGAGAGAGCGATGACCGAGCCAGAGGGAAATCAACTAGGGGAGTTGCGTGGGTTGCAACGGTGTTTGCAGTAGTTGTGGGCCAAATGCTACGGAAATATAATCTAAACCGACCGGAATAAATGCCTACACAAACTAATCCAAGGTTGGAGTGCCCCTCGCAATGTAAATAGCTCCGGCTTTGCGAGGGATGGAGAGGTAGTAGCTTCAACGCATGGAAGATACGGTGTGAGAAAGCGAGGTCAATCGAGAGACATATAGATAGAGAGACAAAGTGAGTGTGGACCGACATTCATTGAACAAATATATATGCTCCGGAGAGATATTGTCCGATTGAGCTTTTGGCAAGCGTGAGGGCTGTAAGATAGAGCTTGAGAGATGATCCAGTCACAGACGTGTAGATATATTTTGTGCGTGGGAGGAAGCAAGGTCAACCGATCACATAGGGTCCCCGTGCGATCGAAAGAGTGAGACGGGTTGGAGAGAGTGACCTAGATAGACGATGTGCGTGAGAGAGTATACAATGTGAATAGGTCGAATTGGGCTCAAACATGGTGATATATCGTTTTTGTCCAAGAAAGAGCGGGGTCAATCGAGGCATACGGAGAGAGACAGAGAGATTGAGTGAGCGTGGCCCACCATGAGGTCGAAAGAGTGGCGGCGGCTTGGATGGACTGACCTAGATAGACAATCTGCGTGAGAAAGTATGGAGTGTGTCGATCGAGGCCCGAACAGGGAGATATATCATTTGTGTGTGAAAGAAAACGAGGTTAAACGAGACTCAGATAAAGAGAGCAAGATTGAGCGAGTGTGGCCCGCCGTGCGGAAGAAAGAGTGAGACAGTCTCGAGGGAGTGACCTAGATATACAACGTGCATGCATGCGCACGAGAGGTTGAGGGGCTAGATAGGCAATGCATGTATTTAGCATGAGAGGGTGAGAGGGAGAGGGGGGAGAGAGAGAGAGCTCGGCATGTGGCGCAATGGCGCGTGTGTGAGGTAAATACATTTGGTAACAGAGTGGAAAAAAGGGGTTGTGTAGTTGAGAGACTTAGAGATCGAAACATGGAGAGAAAGAATGAACGTGTGTTGGAAACCGAT
>NC_041393.1:238792990-238945474 GCF_002162155.2 Triticum dicoccoides
GGGGGGGCCTAAAAACAACATTTGAATGTACATAGTACGAGACATAATATCGATGTTTCAATTCGGTGTACATTGTAAGATTTGAACCGAGGACCAGGCATACGGGTAATTATTTCAAATTCGTGCCATACTAAGTTTCGAAAAGTTGACATTGACTCAATTTGTTGTGCTATTTTGTAGGTCATATGTTTGAATCCATCCAAAAGTTTTCTCACTACCATGGTGTTCATCATATACATATGAATTTGTATTAAAAAAGTAGCGTGGATACAGTGAAATGCGAAATCCACGTTAGAATTGGAGATCGCTACGTGACACACACTCTAATTCAAATAACTAACTACGTGACACACACACTCTAATCCAAATAACTAATTATGTGGCACACTCTAATCCATGTTAGCGTGGGTACCAATTTTTTTTCAAATAACTCCTCATTAATTAATTTATAGTACTCCCTCTGTTCACTTCTATAAGACCTTGAAGACATTTCAGATAATGTGCAAAACATTTCATTTTAAGTTGTCTAAAACGACTTACAAAAGTGAACGGATGGAGTATCTCGTTTAGAATGACTAATTATTGCAAGGAAAACACGGGCATGGTAATACATTCAGATTCGTTTGCAAATGAAAGAAGATTTGTTTGCATTCTCAAATGTAGGCACACCAGGCAGACCAGGGTCGTGTCGGGGTGGACGCTGCTTCGGTGCCTTAAAGGCAACTGCCCTTGGGTGACTGACACATGTGGGCCAGCCACATGTTGGGCCAACATGTCATGGACACAAAGGCAGGTGCCTTACGACACCAAAGCATAGTCCTGTCGGGGTGGTCATGTGTGTCGGACGGACGCGTAGCACCCAGCCACCCACCCCCCTCCCCCCGAAAAAAGGACGACGACAATATAAGTTCGCGCTTCCATGTTTCGGATTGAAATATCTGGTGGCCCCAATTCCAGCCCTGCAAAATCTCTCTTCTCCACCGTCCCCTTCTGCGCCCAGATTGCTCAAATCCCTAATTCGCCGCCATCCCTTGAATCGCCCCTCGTCTCGTCTCTTTCCCCATCGTTCCCCTCTGTGTCGGACGACAACAACGAAGACGACGGTCGCGCTTCACCACCGCACCGGAGCTACGTCATCTATGCCCTCGTCCACCACACCGGGTGGTCCACCGACAACGTCGGCCGCCGCAACCGACGTGCCTCACAGACACCGAGTTCCACCGCATCAGGTGCGCTTCACCGACGCCGTCTCCCGACTCATCGGGGCTACTTCACCGAGCACATCATCGCACCTCCGCCCCCCGAGGCCGTTGGGGCTTCACCAACAGTCTCGTCCACCGCATCATAGCGCTCCGCTGCCACTCAAGATCTGCATCCGTGTGCGGCCAGCCAATGCCAGCGCATCACCCTCAACGGCTCTGAAGTGACCCGCACTCTAGCTAGGCGAGCATGCCCAAATGCCGGCCCGAACTAGGTATCCACACATCACTCCCTTCTGCACTATTCCGACGATGTTTGGATATCCTTTCACTGCTCTCTTAGCTTACACGCCTATGCAACTCTTACTTTAACTCTTATTTCTTCTGGGGATATCATCTGAAACAAGCAAATCCATTTTTTAGCGAAGCATGACGGCGCTACGGGATCTGGTACACATCCTGCACACCCGTATAACCTTGTAAGTATATGTCCTCTGGTACAACATCAAGGTCAATTCCTCTTATTTGATCAACCATTCGCCGTGTCAAAAATGCAGAGGGGGATGCAAGGAGCACAAGGCCTGCACATCCAAGCAAGTGGTAACATGGACTTGTACATGGAACATCCCAAGCGCAAGCAGAGCTGTAGTGAGCCTGTACAACGAGCTAGCATAAGTCCCTGCATTTCATTTAATTCGTACTGGCTCATCCACGAATTCAAGTTACCAGGGGCGAACATTTAACTTAAAAAATACGAAGGCACTTGCACACTGGAAATCAACATAACTTGAGAAATGTGAAGCTACATGCACTTTGAAAACCAGCTAATGATCCAAAGTAGTTCAGATTATAAACACTAAATGATGCAAGCACCAAAAAACACAGAATGCAACATGGTGTACAAGGACTACAAACATGGTCTGTACCTGCTTGAATTATTCGTTCTCTGGCTGAAAATATCAAAGTGTAATTGCACGTATAACCAGTGCGCAAACTGCATATCAATATATCTATCCTGCACAAGTATGCAAATAGTTTCAAATAACAGATTAGAAAAGTATTTATGCTATGTTGTCATGATACGGGGACTTTCTGGTAGATGGCCTCGACGTTTCCTGAAGCTATGAAAATGCACTATAATTTGCTTGTCATCAATGCCTGCAAATCTTTGTCTCTCTCAACATAGTAGATCATCATTAGACACTAAATCCTTCAGCGAGCTTGCAAAATGCTTGCATTAGATCCCTCATTAGACACTATATGTTCATCACCAGGAGCATGTAAAATGTTTGCATCAAATCCTTCATTAGCAGTTTGTTCATTAGACACTTCAGGCTCAAGAACAACATGAGCTTGTATGTTTGCACCGGAAACTTGATTAGATACATCAGATTCAGTCAGTTCAGTATTGATTGGGGGAGTTATAAAATAAGTAGAAATTGGTTTCATTTTCTCATAGATTACCTACATACAGGCAGTTTTACAACACCATCAGGTTTAACTATTGGCCAGAAATTGAAGAGTTGAATTAGATATAATCATGGCTGTGATGTACCTGCTCGTTGCACATGCTACTGTTGCAAGCTGCGACTGTTCGTTTGCGCAAGCTCGATGCCATGCCCGTGCTGTCGCCGCTACCTCCCACGCAGGCTACACCCAGGATTGGATCTTCATCTTCTTGTCCTTCCGTTTGCTTGAAGCCCGGCGACCGCCCTCCAACGAGGGCACGAGGAAGTGCTGTGTCGGTCTGTCCAGTGGCGGCTAGGTTAGGAGCGAACCAGACAGGAGGCTGGAGCGAATGAATTGGGATTTTTCCTGCTATCGATTGATATGGGAGGCGCTCGTTTGGGTCGCGAGCCTGCTATAGGGCCTAGCTTGCACTTATGTTATTGGACCATCCAAATTGAAACATTTTTCTTCATTTTTTACATTGCCTGCTTGTGCGTTGGGACGAACAAAACTAGCATGGGCCAACCTGGACGACTCAAACTAGGTGCACACTTTCCAGCCACCTGAGGCGGCCGCCCATACCAGCCCCTATGGTGGCATCGCCCCTTTTTGCGTGTATGATTGGATAGTGAAAAATATTCCAGTGGCGCTTTTGATTTACCCACAGAATGATTGAATTGCTTGTTTCTATGAACTGAGTTCGCCAATAATGTGAAGGATGCTAGTCTTTTCATCCTATTGTAGATTGCTTAGATCTCGATATGCCAAAAGTAATCGCATGAAATATACAGTAAAAGCCAGTGTGATGTGTTTGGCTACAACTAGTCTGACTACACGTCCTCATATAACATATCAAGGACGCACCATCTTACCAGATTAACCATTCGACTTACCCATGCAGTGTGGGAAGAAAGAAGTATTAGGACTGCGTATCCAAGGAATTGATGCCATGGACTCCTTCATACAACCTTGTAAGCAAAAAAGAAGTTGCAGTGTGCCTGTACAAAGAACTAGCCTAAGTTCATTTACCTGCTTCTCGGAATTTTAGTTAGCCACTTATTGCAAAATTGTTCAATTACATTGCTTGGCTTAATTTAGTTTGCTACTGATTACATAATGGCACAGCCTGTTAATCATATTATAGACTGCGCCTATCTATGTGTTTGATACTTACTGTTAAGAATTACCTGTTTGCCTTAATTTAAATATCTACTTGTTTGTTTAACCGCTTTGCTGCTGCAACAGCAGGTTACAATGATGTTAATAACTACTTTTCAGCATCCAATTGAAACTCTTTAATTCCTTGTTAGTTTAACTGGTTTGTTGTTATAACTCCCAGTTGAGATGTTTTGCTAACTTCAACTTTTTTGAATCCAATCGGAACTTTAATGGCAAAACAGGTTAGCCCAAGATCAAAGAGAGAGGTCCCCATGGACGTTGCATCATCCCACAGCAGCGGCACCGGCCCAATTGTGCATTATGAATTGCCAACTGCTGATGCTCTAGAGGCTAAACTAGTGGTAGAAAGAGATTCTGCTTCTGCACTTAGAGATGAAGTTGACATGTTGAGGAAGCAAACAACACAATCACAAGCAGTACTTAAGACAACCATTAAATATTTGGTGGATTTCAAAACGAAGCAAGCTGAGACTGACCAGATTGTTAAGGTCCTGAAGGAAAAAAGGAAATTAAATTCCTACTTGGTAAATCATAGGTGAAATGTTCTTTCCATAGTTGAATTACCTTTGTGTTATCTGTTCATGTAATCAATCAAACCATTTGTTTTAGAGATCATGTCATAATTGTTTTTTTTTTGTTTTTTGGTTTGTAATTTTATTTGAGCACAAGTCTGTATTAATTGATAAGACTCAGAGACATTTCATTTGGATTGCTGTGCCAAACCTACAAGTATGCCAATCGGGCTGAATGCGCATTCAACAATAGTAGTAGTATAGATGGACCATAAGTGGCACGCATCGGAAAGGGCCAACATGCTGGCTAAAAAAAGGATGTTGTTGTAGCCAAAAAAAGTACAGTGGCCTCGCTTATGTATGTTAGTTGATATTATTGATGCATATACTCTATAAGTGTTTATATGTCTGTTAGTTCTGTACATTCTTGGTTGATTGACTCGGTATTTGAATCTTGATACATCACTTGTGTACATATCTAAATGGGAGTACACATTATGCTGCGTGTGACATTTGAGTTGGACATGAAGTGTTCCAAATATTCGAATTCACCTTAAACTGGATTCTAGTTTCTGAATTTGAGTATCGGCATTTGTAAACCATATTCATATATGACAGTGGAATACATCTTTGTCGTCCTTTTGAAGATATATAAAAACACATAGAATGATTTATAAAGATTCATATAGGAATACAAAATGGATTTGAATTTAGTTGCCAGGGTAAACGTGGATGCTTATTGTCCCAAAATTTGAAAGAAGCAGCAAAATGTCCACTCCCACGTTGGCTGCCCGAAGCCAAGTGTTTGAGAGATGGAAATTACTGTCTACCCATTACACGGACAATCCATAGGGGTTGGTTAGTAACTTCAATTAGACGTGACACGACCGCCTCTGAGCCCATTCTGACACGGTGGGCGTCAAACATGGGCGGCAAAACACATTTGATTCAAGATCGTCCGAAAGACCTCTATTTCTCCCTCCATTCCCAATTCATACACGGTGGGCGGCAAAACAAAATCGACTCGGCCGAAATCGATGTAGGCAACTATTTTCAATAGGGGCAGGTTTGTAACTTCACTCTAACGTGACACAACCGCCCTACCTGCCAGCCCCGTTCATACACCGTGGGCGCCAACCATGGGCGCCAACCACCGTCTCCTCGCCCGAAATCGCTCTGGGCAAATATTGGCGAGATGCGAGATTACCGTCCTATCCCCAACCAACGAGATGCCCAAATTTTAAACGGGGGCTAAGTTCGTAACTTTCCCATATTTCAGACAGGCGCGTCCCAAAAACATGGTTCCCCGTACCTCTCCCTCCATTTTCCCATTCATACACCGTCCGTGCTAGAACACCCCATCCCCACACAAG
Organism: Triticum dicoccoides; assembly: GCF_002162155.2. Lineage (NCBI taxonomy): Eukaryota > Viridiplantae > Streptophyta > Magnoliopsida > Poales > Poaceae > Triticum > Triticum dicoccoides. The sequence goes on from NC_041393.1 coordinate 238,798,703, forward strand.
CCTACGTCCGCCACCCCATCCATCGCCGCCGTCCTCCACCACATCCGTCGCCACCGTCCTCCACCATGTCGAAGCGCCTACCAAGACCGCATCATCCACTACTAGAGATGGATGTTTCCCATCCACGGCAACGGACCAATAGCCTTGCATCGCGTCCTCTCGCTTCATCGGCGCTGTCGTCCTCTTTGACAGGGCCGCTCACACGACCTTCTCTTCCACCGCAACAGGACTTATCCCCCGATGCACCCGTCTACTGTCGCAGATCTGCTTCAACGCCACCGACAGCCATCGCACCCCCGATGCCTACACGGCACCGCAAGAGAGGTGGTACTTCATATCACCTCAACTTTTTGATCTCAACCAGAAAATAGATCTTAACTTGGTTACTCTACTTTCTTTTTAGCTCTTAGAATTTAGTTCTTAGTTCGAAGCAAACAATGGATGCTAAATATCATTTCTCCAGTTTGGAGCTTCAAATCTGCCATGGCACAGCCATAATACGGTTTAATTGATCATGCTTAGCATTTAGTTGATCATGTTGGTTCCGTGGTAGTTTCTTTAACAAAAATTGGAGGGGAAACCCTCTTTTGCTAAAAAAATATGCTTAGAGTTTCCCCCTTTTATGATCACTATACGATCAGAATGCGTGCTTCATGTAACACTGCTCCACCCATCAAGCTAAACAAGCTTAGATGTTCAAATACGAATCTGATATTATTAAAACAGAGTTGTTTAATTGGTCACCTAAATGTTCCTAAATTAGTTTCGAAAATGCATGTTCGCCGCTCGGGTGTGTATCTCTACAGGGTGCCCATGGTGGGCCGGCCCACCCTGGGATTTTGGGTCGTCCCAGGCCCCTATTCCCCTCTGTTCTGCTGCGCGCTTCCGATCTCTACTCGCCCCCAGCCGCCTGCCTCACCGGCGACTTGTCGTCCCCGGACGGCATGACTCTAGGAGGAGACGCCGGACTAACAGGAGGCTAGGAGTCGCTCACCCAACAGCGTCACCGCTGCCCGGGCGCGCCGCCGCGCCTACCTTCCCAGTCCGTTCAGGGCTCAGGCGTGCAGCACCCACCAAGCCAACCCGATTTATCCTGAGATACGTCCTCAACGCTCAGCAGCCACTCTTCGTCACTCATTTTCTAATTGATTCATTACTCATTAGGCAGGACTGTCATTAGGGTTTGTTGTGTGCTCAGTGCTACCTACACATAATGGTTCAGATGTATTTCGGTAATCTTTAGTACCTCTAAAGTTCATAGGGTTTTCAAAATTCCAGCCCTCGGAACAGAAACTAGTCATTTTGGATTGTTGGTCAAAGTGACATTGAGCCAGATTACTACTGCAAGCCAGGTTTGTTGACAATTTCACTTGTCTTTCTTACTCATTTGATATAATATCCAATTATTCACGTCGATTAGTTGCAAACAATAAGTGCTAGACAAACTTCTTCACTCAGATTTTGGACGGTCTCTTACTGGAGTTACAATTCTGCATACTTGTCCTAATAAGCTCACAAGTAAATTATTGATTCACTACGTCTATGCTTGCCTTGTCATATTTGTTGTCAATATTCTTTTAGGGTGGACCACCCTGTTTCTAAATACTAGAACCGTAGACATGAGTGAATAGTATTTCTCTATGTGATCTCTTCCATCATGTGTGGGTAATGAACACTGCATTGTATAGAAAGAAAGTGCCATTTCCAGCTTTTACATAGGTTTCGATCTTTTACATGGAATACATTTTGCCTACTTGCTTTGTGTCGCACTACCAACACTCCACCCTTGAAGCTAAACATTACGCCACTCATAATTGCTTAGTTTATTTGTTCAAGTACGAATTTCATATGATTGTAATGTTCCTACTTCAGTTTTGAAATGTGTGCCTGCCTGTTATAGAGACATAAGGAGTTTGTATTTCTGTGTGTGGTCTAGTCAGCATGGTTGGGGAGGTGAACTTTGCATATGCAGGGGTTTATAGGGAGACAATCTCCGAGTTGAATCCGCAATGCATTCCATAGATAATCTGACTACTTTTTATGTTTTCATGAATCTCAGATTCTGAACAGCATCATAATGATTATGAGCTTGCGCGCATGAACAGAATAAAGCAGAACAATGCCCTGGCTGTAAAACTTGGCATTAAGGGACTGAAATCAAGTCTGGATGCAATGCAATGCAAACGCTCTCCACCTACAGATTCATGCTCAGAATATGATCCTAATAGTGATTCTGAGCTAGAGAGAGACCTAAGTCAATGTAGCTCCCTAGTGGAGGAGTCAGAGGAAAATGCCCTATCTTATTCACCCATCAAGGTACTTGCTCTAACTTTCCAAGGTTACATTGCTCGCACATATCTTGCAACTGATGCTTTGCATTGCTTCTACTTTGTTGAACTGCCAATAGCTTAGTTTACACATCGTGTATGTGAATACGCCCTGCCTATCCATTTTCAATGCATATTCCATCTGTCATCATACCATATTTATCCATTCAAATGTTGTTCTTGTGTATCAGACGTTCAAAAGGAAGAGGGCAATTGCTGATCGTGGCGGAGCACAAGCAAAGTATTTGGAAAAGGTAGTGGCACCTGATAAGTCAAATAGCCCATTAGGTGTAGTTGCAATATCACCTGACCCACAAAATACCCCAACTCTAGCAGACTCTAGCCCTACTACACTGGTCATTTGTGATGCCCCAACTCAGCAGACCCCAACTGCAGCAAACAGTATGATTATGCCAGTTGACATAGCACCAGCTGTACGATGCAAAAACCCCATTCCAGCAAAGAGTACACCAAATCCAGTTGCCAAATCCCTTTTCGAACCAGAGAGAGCCCCAATTGTAGCAAATAGGACCCCTGTTCCATTCCTTCCCAGTTTAGAAGACGAAGCTTATGTTGTTGTCACGAACTTTGTGCGCATCTTTCCTTCATGGAAAGATTATACCGTAGACACGGAACAATTTCCAGTCTTCCTCTGCAACTTACGCGTAAGTAATGTACTAATGTTATTCATGGTCATTACTACATATGTTTCTGCTGACAGAAGACACAAGATTTCATTCTTTTAAATAGGCGAGGAGCAAACTGGATTGTGATGACGAGCAAGGGTTGGTTGCGCTTTTCAAGCACTCGTTGATGAAGTATCGTTCCTACCTGAGGCAAGCGCACTTTGATGGCAAGCCTCTGAACGAAATTTCTGTAAAGTCTCCGGTGCTACATTTATCTGACGGTGATTGGAATAATCTTGTTACACATTGGTCTCGGCTGCAGCGTAACGTACTATCTATGATATCACATCACAATTTGAACTACATTTCTGCATTTGCCTTAATGTCTCACTTGTACAAAAACTGTTAGCAGAAGAACATTCGTTCTCAAGGGACCACAGAATCTCGCAACTATACTGCACACTGCATTGCTCTTGTGAGTACCTCTTGCCCTGTATGACCATACTTACTTTCATAGCTGTTTGATTATGTAGCATCATTGCACATGTTAGCCTCGTAATCGTCCATTTGGTGGACATTATAAGATCCGTATGGACTCTTACACAAACTTAGAATCAACCCAATGCTTTTGAAGAGGTTTAGCTCTATAGTCCTCTTGTAAGGACTAAAATGGTCTATCACTGTACTTACATTAACAGCTACTCCCTCCGTCCCATAATATAAGAACGTTTTGTACAGTACACCAGTGTTCAAAACACTCTTCTATTATGGGAAGAGGGATTGGTTCATTTTTTAGCATTCTGCATCTTATCTCCCTCGCCCACCATTTACTAAAAAAGATCAGATCTAGATTTAATCTTACCAACAAGTAGAATACACAGACTATGCCAGTGCAGAAGTGTAGCCCATTGCTCTTGTCAGTACATTTTGTCCTGTGACGCTTGTACTTCCAGGGATTGGTAGTTGATTATGTAGCATCAATCTGCATCTTATCTTCATTATCCTCTATCCCTTCCAGTATTATCATATCTATAATTACTCTCTACAAAATGTAGAGTACATGCAATGCTTATGAAGAAGATTTTCTGCTAAAATTCTTGAGTTATCCTTCCCTTGACATGGAGAAGGGCATTATAAAGCCGGTGTTAACTGTTAATGTAAGTCAGTCCTTCTAAAGCCTTTATCCTCAACTGCTGTTTAATTTGCTCATACTCCCTATCGTTTACTGCTGTTTAGTTTGTTGTTTCTACCAAAATGCATGTTCGTAAGAACCGTAAGTTCTAATTTTTACTTGTAAAAACAAATTCCTTATTCATACCATGCACATTACTTAATACTCCCTATATGTATGCTTCGTTTTGTGGATCTATAATCTAGTGTGTGGTGAAGCAGCCCACGTTTGCACCTTGTCATCTCCTGTTTTATCTTACTGATGTGGTTGATGATATGAACAACATGGCATGCACATTGTCCAAAATAGATACAATGATTTTCTTCGCCCTTCATCTATGCTTGTTATGTTGACATGGTAATCCAGTAGTGTGGTGAAGCTCCCCGCATTATGAACAATGCCAAATTATGCTATTGATATTTTGAACTTACTCTTTATTTTCTAATTTGAAATTGGCTAGAATCGACAGAACAGTTATCATCTTTTTTTATACACATGCAAAACCTGTCATCTCTCTGCTTTGTTTCAGGGTGATATGCCTGATGGCATGCACAAGTCTGCTGAAGGCTGTGAGACAAACCCAACATATATTGCAGCAAAGAAGGCAAAACATCTTGAAGATAGCGAGACAACCCCAAAGTCTTGTCTTGATGCAGTGTTCAAGTTACTTGAGACTAACAGTCAGACAAGCTCACAGAATTCGTTGTCTGAATTAGTTCGACTTCTTCAGTTTCAAGTTCTAGCAGAAAGGCATTCTGCAACTCAACTTCGACTTGAAGTCCTATCTCTAAAAATATTGCGGATAACACCAATGAGAACCTCGTCGCTAAACAGTTACACCTAGAAGCTATGACCGACATGCTAGGCCGGTCTCACAGCCTTGCTCAGCAGCTTGCGCAGCAGTTCCCCACAAGGCTAACCTTTCTTGAACTGTCTTGGAAGTGGTCTCGGTTCAGTATTATTTTGTTACGCTGCAATGGTGCCCAGTTTTTGTAACTGCTTCTTCGTTGCGCTTTATGATCACTGGTGGCGAACTTCGATGCCCAGTGGATGTAATATACCTTAAATCCTTTATTGTATAGTGTAGGTTTATTATTAGTTACTATGCCATAATTTCTTTATTGTATAGAGTAGCTCTGTTCTTAATTCCTACAAGTTACTGCCATCATTCGCTATCTAAAAAAAATCAGATGTAGTCGACCGGGCCGAAACATTCGACTCTAACGGGCCAGGTTTTTAGTGGGCCACAATTGGGCCGGCCTGCGTCTTTCTTGGGCCTGAATGATTAGGGCCTTCACACATTGCGCCAGGCCCAAACTTACACCGGCCTATATTTAGTTGGGCCTTTTGTCGACCCAGCGCTTAGTTTGGCCCAGGTAGCGTTGGGCCATTAACAGGCTGAATATTGTACTGGCCTGTTATGGCCGAGATGAAACCACGGGCCTTTAGCAGGCCAAAATGCATGTTGGGCCTCAATTTTCTCTAGTCGTCGACGGGCCTTCAGCAGGCCAAAATGTAGACCGGGCCATTTTGGGCCCAGTTAGCTCACGGGCCGTTACCAGGTCGAAACTTATCTCGGGCCTTAGTTGGCCCACTGATATCATGTGGGCCTTTAAGAGGCCAAAAGCTTAGTACAGGCATCAACGGGTCGAATTACGTGACGGGCCTTTAACAGGCCCAAAGTCATGTTGGGCTTAACTGTTTCCACCTTTAGCACGGGCCGTTAGTGGGCCAGATGTCCCGTCGGACCATATATGGCCCATGGGCAGCACGGGCCATTCCCAGGCCGAAAGTCACACCGGGCTGAAATGGGCCCATGTCTACATCAGGCCTCTAATAGGCCGAAAGCCACTGGGATGTAGTTGGGCCCAAATATTCGGTGGACAATTAACGGGCCAGATCTGGCTTCAGGCCACGAATGGGCCCAAATATTGGGCGAACAATTAACGGCCAAATCTGGCTTCGGGCCGTAAATGGGCCTAAATATTGGGCGAACAATTAACGGGCCAGATCTAGCTTCGGTCCATAAATGGGCCTTTATTAAGCAGGCCGTTATTGGGCTGGCCCACTAGTACCTGATTAAGTTCTACGGGCCTTTGATTGGGCCGGCCTTTTTAACCTATATGGGCCTTTGTTGGGCCCAGCCACGTGTCGACATATCATAGGCATGTCTCCTCCAATGGACGGGCGACATCCGGCCCACTGACGAGCTGACAGGTGTTTCCTTCGGTCAATCAGAATTTTACACATGGAAATTTCCCATTGGTCGGGGCTGTTAACGGGTTATCGGATCCAAAATCCGACCCGATAGCTTAATGGTGTTCCGTTACGGTGGATGCCACGTGTCAGTCACCCTTGATGAAAGCACTTCTATCACGCGCGATTTATCATCATGGAAGTGGACACTTCCGTGATGATAATTTTGGTAATGTCATGGAACACTTCTACGACAGCACAGGTATGACTATCTTGATTCTGTCATGGATGTACATGCATGACAAAAAACGCGACCTACTGTGACAAACAAGTATCATCACGGACGTGTATTTTTTTGTAGTGCTTCCTCGGTGCCGGCTGCACCCGCGCACGTGCGCCAGCTTCGTGGGCGTGACGATGGAGGGCGGATGGGGGGGAGCCGGCGATCTCCTTTGTCTGGTGATACGTCTCCAACGTATCTACTTTTCCAAACACTTTTGCCCTTGTTTTGGACTCTAACTTGCATGATTTGAATGAAACTAACCCGGAGTGACGCTGTTTTCAGCAGAACTGCCATGGTGTTGTTTATTGTGTAGAAAACAAAAGTTCTCGGAATGACCTGAAAATCCACAGAAATAACTTTTGGAAAATATAAAAAATACTGGCAGAAGATCAAGGCCAGGGGGCCCACACCCTGTCCACGAGGGTGGGGGCGCGCCCCCCTGTCTCATGGGCCCCCTGATGCTCCACCGACCTCAACTCCAACTCCATATATTCCGTTTCACAGAGAAAAAAATCAGAGAGGAAGTTTCATCACGTTTCACGGCACGGAGCCGCCGCCAAGCCCTAATCTCTCTCGGGAGGGCTGATCTGGAGTCCATTCGGGGCTCCGGAGAGGAGGATTCGTCGTTGTCGTCATCATCAATCATCCTCCATCACCAATTTCATGATGCTCACTGCTACGTCTTGAGCTAGCATTGGTTTCCCCCGAAGAGGAGAGGGTGATGCAGCAAGTGTAGCATAAGTATTTCCCTTAGTTTTTGAGAACCAATGTATCAATCCAGTAGGAGGCTCCTCCAAAGTCCCACGCGCCTACACAAACAAACTAAGAACTCGCAACCAACGCAATAAAGGGGTTGTCAATCCCTTCACGGACACTTGCGAAAGTGAGATCTGATAGAGATAGTATGATAAGATAAATATATTTTGGTATTTTATAATATAGATGCAAAAAGGTAAAGATGCAAATAAAAGTAGATTGAAAGCAAATATGATAAGAGATAGACCCGGCGCCCATAGGTTTCACTAGAGGCTTCTCTCGAGAGCATAAGTATTACGGTGGGTGAACAAATTACAATCGAGCAATTGATAGAAAAGCGAATAATTATGATGTTATCTAGGCATGATCATGTATACAGGCATCACATCCATAACAAGTAGACCGACTCCTGCCTGCATCTACTACTATCACTCCACACATCGACCGCTATCCAGCATGCATCTAGAGTATTAAGTTCATAAGAACAGAGCAACACATTAAGCAAGATGACATGATGTAGAGGGATAAACTCATGCAATATGATATAAACCCCATCTTGTTATCCTCGATGGCAACAATACAATACGTGTCTTGCAACCCTTTGTCACTGGGTAAGAACATCGCAAGATTGAACCCAAAGCTAAGCACTTCTCCCATGGCAAGAAAGATCAATCTAGTAGGCCAAACCAAACCGATAATTCGGGGAGACTTGCAAACATAACTCAATCATACGTAAAAGAATTCAGAGAAGATTCAATTAATATCCATAGATAAATCTGATCATAAACTCACAATTCATTGGATCTCGACAAACACACCGCAAAAAGAGATTACATCGAATAGATCTCCACAAGAGAGGGGGAGAACATTGTATTGAGATCCAAAAAGAGAGAAGAAGCCATCTAGCTAACAACTATGGACCCGTAGGTCTGTGGTAAACTACTCACAACTTATGGGAGGGGCAAGGATGTTGATGTAGAGGCCCTCCATGGTCGATTCCCCCTCCGGCAGAGTGTCAGTGAAGGCTCCAAGATGGGATCTCGCGGATACAAAAGGTTACGGTGGTGGAAAATGTGTTTCATGGTGCCCCTGGATGTTTTCGGGGTCCGTAGGTATATATAGGAGGAAGAGGTACGTCGGTGGACGCCCGAGGGTCCCATGAGACAGGGGGGCGCGCCCTACAGGGGGGGCGCCCTCCTATCTCGTGGAGGCTCCGGTTATTTCTTGACTTGCACTCCAAGCTCTCCGGATCTTGTTCGTTCCAAAAATCACGTTCCGGAAGGTTTCATTCCGTTTGGACTCCGTTTGATATTCCTTTTCTTCGAAATACTGAAATAGGCAAAAAAACAGCAATATGGGCTGGGCCTCCAGTTAGTAGGTTAGTCCCAAAAATGATAATAATGTATAAAATAAAGCCCATAAACATCCAAAACAGGTAATATAATCGCATGGAACAATCAAAAATTATAGATACGTTGGAGACGTATCAAGCATCCCCAAGCTTAATTCCTGCTCGTCCTCGAGTAGGTAAATGATAAAAAGAGAATTTTTGATGTGGAATGCTACCTAGCATAATTCTCAATGTAATTTTGTTTAATGTGGCATGAATGTTCAGATCCAAATAATACAAAATAAAAGTTCATATTGACATAAGAAATAGTAATACTTCAAGCATACTAAGCAAAGTAATCATGTCTTCTCAAAATAACATGGCCAAAGAAAGTTATCCCTACAAAATCATATAGTCTGGCTGTTGCTCTATCTTCATCACACAAAGTATTTAATCATGCACAACCCCGATGACAAGCCAAACAATTGTTTCATTCTTTAATAATCTCAAACTCTTTCAACTTTCACGCAATACATGAGCGTGAGCCATGGACATAGCACTATATGTGGAATAGAACGGTGGTTGTGGAGAAGACAAACAGGAGAAGATAGTCTCACATCAACTAGGCATATCAATGGGCTATGGATATGCCCACTAATAGATATCAATGTGAGTGAGTAGGGATTGCCATGCAACGGATGCACTAGAGCTATAAATATATGAAAGCTCAACAAAAGAAAACTAGTGGGTGTGCATCCAACTTGCTTGCTCACGAAGACCTAGGGCATTTTGAGGAAGCCCATCACTGGAATATACAAGCCAAGTTCTATAATGAAAAATTCCCACTAGTATATGAAAGTGACAACATATGAGACTCTCTATCATGAAGATCATGGTGCTATTTTGAAGTACGAGTGTGGAAAAGAGATAGTAGCATTGTCCCTTCTCTCTTTTTCTCTCATTATTTTTTTCTCTTTTTTTTTCTCTTTGGCCTTCTTTTTTTTCTTTTTCTTTTTCTTTTTGTAAAGTCCGAAGCTCATCCCGACTTGTGGGGGAATCATAGTCTTCATCATCCTTTCCTCACTAGGACAATGCTCTAATAATGGAGATCGTCACACTTTTACAACTCAAAGATTACAACTCAAAGCTAGAACAAGATATGACTCTATGTGAATGCCTCCGGCGGTATACCGGGATATGCAATGAATCAAGAGCGACATGTATGAAGATTATGATGGTGGCTTTTCCATGAATACGATGTCAACTACATGATCATGCAAAGAGCAATATGACAATGATGAAACGTGTCATAATAAAAGTAAACGGTGGAAAGTTGCATGGCAATATATCTCGGAATGGCTATGGAAATGCCATAATAGGTAGGTATGGTGGCTGTTTTGAGGAAGGTATTTGGTGGGTGTATGGTACCGGTGAAAGTTACACGATACAAGAGAGGCTAGCAATAATGGATGGGTGAAAGGGTGCGTATAATCCATGGACTCAACATTAGTCAAAAGAACTCATATACTTGTTGTAAAAATTTAGAAGTCATCAAAAACCAAAGCAACACGCGCATGCTCCTAGGGGGATAGATTGGTAGGAAAAGACCATCGCTCGTCCCCGACTGCCACTCATAAGGAAGACATTCAATAAATAAAATTGTGCTCCAACTTCATCACAAAGCGGTTCACCATACGTGCATGCTACGGGAATCACAAACTTCAACACAAGCATTCTTTAAATTCATAATCACCCAACTAGCATGACTTTAATATCACTACCTCCATATCTCAAAACAATTATCAAGCATCAAATTGATCATAGCATCCAATTCACATCCTATGATAGTTTTTATTATACCCAACTTGGATGCTCATCATTCTAGGACCAAATTATAACCATAGAAAATACCATGCTGTTCTAAAAGACTCTCAAAATAATATAAGTGAAGCATGAGAGACTAGCAATTTCTTCAAAATTAATCCACCACCATGCTCTAAAAGATATAAGTGAAGCACTAGAGAAAAAACTATCAAGCTCAAAAGATACAAGTGAAGCGCATAGAGTATTGTAGCAAATTCTAATCAAATAGGCTTCTCCCAAAAGGTGTGTTACAGCAAGGATGATTGTGGTAAACTAACAAGCAAAGACCAATATAATACACGACGCTCCAAGAAAACACATATCATGTGGCGAATAAAAATATAGCTCCAAGTAAAGTTACCAATGAACGAAGACGAAAGAGGGGATGCCTTCCCGGGGCATCCCCAAGCTTAGGACTTTGGCTATTCTTGAATATCTTGGGGTGCCTTGGGCATCCCCAAGCTTAGGCTCTTGCCACTCTTTATTGCATAGTCCATAAAAGCTTTACCCAAAACTTGAAAACTTCACAACACAAAACTCAACAGGAAATCTTATAAGCTCCGTTAGTGAAAGAAAAAAAACCACCACATAAGGTACTGCAATGAACTCATTCTTGAATTATTTTGGTGTTAAACCTACTGTATTCCAACTTCTTTATGGTTTATAGACTGATTTATTAGCCATAGATGCATTGAAATAAGCAAACAACACACGAAAAACAGAATCTGTCAAAAATAGAACAGTCTGTAGAAATCTGTAACCAACGCAAACTTATGGAAATCTAAAAATCCTACCAAAATAGGAAGTACTGGGAAATTTGTTTATCGATCAGAAGCAAAAAGAATCAATGCAAAAGCACGTTTATGTGATTTATTGAATTGTTTCTCGTGAGTGCAAAGTTTCTGTTTTTCAGCAGAATCAAATCAACCATCATCATAGTTTATCCTATAGGTTCTACTTGGCACAAACACTAAACAAAAGATAAAAACACATCTAAAAAGAAAGTAGAAACAAAATTTAACACTAAACATGAACAAAAACAAAGAACATAAAGAAAATTGGGTTGCCTCCCAACTAGCGCTATCGTTTAACGCCCCTAACTAGGCATAAAAGCGAAGATAGATCTAACGAGTGCCATCTTTGGCACTTGATTCATAAGTAGCAAGAGAGGATCTCCTTTCTATGGCATTCATCCTTCTATTCAGGGTAAGAACATTGCCATTAATCGATGAAGTAAGATTAAGCACGTAACGGAAATTTGCATCTAAGCTAGACTTCATTTCTTTGATAATTTCATTTTGATAAAAGCACAAGAGAGTGGTTGATTCAACTTTATCATTTAAAGGGTGCCCAAATATGGTTTTCATTTTTTCATAGGTATCTATAGCATCCCCTTCAAGAAAACCTTCCTCAAAAATAGAATCTAGAACTTGTTTGAAAGAAGCGGGCAAGCCAACATAGAAACTTTTTAAGTAAACATCAATTTGATATTGAGGCACATAGCTAGCCCGAATCCTTAATAACCTATCCCAAGCATCTTTTGAAGATTCATCAAGCAAATAGCGAAAAATTCCGGAGTCATCTTCATCAAAATCATTTAAACTCTCATTGGTGACCCCGGTTGGTCTTTCCATAGCATCATTGTTTATGAGCTTAGAGAGGATAGAGGGGTTATCCAAGGCACTAGAACTCGGGAGGAATCCCTTAGTTCTTTTTGATTCGGCCATGGAAACGGGAAGGCAAACACAAAGGCGGAGAAGAGATTGGGAAAGAGAGGGCGAATAAAACGACAAGGGTGAAGTGGGGGAGAGGAAAACGAGAGGCAAATGGCAAATAATGTAAATGCGAGGGAGATGAGTTTGTGATAGGTACTTGGTATGTCTTGACTTGAGCGAAGACCTCCCCGGCAACGGCGCCAGAAATCCTTCTTGCTACGTCTTGAGCTAGCGTTGGTTTTCCCCGAAGAGGAGAGGGTGATGCAGCAAATGTAGCATAAGTATTTCCCTCAGTTTTTGAGAACCAAGGTATCAATCCAGTAGGAGGCTCCTCCAAAGTCCCACGCGCCTACACAAACAAACTGAGAACTCGCAACCAACGCAATAAAGGGGTTGTCAATCCCTTCACGGCCACTTGCGAAAGTGAGATCTGATAGAGATAGTATGATAAGATAAATATATTTTTGGAATTTTATAATATAGATGCAAAAAAGTAAAGATGCAAATAAAAGTAGATTGAAAGCAAATATGATAAGAGATAGACCCGGGGGGCATAGGTTTCACTAGAGGCTTCTCTCGAGAGCATAAGTATTACGGTGGGTGAACAAATTACTATCGAGCAATTGATAGAAAAATGAATAATTATGATGTTATCTAGGCATGATCATGTATATAGGCTTCACATCCATAACAAGTAGACTGACTCCTGCCTGCATCTACTACTATTACTCCACACATCGACCGCTATCCAGCATGCATCTAGAGTATTAAGTTCATAAGAATAGAGCAACACATTAAGCAAGATGACATGATGTAGAGGGATAAACTCATGCAATATGATATAAACCCCATCTTGTTATCCTCGATGGCAACAATACAATACGTGTCTTGCAACCCTTTCTGTCACTTGGTAAGAACACCGCAAGATTGAACCCAAAGCTAAGCACTTTTCCCATGGCAAGAAAGATCAATCTAGTAGGCCAAACCAAACTGATAATTCGAAGAGACTTGCAAAGATAACTCAATCATACATAAAAGAATTCAGAGAAGATTCAATTAATATCCATAGATAAATCTGATCATAAACTCACAATTCATCGGATCTCGACAAACACACCGCAAAAAGAGATTACATCGAATAGATCTCCACAAGAGAGGGGGAGAACATTGTATTGAGATCCAAAAAGAGAGAAGAAGCCATCTAGCTAATAACTATGGACCGGTAGGTCTATGGTAAACTACTCACAACTCATAGGAGGGGCAAGGATGTTGATGTAGAGGCCCTCCATGGTCGATTCCCCCTCCGGCAGAGTGTCGGCGAAGGCTCCAAGATGGGATCTCGCGGATACAGAAGGTTACGGTGGTGGAAATTGTGTTTCGTGGTTCCCCTGGATGTTTTCGGGGTCCGTAGGTATATATAGGAGGAAGAGGTACGTCGGTGGACGCCCGAGGGTCCCACGAGACAGGGGGGCGCCCTACAGGGGGGTGCCCTCCTATCTCATGGAGGCTCCGGTTGTTTCTTGACTTGCACTCCAAGCTCTCCGGATCTTGTTCGTTCCAAAAATCACGTTCCCGAAGGTTTCATTCCATTTGGACTCCATTTGATACTCCTTTTCTTCGAAATACTGAAATAGGCAAAAAACAGCAATATGGGATGGGCCTCCGGTTAGTATGTTAGTCCCAAAAATGATAATAATGTATAAAATAAAGCCCATAAACATCCAAAACAGGTAATATAATAGCATGGAACAATCAAAAATTATAGATACGTTGAGATGTATCACTCACCGCCGTGCATGAGTAATTCCATCGTAGGCTTGCTGGACGGTGATGGGTTGGATGAGATTTACCATGTAATCAAGTTAGTTTTGTGAGGGTGTGATCCCTAGTATCCACTATGTTTTGAGATTGATGTTGCTATGACTTTGCTATGCTTAGTGCTTGTCATTAGGGCCCGAGTGCCATGATTTCAGATCTGAACCTATTATATTTTCATGAATATATGTGAGTTCTTGATCCTATCTTGCAAGTCTATAGTCACCTATTATGTGTTATGATCCGACAACCCCGAAGTGACAATAATCGGGATACTTCTCGGTGATGACCATAGTTTGAGGAGTTCATGTATTCACTATGTGTTAATGCTTTGGTCTGGTACTCTATTAAAAGGAGGCATTATGACCCTTAGTTTGCACTAGGACCCCGCTGCCATGGGAGGGTAGGACAAAAGATGTCATGCAAGTTCTTTTCCATAAGCATGTATGACTATATTCGGAATACATACCTACATTACATTGATGAACTGGAGCTAGTTCTGTGTCACCCTATGTTATAACTATTACATGAGGAATCGCATCCGACATAATTATCCATCACTGATCCAATGCCTACGAGCTTTTCTCATATTGTGCTTCGCTTATTTACTTTTCCTTTGCTACTATTACAATCACTACAATACTGTTATCTTTACTTTTGCCACTGTTACGATTACTATCATATTACTTTGCTACTAAATACTTTGCTGCAGATACTAAGTTATCCAGGTGTGGTTGAATTGACAACTCAACTTCTAATACTTGAGAATATTCTTTGGCTCCCCTTGTGTCGAATCAATAAATTTGGATTGAATACTCTACCCTTGAAAGCTGTTGCGATCCCCTATACTTATGGGTTATCAAGACTAATTTCTGGCACCATTGCCGAGGAGCATAGCTCTATACTTTGAGTCACTTGGGATTTATATCTGCTGATCACTGTGAAGAACTTGAAAGACATAAGAACTAAGATTTTTCCCTCAACTACGAGGGGAGGTAAGGAACTGCCATCTAGCTCTGCACTAGATTCTCTTTCTATTATGAGTAAGCTTGCGACACCTAAACCTACTATTTCTTTGAATTCTGATATGTCGCATGTTATTGATGATGCCACTTCTGCTATGCATGATACTTATGATGAAACTACTTCTATGCTTGATACTACTCTGCCATTAGGTGAATATCTTGATGAAAAACTTGCTAGGGTTAGAGAGAATGAAATCATTGATGATAGTGATGATGAAGTTTCTCCCCCTAATTATGAATTGCCTGTTGTTCCTGAGGGTTATGTTATGGATGAAGAAGCTGCTAGAGCTATTTTTGCTTGCAATGATAGATATGATCTTAAGAAGTTATTAGCTAAATGGAAGTAGCAATCCCTTAATGCTAAAATGAAACATGACCCCGCTTTTGCTACTTCACCTATCTGTGTTACTAATAAGAATTATGAATTCTCTGTTGATCCTGAGATAATTACTTTGGTTGAATCTGATCCTTTTTATGGCTATGAATCTAAAACTTTTGTGCACATCTTACCAAGTTGAATGATATAGCCACCCTATTTACTAATGATGAGAAGTCTCACTATTATTATATCTTTAAGATATTTATGTTCTCATTAAAGGGTGATGCTAAAACTTGGTTTAATTCTCTTGATCCTGGATATGATTTATTACTTCTCTGCTAAATATTTCCCTGCTCTTAAGAAACAAGTTGCCCTGCGGGAAATATATAATTTTGTGCAAATCGAAGAAGAGAGTCTCCCACAAGCTTGGGGGAGGCTTCTCCGATTACTTAATACTTTGCGTGATCATCCTCTTAAGAAAAATGAAATACTTGATATATTTTATAATGGACTAACCGATGCTTCCAAGGACTGCTTGGATAGTTGTGTTGGTTGTGTTTTCAGGGAAAGAACAGTCGACCAAGCTGAATTGTTATTGAATAATATGTTGACAAATGAAAATAATTGGACTCTTCCTGAGGAAATACCTGAGGCAATTCCTGAGCCAATTAAGCCAACTCCTGAGCCTGTTCCTAAACCTACTCCGAAGAAGAGAGGTGTTCTATTTCTCAGTCCTGAAGATATGCAAGAGGCAAAGAAATCAATGAAAGAAAAAGGTATTAAAGCTGAAGATGTTAAGAATTTACCTCCTATTGAAGAAATACATGGTCTTAATATACCGCCTGTCGAAGAAACACATTGTCTTGATAACCCGACACAAGTAGTAAAGGTAAATTCTCTCTATAGATATGCTAAGGTTGAAATTCCTTCTACTAAATTTCATAGCCCATGTCTAGATGAATTTGATAATTTTATGGCTAGGCAAGAAAGTTTTAATGCTTATGTTGGTAGAGAATTAAAGAATAATGCTTTCGAGATAGGACACTTGAGTGATTATATGGCTAGAGTTAAAGGTGAACTTAAACTCATTAGAAAATATGCTTCTATGGTTACCACTCAAGCGGAGCAAGTACTTAAAGCTCAAAGTGATTTGCTCGATGAATTGAATAATAAACATGATTTTGCTGTTAGAGTGGCTACTAGAACTAGTAAAATGACTCATGAACCTTTGTATCCTGAAGGCCACCCTAAGAGAATTGAGCAAGATTCTCAGAGAAATAATGTAGATGCACCTAGTCCTTCTAAAAAGAAGAAAAAGAAAAACGATAGGACTTTGCATGCTTCTAGTGAACCTGTTGTAGACACACCTGAGAATCCCAATGATATTTCTATTTCTGATGCTGAAACACAATCAGGTGATGAACGAACCTAGTGATAGTGTTAATGATAATGTTCATGTTAATGCTCAACCTAGCAATAATAATGATGTAGAGATTGAACCTGCTGTTGATCTTGATAACCCATAATCAAAGAATCATGGTTATGATAAAAGAGATTTTGTTGCTAGGAAGCACGGTAGAGAAAGAGAACCATGGGTTTAGAAACCCGTGCCTTTTCCTCCTAAACTATCCAAGACAAAGGATGAGGAGGATTTTGAGCGCTTTGCTGAAATGATTAGACCTATCTTCTTACGTATGCGCTTAACTGATATGCTTAAATCAAATCCTTATGCTAAATATATGAAGGATATCATTACAAATAAAAGAAAGATACTGGAAGCTGAAATTTCCACCATGCTTGCTAATTATACTTTTAAGGGTGGAATACCAAAGAAACTTGGAGATCCAGGAGTACCAACTATATCATGTTCCATTAAAAGAAACTATGTTAAAACTGCTTTATGTGATCTTGGATCCGCTGTTAGTGTTATGCCTCTCTCTTTATATCGTAGACTTGAATTGAATAAGTTGACACCTACTGAAATATCTTTGCAAATGGCCGATAAATCAACTGCTATACCTATCGGTATTTGTGAGGATGTGCCTGTTGTGGTTGCAAATGTCACTATCTTAACGGACTTTGTTATTCTTTTTTTGACTGAAAGACTGTAAGGGAACCCCCTACAGTTTAATTGGTGCAACAAACCCAAATTGCAAGTACCATGCATTGAACCTGGGTGGATGGAAAGGCCTCAACCCCTTCCCACCACTAGGCTATGCCTTAGTCTGCGACTTTGTTATTCTTGATATTCCCGAGGATGATAGTATGTCGATTATCCTTGGTAGACCCTTTTTGAATACTGCAGGGGCTGTTATTGATTGCAACAAAGGCAATGTCACTTTTCATGTTAATGGTAATGAGCATACGGTACACTTTCCAAGGAAACAACCTCAAGTTCATAGCATCAATTCTATTGGAAAAAGTCCAACTATTATTATTGGAGGTTTTGAATTTCCTCTTCCTACTGTCAAGAAAAAGTATGATATTCTTATTGTTGGGGATGTTCATATCCCCGTTGAGGTAACCTAGTGTTATTCAAAATTTCTCCGGTTCTGTGTTATTCGGAATGAGTTTGTTAACAAGACTTGATCAACCTTGTTAGTGGATTCATTTTGATGATCATGAGATGGATCAAACTAGAAGGCACAACCTTCTGTACCCTCTTTTTACTTTCTATTATTTACAATAAATAAATCAAAAGTAGTATTATCTGTCTATTTTCTGAATTATCCATGCAATAAAAATATCCCGAAAATAAAAGTGCTCCAAATGCCCTGCAAATTTAGTATGATTTTTTACGGAATATTTGAGGATTTTAGGCACTGAGAACACAGCAGGGGAGGCAAGCACCTGGCCACGAGGGTCCAGGGCACGCCCCCTCCCCCTGGGCGCACCCCCTTGTCTTGTGGGCCCACGGTGGCCCCCCTCCACTTATTCCTGCACCCACACACTCCGACTTCATCCCAAAAAAATCTCCATCCAGCTCAAGCACGAGTTCTAGCTCATTTTGCTGCGATTTTCGATCTCCTTGCTCAGAGCTCCATTCACAAAACTGCTTTGGGAGATTGTTGCTTGGTATGCGACTCCTCCATTGGTCAATTAGTTTTTGTTCTAGTGCTTTATCCATTGCAAATTTTTGTTGCATAGGTGACCCTGTTCTTGAGCTTGCATGTCAAATTTATGAGGTCCCAAGTAATTCTAATGCATGATATAGGCTCTAGGTACTTGTATGAGTAGTTGCTATCAATCTTGTTCAGTTTGATTTACTTTTATTTTGAAGTTACTAAAAATTTCAGAAATTTTTCAGAGGAAAAATATGTCCAGGAAAATGTACCAAGGTGGTTCCTCAACAAAGAAAGGACCTAGGCGTTCTATGCGTGAGCAAGACAATGAACCACCAAGGGAAGCTGAGGTACGGTCTTGTGAATGGCCGTCAGAAGAGTTTATGGTCAATGCAGGCATTAAGGATGAATTTGATACATATGTGCGTAATGCCGATCTTGAGGAATTCATGCAAGATAAGTGTCCTCAGTACTACTATCTAATTAATTCATTTGTGAGAAGGTTTAAATTTTCATCTTCGCGTAATTCTCAAAGTGTCCTATTTGATATTTATGATCAATCTTATACCATGGACTTAGAAGATTTTGCAACTGCTTGCAAACTACCACAGTGGAGCAATATTAATGAACCCCGCAAATCTGAATATAAAGACTTTCTTGCTAGTATCACTGTGGGAGAATCTAGCGATATAGCACAACCTACCATAGGGAGCATTCATTTTCCTGCTATGCATTATTTTGCTCTCTTCATTGGTAGATGCATTAATGGTAAAGATGAAGCATGTCACATGTGTGTCCCTGATCTTTGTGTCCTCAAGAGTGATGTATTAGGTAATAAAGATTACAACTTGGGGGCAATAGTTGCACGTAGGTTGCATAATAATGGTATTTTTGGAGATTTATTTGGAGGAATTTATGTGACCCGTGTTGCTAATTATCTTGGTATACCTCCACGTGAGGGTGATTTAGAGTTGCCTGCCGCTTATTTAGATTTTGACGCTATGGTCAGGCACCGTTTTCTTGTGAGGAATGAACAATTCCTCCAGTATCGACTAATCTTTGATAGACACCGTGCTGTCCATGTTACTCTCCCTGCTCCTTCCCTTTTTGATTACCAGGCAAAACAAAGATATGTTGTCACCAGGGAGGAGGCAGCTGAACACAAGGGCAGAGCGGAGGCAGCTCGCCAACAATACCGCAGCCCAGAAGGCTTTGACTGCTGCATCTCAGTACGACCCCTATTATAACTTCCGATATCAGCCAGGCTATCCTTGGCATTAGACCAACTTAGGCCAAAAGCCTAAGCTTGGGGGAGTACATATTTCTCACCGACTTTACATTCATGTTCACACATTATTCTAGTTGTTGGTGCTCATACTCTTTCATTGTATTATCCATGCTAGTTTAATTTCCTTTTTCTAGCTTTCTTCTTGTGTGTTTGATAAACCTTAAGAAAACCAAAAAAAATAGTTAGTTTAATTCCATGCTTGTAGTAGTAATTAAAATGAAAACCCAAAAACATTTCTCGTTCTTCTTTTACTTGTTGGGAGCTTTCCCGTGTAAATAGTTTCTTTTCTTTCCTTTGGGGGTCAAGAGTAGAAGACCATATTGAAAATGCTTAGTGGCTCTCATATGCATGATTGTTGATTTAATTTAGAGCCCATATTACCTTGTCTTCTCTCTTGAATTGAATGCTTGCAGATTCCAGCTTAGTCCAATGCACGTGCACTATTATTATTATACACACCGTTCGGTTGTGCGAGTGAAAGGCAATAATGACAATATATGATGGACTGATTGAGATGAGAGAAGCTGGTATGAACTCAACCCCTCTCGTTTTTTTGTAAATATGATGAGTTCATCGTTCCTGATTCTGCTTATTATGAATGAACATGTTTGCAATGACATTTAGAGATTATAGTTTCTTATGCCATGCTTAATTAGCTTGGAGCTTATAATGGTTTACCTTGCGTGCCAACATGCTATTAAAATGATTGTGATGTGGTATGATGGGATGGTATCCTCCTTTGAATGAATTGAGTGACTTGACTTGGCACATGTTCACGCATGTAGTTGAAACAAAATCAACATAGCCTTCACGATCTTTATGTTCATGGTGGATTATATGCTACTCATGCTTGCACCTGGTGTAAATTAATTTTGATGCATGTTCATGAGTGTTGTCGCTCTCTCAGTTGGTCGCTTCCCAGTCTTTTGCTAGCCTTCACTTGTACTAAGCAGGAATACTGCTTGCATCCAAAATTCCTTAAACCCCAAAGTTATTCCATATGAGTCCACCATACCTTCCTATATGCGGTATCTACCTGCTGTTCCAAGTAAATTTGTATGTGTCAAACTCCAAACCTTCAAATAAAATTCTGTTTTGTATGCTCGAGCAGCTCATGTTTCAACTAGGGTTGTCTGTATCTTCAATGCTAGGTGGGTTATTCTCAAGAGGAGTGGACTCCGCTCCTTATTTACCAGAAAATGGCTGGTAAACGGGATGCCCAGTCCCATGATCAAAAAGATCAAAGCAAATCAAAATAATTAAAACAAAACTCCCCCGGGGTTGTTGTTAGTTGGAGGCACTCGTTGTTTTGAGCAAGCCATGGATTCATGCTTGTTGGTGGTGGGGAGTATAAACTTTACCATTCTGTTTGGGAACCGCCTATAATGTGTGTAGGATGTAAGATATCGAGATCTCATTGTTTTTGCGTTGACAGTGAAAGTATACCGCTCAAAATGTTATTCATCTCTATTTTAATATCGAGCTCTGGCACCTCTACAAATCCCTGCTTCCCACTGCGAAGGGCCCATCTATTTACATTTATGTTGAGTCATCACCCTCTTATTAAAAAGCACCCGCTGGAGAGCACGCTATCATTTGCATGCATTATTGTTAGTTTATATTGGGTATGACTTGATTGGATCTCTTTTACCATGAATTACAATGTTTAGTCAGTCCTTGATCTTTAAAGGTGCTCTGCTTTTATGTTTTGCGGTCTCAGAAAGGGCTAGCGAGATACCATCTTGTTATATCATATTATGATTGTTTTGATAAAGTGTTGTCATCCGAGTTTTATTATTATTGCTCGCTAGTTGATTATGCCATTGATATGAGTAAACATGAGACCTAAGTGTTATTGTGAATATGGTTGGTTCATAATCTTTGCTGAAACCTTGAATGATGGCTTTACATACTTACAACAACAAGAGCAAACAGAGTTTGTAAAAGTTTTTCTTTATCACTTTCAGTTTATCAACTGAATTGCTTGAGGACAAGCAAAGGTTTAAGCTTGGGGAGTTGATACGTCTCCAACGTATCTACTTTTCCCAACACTTTTGCCCTTGTTTTGGACTCTAACTTGCATGATTTGAATGAAACTAACTCGGATTGACGCTGTTTTTAGCAGAACTGTCGTGGTGTTGTTTATTGTGCAGAAAACAAAAGTTCTCAGAATGACCTGAAAATCCACGGAGATAACTTTTGGAAAATATAAAAAATACTGGCAAAAGATCAAGGCCAGGGGGCCCAGACCCTATCCACGAGGGTGGGGGCGTGCCCCCTCCCCCTGGGCGTGCCCCCTGTCTCGTGGGCCCCCTGATGCTCCATCAACCTCAACTCCAACTCCATATATTCCGTTTGGTGGAGAGAAAAATCAGAGAGGATGTTTCATCGCGTTTTACGACACGAAGCCACCGCCAAGCCCTTATCTCTCTTGGGAGGGCTGATCTCGAGTCCGCTCGGGGCTCCGGAGAGGGGGATTTGTCACCGTCGTCATCATCAACCATCCTCCATCACCAATTTCATGATGCTGACCGCCGTGCATGAGTAATTCCATCATAGGCTTGCTGGACAGTGATGGGTTGGATGAGATTTACCATGTAATCAAGTTAGTTTTGTTAGGGTTTGATCCCGTTGAGATTGATGTTGCTATGACTTTGCTATGCTTAATGCTTGTCACTAGGGCCCGAGTGCCATGATTTCAGATCTGAACCTATTATGTTTTCATGAATATATGTGAGTTCTTGATCCTATCTTGCAAGTCTATAGTCGCCTATTATGTGTTATGATCCGACAACCCCGAAGCGACAATAATTGGGATACTTCTCGGTGATGACCGTAGTTTGAGGAGTTCATGTATTCACTATGTGTTAATGCTTTGGTCCGGTACTCTATTAAAAGGAGGCCTTAATATCCCTTAGTTTTCACTAGGACCCCGCTGCCATGGGAGGGTAGAAGAAAAGATGTCATGCAAGTTCTTTTCCATAAGGACGTATGACTATATTCGAAATACATGCCTACATTACATTGATGAACTGGAGCTAGTTCTGTGTCACCCTATGTTATAACTATTACATGAGTAATCGCATCCGACATAATTATCCATCACTGATCCAATGCCTACGAGCTTTTCACATATTGTGCTTCACTTATTTACTTTTCCGTTGCTACTGTTACAATCACTACAATACTGCTATCTTTACTTTTGCCACTGTTACCATTACTATCATATTACTTTGCTACTAAATACTTTGCTGTAGATACTAAGTTATCCAGGTGTGGTTGAATTGACAATTCAACTGCTAATACTTGAGAATATTCTTTGGCTCCCCTTGTGTCAGATCAATAAATTTGGGTTGAATACTCTACCCTCGAAAGCTGTTGCGATCCCCTATACTTGTGGGTTATCATCTGCTCCTGCGACATTACGTCCAAGAGAGCTTTGGAGCGCGCCTGGAGGCGGAGCCGCTGATGTCCTTCATCTGCTCCTGCGACAGTACGTCCAAGATAGCTTTGGAGCACCAGGAGGCCATGGTTGGAGTGGTGCTGACAGAAGGAAAGTGCCGGAGGAGAATGAGTATGGGTCTTTGGCTATGGCTGGGAGCTAGGGCTCAAGTTAATATAGCGGGCGAATAGCAATGAGCAGCAGCAGACGGATGGACGGCTGGCGCCGGAGTAGGTTCGTCTGGCGTGAATGTGGACGCTGCTTCAGTGACTTAACTATGGGTGCGTTGGGTCACTGACATGTGGTCCCAATGGGCATCTGGCCTGCATGTCAGTGACACACCAACTGCACCTACAGTTAAGTCCGGTGAATGCGGCATTGACGTTCTGGAGAGACGGTGACCGTTTCAAACGGGAAGTGCACGCTAGCAATGGAAGGGGTTTCGGTAGGCCAGGGCGGTCAGACGCTGGCGTGGTGGTAAAATGTGAACTCATGGAAGACGAGCCTTTGAAGTGTATGCAGCACGTATTGACAACCAGGCGTCCATGCAACCGCTCGCCAGCTAGCCTTCGACGACCACCATTAGACACCACACAACCATGCATAACTTATGAATAATGGACGAATCAATCACACACAAACTCCTGTGCAGTGGCACTATAATGGGTCACTCACGATAGTACATACTCCGTACCATAGTACCCTCTCTAGCAAGGCTATTTTATAGATTGTCGTTATGATGGACAATATACATGAGCAAGGCACCGAGTCCCGAGTATGACCGTTTGGTGTTGAGCCAGGTGAATACATGCTCGGCGTTCGCGGAGGCCTCCATCAAATGTCTAAACAGTAATGTCAGGCACCGCCGGGGCGCGCAGGTGACGTGCTCGCCATTTGCGTTACGCCATGAGCAGGACTTTGATTGAGAGGGCGACGTGCATATGCATGCATTAGCATGGTTTGACAGCGTGAGCATGAGTGTCTGCACGCGTACATGCTACTTGCCTCTATGGAAGGTGTGTGCTAATGTGTGCATCACGTATAATATAAAAAAATCTGTTTGTGCTTTTAACACAAAGTATTTCATTTTCATTTGGCCGACGAGTGTGAGGCCGTGGTTTGATGCCTCACATATGCATAATTTTGGTTTTTTATTTCTTTCTCCACTGACAGGTAGGCCCGCATAGATAGATAGATAAAGAACACGAGTTGATGAGGCGCATGCGAACTATTTGACTGGTCAACCAGACAAATATGGAGCTATACGCTGAGCCAGTGACCATATAATCACCATATCTCGTATACAATGATCAAGGTGAGCTATCAAGACAAATTCAATGACCGCCAATGCATTTTACTCGGTAATAAATGACCAGGATTGAAGGGGAATCCAAATTTCCTTCGTCTTCTGTCCTTGAACTCTTGACAAACCAATGCACTATAAGGTTGTCTGGCCACTCCACCCCAGAGCTCTCACCAAGCGTCATTCATGCCACCGTGCCGCACACTAACCGGTAAGGAAGCGATGGCATCCCGCCACGCCGAGTTCCTCGTAGCCCACGACCGCACACAAAATGGTAGGGAAGCGATGGCATCCCATCGTGCCGAGTTCATCGCCGCTCGTGACCTCACACCTACGTGGGTGGAATTTGAAGCTGCCAAGGCCAAATGGGCGGTAGAGCAAGAGGCGGCCAAAGCCACATAGAGGGAGCGGAAAAGTCAGAAAGCACTCAAGAAAAGAGAGGCCCGCCGCCACAAGAAAGAAGTGGACGTATGTGCTGCTGCGAAGAGGTCGGCGGAGATCCAAGCACGGTGGGGTGTCACCGACAAAGCCGGGAAGGAGAACGACGGCGTCTGGCCAGCATGTGAGAAGTAGTGGTACTAGTAGTTAGTGTGTGTGTCTGTGTCTGAGTACGAGCATGTACTAGTACTTCTAGTTACTACTGTAGTTTTTAGAGCAAATTGCCAGTACATTAGCCTAGACTCAATGGAAAAATTCCTATCCTATGCATCAAATGGTATCTCTTTCTCTATAGGAATTGAGATACATGTCATCTCACTTCCTATGATTTTCATATTCCTATAAAATTCCTATCCTATGAACGAAAGGAGGCCTCTGCTAGAGTAACTACTATAGCTAGCAGTACAGCTGGTACAGAAGTTTTCTTCAAGAAGCGGAATTCAACGAAGTCATGATGGTTCCTTCGTCCGAGCAACTTCAAAGTGGGAAAGGTTGGGCGTGTGATTTGATGGCTCATTAGTCATTATTACTGTGGCGCGACGACCGGGATGACTCTCCCTTGGAGTTCTACATGCGTGGCAAGTGGACCAGGATGGTCGACGTCCCACATGTTGGCGAACAGAAGTATTCTTTCCGACATCGAGGAGCAAGGAAAGCGCGTGGTATAGTATCACTGCTGATTTATATTTATTTTTTATTTCTGATGAATGCTAGCGTTTGAACTCTTACGACGAAGGAGTGCCAAACATGACATGTGCTGGATGTCCCACATGTCAGCATAAGGAGTGGGACATGAACAGCGTGGTAGAGCGTCTCCACTTCTTCCACTTCTGGGTCGGAGAGCACACGTAGTGGTACTAGTGGTATGAACAATACAAAGTGCGACCCAGAGAGAAAGACACGTTTAGTTGGAAGGTCTCGGGGCATACACGTAAACAAATATAAAACCTAATATGTGCCTCCAATTAATATAGTAGTAGTAGAGTACTTAGGCACGTACTCCATAACATCACCGTGCATTGCACGTACAACATTTAGTGGTACATAGTAAGAGACAAATGCTTATATGCCACGCATGTTCATACTATTTGTGCCTTTCTACTTCACTTACTGTGCTACATTACTCAGGTTCGTATGTCCACTCCTGGGTACATGTCTGTATCATAGTTCCAGTCCCACGTGTTCTTCATAGATGGAACGATCCATATCATCGCAGTTAGTGTGGCTCCCCACGATGGAGACTCATCCAAACTATGGCCAGCCTCGGCGCAGAGCAGTCATGTGCACTGGGAAGCGGAGCTCTCTCGGTCGTCGTGCTGCTTCAAATCCGGCGCCAATGAGAGGTCGCCTCCACTCTGGTCGGGCATTAATGCGGCACTGGCACTCTAGCGCGACGCTGACCGTTTCACGTGGGAAGCGCGCGCTGGCAAGGGAGTATTGGTGTTGAACTGTTTCAGGTGTAGTACTGGTAGTTTGCAAAACTACTCAATTATTGCACTCAGTTTCTTAAGAAATTGTGGTAAAAACATTACTCCACAGCCCGCTTCCCTTCTCCTTCCTCTTACACCGCCCACGCACATCCGTGGGAAGCGACCGGTCAACCCTTATATAGGAGTGCTAGCACAAAAAGATGCATGCATGACCACTAAAATTTCCAGATTAAAGCGCCGCTCCGGAGGGAGTATGGTGTATGTCGTTACCTCCGGCCGGGCCATGTCTATCGGGCTACGACGACTAGAGAAGAGGCGGCGGGAGGGGAATGAATGCAGCTACTATTTTGGTTCGGCGTTCGGCTTAAATAAATGTGCACCATCACGTGTACTGATACGTCCATTTTGTATCATGCTTTTATATCAATATTTATTGCATTATGGTCTGTTATTACACATTATATCTCATTACTTATGGCTATTCTCTCTTATTTTATAAGGTTTACCATGAAGAGGGGGAATGCCGGCAGCTGGAATTCTGGCTGGAAAAGGAGCAAATGTTGGAAACCTAATCTGCACAACTCCAAAAGTCCTGAAACTCCACGAAACAACTTTTTGAAATTTATAAGAATTTCTGAGCAAAAGAAATAGGCCAAGGGGCCCACACCCTGTCCAGGAGACAGGCGGGCGCCCCCTCACCCCTATAGGGCGCGCCCCCTATCTCCTGGGCCCCCTGGTGGGCCTTCGACGTCCATCTTCTTCTATATCATCACTTTTACCCTGGAAAAAATTGTGGGCAAGCTTACGGGACGAAACTCCACTGCCACGAGGCGGAACCTTGGCGGAATCAATCTAGGGCTCTGGTGGAGCTGTTTGGCCGGGGACACTTCCCTCCGGGAGGGGGAAATCATCACCAACATCATCACCAATGATCCTCTCATCGGGAGGGGGTCAATCTCCATCAACATCTTCACCAGCACCATCTCCTCTCAAAACCCTAGTTCATCTCTCGTATCCAATCTTGTATCAAAACCACAAATTGGTACATGTGGGTTGCTAGTAGTGTTGATTACTCCTTGTAGTTGATGCTAATTGGTTTACTTGGTGTAAGATCATATGTTCAGATCCTTTATGCATATTATTAGTCCTCCGATTATGAACATGAATATGCTTTGTGAGTAGTTACGTTTGTTCCTGAGGACATGGGTGAAGTCTTGCTATTAGTAGTCATGTGAATTTGGTATTCGTTCGATATTTTGGATGAGATGTATGTTGTCTTTTCCTCTAGTGGTGTTATGTGAACGTCGACTACATGACACTTCACCATTATTTGGGCCTAGAGGAAGGCATGGGGAAGTAATAAGTAGACGATGGGTTGCTAGAGTGACAGAAGCTTAAACCCTAGTTTATGAGTTGCTTCGTTAGGGGCTGATATGGATCCATATGTTTAATATTGTGGTTAGGTTTACCTTAATACTTCTTTTGTAGTTGCGGACGCTTGCAATAGGGGTTAATCATAAGTGGGATGCTTGTCCAAGTAGGGGCAGTACCCAAGTACCGGTCCACCCACATATCAAATTATCAAAGTACCGAACGCGAATCATATGAACATGATGAAAACTAGCTTGACGATAATTCCCATGTGTCCTCGGGAGCTCCTTTCTCATTATTAGAATTTGTCCAGGATTATCCTTTGCTACATAAAGGATTGGGCCACCTTTCTGCACTTTATTTACTTTATTTACTTGTTGCTCGTTCCTATTTATCTTATCACAAAACTATCTATTACCTACAATTTCAGTGCTTGCAGAGAAAACCTTACTGAAAACCGCTTATCAATTCCTTCTGCTCCTCGTTGGGTTCAACACTCTTACTTATCTAAAGGACTACGATAGATCCCCTACACTTGTGGGTCATCAAGACTCTTTTCTGGCGCCATTGCCGGGGAGTGTAGCGCTTTTGGTGAGTGGAACTTGGTAAGGAAACATTTATATATTGTGCTGAAATTTTCTGTTACTTGTCACTATGGAAACTAATCCTTTGAGGGGCTTGTTTGGGGTATCTTCACCCCAACCAGAAGAGCAAAGAGTTGCTCCTCAACCTACTGAACTTTATGAAAATATTCACTTTGAGATTCTTTCGGGTATGATAGAGAAACTGCTAGCTAATCCATTTGTAGGAGATGAAACATTGCATCCCGATTTACACCTTATCTTTATGGATGAAGTTTGTGGATTATTTAAGCTTGCAGGTATTCCCGATGATGTTGTCAAAAGGAAGGTCTTCCCTTTATCTTTGAAGGGAGATGCATCGACATGGTCTAGGCTATGTGATGATACGAGATCATGGAATTATAAGCGATTGAAGTTGGAATTTCACCAGAAGTTCTATCCTATGTGTCTTGTTCATCATGATCGTAATTACATATATAATTTCTGGCCTCGCCAAGGAGAAAGCATCGCTCAAGCTTGGGGGAGGCTTAAGTCAATGTTATATTCATGCCCCAATCATGAGCTCTCTCGGGAAATGATTATTCGGAATTTTTATGCTCGGCTTTCTCTTGATAATCGCAACCTGCTCGATATTTCCTGCTGGTTCTTATATGCTGAAGACTATTGATTTCAAATGGGACTTATTGGAAAGAATTAAGCGCAACTCTAAAGATTGGGGTTCCGACGATGGTAAGGAGTCAGGTATGACACCTAAGTTCGATTGCGTTAAATATTTTATGGATACCGATGCTTTTTGTGGATTTAGCGCTAAGTATGGACTTGACTCTGAGATAGTAGCTACTATTTGTGAATCTTTTGCTACTCACGTTGATCTCCCTAAAGAGAAGTGGTTTAAATATAAACCTCCTATTGAAGTGAAAGTAGTTGCACCTATTACAGTCGAAGAAAATACTATTACCTATAGTGATCCTATTGTTCTACTGCTTATGTTGAAAAAACACCTTTTCCTGTTAGGATAAAGGATCATGCTAAAGCTTCGACTGTTGTTCGTAAGAGTAATACTAGGACTTTTACACCTCCTGAGCAAATTAATGTTGAACTTAGATAAAGGATGAGGACTTAGATGGGCATGTTATTTCTTTCTTGGGTGAGACTGCTAATATTGCTAGACCTGATACTAAGACACGTAGACCTGTCGTAGGCATGCCTGTTATTTCGGTTAAAATAGGAGATCATTGGTATCATGGCTTATGTGATATGGGTGTTAGTGCTAGTGTGATACCTTATGATCTTTATAAAGAAATTATGCACGACATTGCACCCATTGAATTAGAAGACATTGATGTTACTATTAAGCTTGCTAATAGGGATACCATTAAACCTATTGGAATTGTTAGAGATGTTGAAGTTTTGTGTGGGAAGGTTAAATACCCTGCTGATTTTCTTGTTCTTGGTTCCCCACAAGATGATTTTTGTCCCATTATTTTTGGTAGACCCTTCTTGAATACTTCTAGTGCTAAGATTAATTGTGAAAAGAATGTTGTCACTGTTGGCATAGATGGTATGTCTCATGAGTTTAATTTTGCTAAGTTTAGTAGACAACCTCGTGAAAGGGAACCACCTAGTAAGGATGAGATTATTGGTCTTGCTTCCATTGCTGTTCCTCCAACTGATCTGTTAGAACAACATTTGCTAGACCATGACAATGATATGTTTATGAAGGAAAGGGAAGAAATAGATGAAGTGTTCCTTAAATAGGAACCTATGCTGAAACATAACCTTCCCGTTGAAATTCTTGGGGATCCCCCTCCACCCAAGGGTGATCCCGTGTTTGAACTCAAACCATTACCTGATAATCTTAAGTATGCTTATCTTGATGAAAAAGAAATATATCCTGTAATTATTAGTGCTGACCTTTCAGAGAAAGAAGAATAAAGATTATTGAAAACTCTGAAGAAGCACCGAGCAACTATTGGATATACTCTGGATGATCTTAAGGGCATTAGTCCCACGTTATGTCAACACAAAATTACATTGGAGGACGATGCCAAACCAGTTAGGGATCCTCAAAGACGATTAAATCCCAAGATGAAGGAAGTGATAAGAAAGGAGATACTAAAGCTCCTTGAGGCAGGTATTATTTATCCCGTTTCTGATAGTGAATGGGTAAGCCCTGTCCATTGTATCCCTAAAAAGGGAGGTATTACCGTCGTTCCTAATGATTAAGATGAATTGATCCTGCAAAGAATTATTATAGGTTATAGGATGGTAATTGATTTCCGTAAGTTAAATAAAGCTACTAAGAAAGATCATTACCCCTTACATTTTATTGATCAAATTCTAGAAAGACTATCCAAACACACACATTTTTGCTTTCTAGATGGTTATTCTGGTTTCTCTCAGATACCTGTGTCAGCGAAGGATCAATCTAAAACTACTTCTACTTGCCCTTTTGGTACTTTTGCTTATAGATGTATGCCTTTTGGTTTATGTAATGCTCCTGCTACCTTTCAAAGATGCATGATGGCTATATTCTCTGATTTTTGTGAAAAGATTTGTGAGGTATTCATGGATGACTTCTCCGTCTATGGATCCTCTTTTGAGGATTGTTTGCGCAACCTTGATCGAGTTTTGCAGAGATGCGAAGACACTAGTCTCGTCCTGAATTGGGAAAAGTGTCGCTTTATGGTTAATGAAGGCATTGTCTTGGGGCACAAGATCTCCAAGAGAGGTATTGAAGTTAATAAAGCCAAAGTTGATGCTATTGAAAAGATGCCATGTCCCAAGGACATAAAAGGTATAAGAAGTTTCCTTGGTCATGCCGGCTTTTATAGGAGGTTCATTAAGGACTTTTCTAAAATCTCTAGGCCTCTGACTAATTTATTGCAAAAAGATATTCCTTTTGTCTTTGATGATGATTGTGTAGAAGTGTTTGAAGTGCTTAAGAAAGCTTTGATCACTGCACCTATTGTTCAACCACCTGATTGGAATTTACCTTTTGAAATTATGTGCGATGCTAGTGATTATGTTGTAGGTGTTGTTTTAGGACAAAGAGTTGATAAGAAATTGAATGTTATCCAGTATGCTAGTAAGACTCTTTATACTGCCCAGAGAAATTATGCTACTACTGAAAAAGAGTTTTTAGCAGTTGTGTTTGCATCTGATAAGTTCAGACCTTATATTGTTGATTCCAAAGTTACTATTCACACTGATCATGCTGCTATTAAATATCTTATGGAAAAGAAAGATGCTAAGCGTAGACTCATTAGATGGGTTCTCTTGCTCCAAGAATTTGACTTGCATATTATTGATAGAAAGGGAGCTGACAACCCCGTTGCAGAGAACTTGTCTAGGTTAGAGAATGTTCTTGATGACCCACTGCCTATTAATGATAGCTCTCCTGATGAACAACTAGGGGTCGTCAATGCTTCTCGTACTGCTCCTTGGTATGCTAATTATGCTAATTACATTGTTGCTAAATATTTACCGCCTAGTTTCACATACCAGCAAAAGAAAAAGTTCTTTTATGATTTAAGACATTACTTCTAGGATGATCCACACCTTTATAAAGAAGGAGTAGATGGTGTTATTAGATGTTGTGTGCCTGAGCATGAACAGGAACAGATCCTACGCAAGTGTCACTCTGAATCTTATGGAGGACACCACGCTGGAGATAGAACTGCACACAAGGCACTACAATCTAGTTTTTATAGGCCTACTCTCTTCAAAGATGCTCGTAAGTTTGTCTTATCTTGTGATGAATGTCAAAGAATATGCAACATTAGTAGACGTCAAGAAATGCCTATGAATTATTCTGTTGTTATTGAACCATTTGATGTTTGGGGCTTTGACTATATGGGACCTTTTCCTGCCTCTAATGGTTATACACATATTTTAGTTGCTGTTGATTACGTTACTAAGTGGGTAGAAGCTATTCCAACTAGTAGTGCCGATCATAAGACTTCTATTAAAATGCTTAAAGAAGTTATTTTTCCGAGGTTTGGAGTCCCTAGATATCTTATGACTGATGGTTGTTCACATTTCATTCAAGGTGCTTTCTGTAAGATGCTCGCTAAGTATGATGTCAATCATAGAATAGCATCTCCTTATCATCCGCAGTCTAGTGGTCAAGTAGAGTTGAGCAATAGAGAGCTCAAATTAATTTTGCAAAAGACTGTGAATAGATCTAGAA
Source organism: Triticum dicoccoides (assembly GCF_002162155.2). NCBI lineage: Eukaryota > Viridiplantae > Streptophyta > Magnoliopsida > Poales > Poaceae > Triticum > Triticum dicoccoides. Next base: position 238,831,236 of record NC_041393.1, read on the forward strand.
AGAATTGGTCCAAAAAACTTGATGATGCATTATGGGCCTATAGAACTGCATACAAAAATCCTATGGGTATGTATCCTTATAAGATGGTTTATGGAAAAGCGTCTCATTTACCTCTTGAACTTGAACATAAAGCATATTGCGCTATTAAAGAGCTCAATTATGACTTTAAGCTTGCCGGTGAGAAGAGGTTATTCGATATTAGCTCACTTGATGAATGGACAACCCAAGCTTATGAGAATGCCAAGCTTTTCAAAGAAAAAGTCAAACGCTGGCATGATAAGAGGATACAAAAGCGTGAGTTTAACGTAGGAGATTATGTGTTATTATTCAACTCTCGTTTAAGATTTTTTGTAGGAAAACTTCTCTCAAAATGGGAAGGTCCCTACGTTATCAAGGAGGTCTATCATTCTGGTGCCATAAAAATCAACAACTTCGAAGGCACAAATCCGAGGGTGGTAACGGTCAAAGAATTAAACACTATATTTCAGGTAATCCTATCAATGTTGAAACTAATATTATTGAAACCGTAACCCCTGAGGAATACATAAGGGACACTTTCCAGAACGTTCCAGACTCCGAAAAGGCATAGGTATGTGGTACGGTAAGTAAACCGACTCCAAAACAACTCCAATGGCATTTTTTATCAGTTTTGGAGTCAAATTTGAACTACAAGCACATGCTTGCAAGCACAGTTTCGGATTTGAATTCTAGGTCTCGTGGTTGAATTTCTAGGTCCCAAGTAGTTGTTTTGGAGTCGGTTTGAACTTATAAGTCAAATTTGAACTACAAGCACATGCTCTCATGCACCAAAGTTGGTTGAAAAATCACATCTGTATCCTCGGGTGAATTTCTAGGTCCCATGCAAGAAATGATAATAAAATTCAAACATCTGGGCATTGTGGCTCGGCCGAGAACATTGAGAAACTTGGTTTTAAAATTCTTGTAAATCCAAAACACGTCAATCATGAAACTTGGCATGGTGTCATGTCATGGTACTACCATGCTGTGGTAAACAAATTGGCCGAATAGGAACAGATTTTGGTATAAGCTTCTTGCAAACCGAAGCTTATCTCAAGAAGGCTCGTGGTTCTGAGAGGGAACGTGCCACCTTTGAGTGCGAAACAATATATGTTGTCCCCCTTGAGTTTATTTACAAAGGCAACATAGAACTACATGAGTGCCCTGTTAAATTTTGGAATTATTCTGGGTTGGTTTGGCCTTTTTTATACATTAATTGAGTTTTTGGTCATTTAATGTGCATAATTCAAATTTGAACTACAAGCACATGCTCCCGTGCACCAAAGTTGGTTGAAAAATCACATATGTGTCCTCGGGTGAATTTCTAGGTCCCATGCAAAAAATGAGAATAAAATTCAAACATCTGGGCATCATGGCTCGGTCGAGAACATTGAGAAACTTGGTTTTAAAATCATGATACTTGGCATGGTCTCATGTCATGGTAGTACCATGCCGTGGTAAAAAAATTGGCCAAATATGAACAAATTTTGGTATAAGCTTCTTGCAAATCGGAGCTTTCTAAAGAAGGCTCGTGGTTCTGAGAGGGAACGTGTCACCTTTGTGTGCATAATTCAAATTTGAAATACAAGAACATGCTCGAGTGCACCAAAGTTGGTTGAAAAATCACATGTGTGTCCTTGGGTAAATTTCTAGGTTCCATGCAAGAAATGGGAATGAAATTCAAAATTCTGGGCGTCGTGGCTGGGCTGGAAACATTGAGAAACTTATTTTTTTAATTCCTGTAAATCCAAAACACGCATGAAAATAATGAAACTTGGCTTGGTGCCATGACATGGCACCAACATGCTATGGTAATTTTGCAGTCCGATTTGCGAAGGCGCACACATTAACAATCAATAAAGTCATTTTGGAACAAGTGTTGTCACGTTACAATCGGAAACACAAGTATTATTGAAATCGTGGGCGTTCTATTTACTACCATTTACGTGCCCCCACGCGTCCCCTTTTTTTATTAGCTAGGAGGCGTCGTGCAGGGTAGCTATTTGAGTACGAGAGGCATGCGATCAGACCCCTGCATGTGCTTATCAGGGGGAGAGCCCTTTGACCTCCATCTGTCGTCCACCTCTCTCCCAAGGTATCCATTAATGGCGCCCGAGCCTCTGTTTAATCGTGTGGCTATGTCTCACTCGACTGAGATTTAAGAGAGAAAAAAGAAAATGCGAAAGCACGGATCTTGATCTAAGATCCGACGGACCTATATAGCATCTACTGTGACTTAGAGCAAGACTGATGAATATATAAGGACGATTAATTGTCTTACATAATTAGAAAGATAATTAAAAAAGCCACATGCGACTACGCCCAAAATACACAAGGGCAAAAGAAGAAGGAAGACAAGGATCTAGCTCGTTGATCTCTACTTTCTTGATGCGTTGCTGCAAGCCGCGGGAACTAGTCTCCGCGGCGAGCGGCGATGAGCTCTTTCATGTCCTCAAGACGCTGCTTGAGAAACATCCATGGATTCCTCCACCAGCCTTTGGCGCTCGATGCGGAGCATGTCATTCTCGTCCATAAGTTTCTTGACGATGACGTCGGTCCTCCTCAACAAGGCACTGGTCTCCTCCTGTTGGTCTGCACTTTGGACGATCTTCGCCCTCAGGAGGTCGCGCTCGGCCCGGAGCCTCTCATTACCCTCCCTTAGTTGTCGGATGACACTGATAGCCTGTTCAAATGAGAATTTCATGTTGTCCTGCAACCTCGCCCAGCCGGAGATCTGATGCATATGGCTATGGACGATCGCATGCATGCGCCTGTAAGAGTCGTCGCCTGCCTGCGTGACATTTTCCCAGGCCGCCGTGGCGCGGCCGGACATCTCTGCTGCATTTGCGGCGCAGCGGGACATCTCCGCTACTTCCGCGGTGCGGCCGGACCAGTCTGCTGCATCGACGGCATGGCGGGACCTCTGTGCTACTTCAGCGGCGCGGCAGGACCTCGGTGCTGCTACTTCCGTGCGGCGGGACATGTCGGCTGCTATCGCAGCGAGGCGGGACATCTCTGGTGCTTCCGCTTCCATGCTCGCCTCTCCCTCATGGCAATCTCTCGACCCAGAACTCACACTGGCCATGGCAGACGCAAGGGAAGGATGTTGAATGACTTGTTTGTTTTGTGGATGAGGAGTTGAGGAGGAATGTGCAGTCAACTTGGCATAGTAGTATTTATAATCGAGTACTAATACGCTCCTAAGTGGGAAACCGTTTAGGTTGTGATCGGTGTGAATAGGTTTGCAATTCAATATAGCGTGGTAGTAGTAGTAATTTGGAATGTGACGAAATGCAAGCTCAAAATTTATTGACAGTTCTAGTTTCGAAGTGCGGCACTATTCCCGGATGGCGTTACGTGGGCACGTGTTCTCAGCCGTGGTGTAGCATATGTCATGGTAGTTCTTTTTCTATTGCTGTGTACGTGCAATAACAGGCACCATCGTATACATATCTTACGGTTAATGGGGCGTTCGACAGGAATAGCCATGTGGCGAGCTATAGGCTAGTCTTTTTTTCAGACGCATTAAACCTATCTGTCGGGACTTCTCGCATGCACCATCATGCCACCCACAAAAAGTTGTACTCTGGGTTAGTACGTTATACAGGAAGAGAAGCGGTGCACGCACGCACTTGTCCTCTCACACATGCATCTGTTTTTTCTCGAAAAGGAGGATGATGACCCCTCGGCTCTGCATCTGGGAGTCACACACGCATCTGTAGCTACAAATTGTAGTGTTCTCAACCATCCGATTGGCTCTATCATAGGATTCACATTGCTCCTTGGCCTTGAGATTGAGAAGTTTAAAATGTGGAGGCTAAGCTGGAGGCGCGAGGTTTTGGTTAATGTGCGGGCCGCACACGGCACCAACACGACACGACACGAGCTTCATCTGCCTGGTGCACAGTCCAGTGAGTTGTCCAACACAACTAGGCCCTGCTTGGTATATGCGCCTCGACTTATGCACAGAGAAATTAAGGTCGGAGGGAGTACTACTAGTAGTAGTACTACTTTGATGTGTTGCGTCAACTCGCACAAGTATGAAACACTTCGTGAACAAACAAGCATATACTCCCTCCGTTCCAAAATACTACTCTACTTGACTTCCATTTGTCAAAAAATGGATGTACCTATATACTAAAACATGTCTAGATACATCTATATTTTCACAAATGGAAGGCATGTATTGTGGAAAGGAGGGAGTTCTTGTCATCAAAATGGATAAAAAGGGACGTATCTAGAACTGAAATACGTCTACATACATCTCCTTTTATCCATTTTGAAGACAAGTAGTACTTCTTACCCAAAGGAACTTTATATCTAACAGACACAAAATATCCGTTCAACTATTGGAAATTACTGATCTGATGTCGTAGTAATTGCTGCATCGCCACCAAAACCCACCATTTCTTATGCTAAAGTAGACCAAAGTAATCCCTATATTAGCATATTACTAAGATAAATAGAAGGCATTGTAGAAACATTTAGGACATGAGATTGTCAATCTGAATGTGGAGGGATACCAGCTTAGCCCCCGCCAGCAGCTTGGGCAGAATTGTGAAGAAGGTCAGCTCCTGCACGGCGATGTCGCTGGGATCCTTGCTGATTGTCACCTCCATTTCCACCTTGACGGCGTCGGTCGTGCCTTTGGGCTCCCCCGGCGAGCCTTTCGCCCAAAGATTGACCACGTAGTGTGGCAGTGGGGACGCCCCTGCTCTGATGCAACCGATGTCGAGCACGCCGCTGACCAAGAAAAACGCGCGGCCATCCTCCTCCGCGAACAGCAAGAGTCGTGGCTCCGACAGTGGCACTTGCAGCTGGAGCACCTTGCCGTACTGGATCCTATGCACAGGCATGGGATGCGCGGTGCTGATGTGGTGGTAGAGTGTCGGCGGCAGGCCTTCGTAGCCGCAGACGGGCACGGGGCATTTGCAGGGCGCGAGCGGACACACGCTCTGGTGATCGGCGAGCTTGTGGTAAGTGACGTAGAGCCCACGGCCTTCGTGCGGGCACTCCACCCTCACCGATGAACGGACGACGTCCACTGCCGTGTTCCGCACATTGAAGCCACCACTGCGCTCGCACTTTTGGCACTACCGCTGGTTCCCGGGGTGCTCGACGCGGTAGTCCGCGCAGGCCAGGTGCCCTCCCTTGCACTGCAGAAATCAATCAAACAGCACATCAATCAATAAACCTGCACCTTGCTCAACCAACCGAACGGACTAGGTGTATTCGAACCTCATACACTGGAGGCGTCAAGGGGCGGAGGCACAAGGGGCAGTGGAGCACGGTGAGGTCCATCGAGACCTTAGAGAGCTCCATCGTCGGGCCTTGTTCCATCTGCATGATCTCGCCCTCCTCGTGCACAACCATCTCTTGCTTGGGCCGGGGCATTACTAAGCTTTACCGTCACATATTTTATACTACTTCAAGGTGCATTAAATCAACACATGCAAGTATCAAAAGGATAGTCACGGCATGCACGCATGCTTTGTAATTAATGCATCGGTAAACGCAAATTATTGAAATATATCGAGTGTAGTGCTTTGATGTGTCGCGTCAACTCGTACATCAACAAGAAGTTTGATTACCCTCTCCCTCGTGGACTTAACTGCACCTGCCTTTGGCTGTATGACAGGTTTGCCACCCACCTGTTAGGCCGACCTGTCATACACGCAAAGGTAGGATCATCCCTCCCTCGCCCATGAGTGTGGTGGCTGGCAAGACTAGGAGAAGCTTTCACTACACGCTCTCCCTCCCGCACGCGATGGACATGCAGCACTTCAATCGGTGTCAGATGGCCAGAAGCGTACTATAGTAATCCTCCAGTGCAGTAGTACTCCATCATTGTTCGACTTCTCGAAGAGGCGAAGAGCCAAGCGCAGCCCGGATGCCCGTGTGGCAGTTTCATGTGTAGAGTAGTCTAGGATAGCGTGTACCGTACATGTAAGCTTAAAATCATTGGGGTTGACTCCATGCTATGTGGCCGTATCGAAGTTTTTTTAAGAAAATTAGAATAGTCTTCTGGCCCTACCTGTCACCCTAGTGATTGTAGTTTGCACGCTCATCTGGTCAAGAAAGGAATATATATTTTAGGGCTCCTTTGGTTCATAGGATATGAATTTTATAGGAATAGGTAAATCATAGGAAGTGAGATGACATGCATCTCAATTCCTATAAAGAAAGAGATGTCATTTGGTGCATAGGACAGGAATTTTTCCATTGACTCTAGGTTAATTTTTTTCCTTCAAAATGTGAAGGATTGATTCCTATCCTACATAGGAAAAGGAATCCATTCCTACAAACCAAAGGGCTTCAAAGGAATTTTTCCTTTGCAAATCCTATCCTATAGAATTCCCATAAAATTCCTGCAAACCAAAGGAGGCCTTAATTTGTGGTGGGTAAATGTAAGGGGTTGCAGCAAATATATTGTACACTGCAGGTCTTTCAGCCAAGTTTAGAGGGAAGCATGTGGGGCCAGTGCTATGATGTGTCACGTCAACTCGTACAATGAGGAGAAGCTTGATTTTACTACTACACGCCTTCTCCCTCGCCCATGCACGCGGTTGCTCGCAAACGAGGACAGGCTTTTGCTTATAGTACTACTACAACAAGCTATCCCTCCCACTCGCGGTGGACGGACATGCAGCAGTGGATTGGACACTGTAGAAGTAGTAGTAGTAACATCATTGTTCATCTTCTCAAAGAGGCGAAGAGACAAGCGCAACCCGAACGTGGCAGTTGCGAATATTGGAGCACACATATAGCCAGGCTCTTGCATGAGACAAAATTGCTATGTGAGCCCACTATTGTACTAGTACGTACTACTACTTGCTAGTATAGCCCTGTAAACCAGAAAGAAGTATTTTCCTTTCTAGATATTTCAATAAGTGACTAGACTACACCGCGATGGAGTACATATGGAGCAAAGTGAGTGAATCTACACCATAAATAAATATGTAGTTCTATCGTTTTCCTCTCTGAGGTGCACAATATTGAGTATACTGACTAGTCTCTTTTTGACAAGCATTTACATTTTTTTGACACGGTATAGACGCAAGCGCTCATATACATGCGCATACACTCACCCCTATGAACACACACACGCACGGCACTATCATCTTGAAATTTATGAAGTCGCCATAGGAATCTCGTCATCGACGGGAACGTCTACTGACAAGCGATTGACGCGAGTGGCAGTCGCCTCCATAGGTTCTTGAATGCCAAGGAGGGAGAGGGTAGCGGTTCCCGAGACGTTGAATGGTCAATGATGCATCCTCAATTACATGCAGAGGGAATTAATTGGAGAAGCAGAATAGAGCCAGCACGGTGTGAATGCAACAGAGTTTGGACTCTCATATAAAGGCGCCCCACCACTCCAATCCATCTACTCGCAACACTGCTCACTCCAATCCAAGACCAAGTGACCAGAAGCCACAAGCACCTATGGAGGCAATGGACGCGAGCGGCAGTCGGCTGTGCCAAATCATCCAAGGCGCCGGCTTGCGGCCCCGCACGGCGCAACATTTCTAGATGGTGCTGGCGACCATCAGCATCGTAGCCCTCGCTGACACTGGCTTTGCCTCTCGCATGGACGACATGATGGTCAACTCCATCCGCAAGTTCACCGCCGTCAAGAAGAGCGCAGACGACCTTGTCGTAGTGCTCCAGCCCACGCGCACAGGCTCCTCATTGCCTACCACCCTCATCAGCCTCCATGGCGACAAACTCTTTCAAGCCCTGGTGGCCCTGCAGGTGCCGGAGGTCACGACGAAGAATGTGCACCTCGAGGCCGTTCTCGCCGCGCAGCGCCTCGCCATGCAAGAAACCATCGACCTGCACATCCACGTCTACGAGGAAATCGTCTACATAGGCCACTACAAGGCAAGCGAGGACAGAAAGACGTTAGCCTTCTTCCAGCGGCTAGAATCTTTGGACGCCATTGTTCAGAAGCATGTCGACCTAGCCACGAAAGCCACTGCTACTTAGGCGATGTTCGATGGGCCAGCGCCCTGAGTCGAGGAGGTGGATGTCGTCGATGGATGCATCTCTTCTTCTTACCTCCTATAACCAGCACTGCATCGCCTCGTGGCCTTAATGTTTTATTAGTATAGTACTCCCTCCATTCCCAAATATAAGTCTTTCTGAAGATTCCAGCAAGTGACTACTACATACAGAGCAAAACGAGTGAATCTACACTCTAAACTATGTCTACATACATCTGTATGCTGCATTCCATTTGAAATAGTATCTAAAAAGGCTTATATTTAGGAACGGAGGGAGTATATGGCATTTTAATTCCAGTCGTAACGTTTTCACTGTGAGGTGGGGCCGTAGCTGAGCAAACCCACCCCGCCCACCGGGCGTCGGCTGAGTTTAGAAATAGAAGAGAGAAACGAGGGAGGAGAGCTAGCTGTAGCACGGAAGTTGTTGTCAGATGGGACTCGTGTTGATAGAATAGGAGTACTGAGCACTTGTGCCTCTTTTTTTAGGGAAAAATAGTCATATGTCTAGTACCACAAGTTGGGTGCGTGTGACCTATAGCTGTCATCACTTTAGGTCTCCTTTTCGAACCGTAGCTATGCTTCATAGTACATATTTTTTTCACGCATTTATCCTCCTATATGTACTCCTAGGCTATTTTTCCACGTGCTCCCATTCGTCGACATGTGGGACACAGAGCATCTCACGACTCGGGGCATATGCCGGGGTACTTTACATTTCAGACCCCATGAATTACATGCGAAGCCCCCGCAGAAGAATAAATAAATGAATGAATTACTACATGAAACCGGATTACTTGCATAGAAACCGGAGCACGTTCATTAAATTTTGGACATAACACATTTATAAAAAATGACCGGACCTGAACCAGTCTAAGGGCCTCTTTGATTTTCCCCCCACAAAAAAGGGCCTCTTTGATTCACAGGATACTGAAAACACAGGAATGGGGTAAGTATGATGGCGATGAACCGAGACGAGGAGAACTCTAACTCAGTTAGAGGTTAGAGTTAGATTCTAACCCTAAACTAACTCTAAACCAAAGAGGTGTATGGATGGCATGGTTAGATTGACAATAAATGCTCTTTCTCAATCCTTTGACAACTTTGGACCCTATTTCCTGCCGGATTTGGTGTGGTCGGCTCTTCTGTGGCCTCTTCCCGCTCACAATTGACATAAACGAACCATCTTTACAAATCAAGCATGCAAAACATGATAATTTTTACTTTATCCATACAAATGAGATATCCCACTTAAACATACAAGTCATCAATCAAGCTTCAAAACAAAAAAATACTCCATGAAACAAAGCATGAGCTAACTCATCACGGGAGTCATTCACGATAGGGAGGGAGCCCGGAGCCCCTCACGCACCGAGGGAGGAGCTCTCCATCGTCGCTCTGGAGGAAGGCTTTGTAGAGCCCAAGCCCCGGGAACCCCTCCGACGCGAGTTGAGGTCGACACCGACATGGGTAGCAGGGCCGCTTGCCGCTGACTTGGAACTTAATCTTTGGGCGTCTAGAAAAAATTCAAGCCTGAAACTAAAATACCTAGATGGGTGAACTGGATCTTTGGGCCTCTAGAAATAATGCAAGCCTGAAACTGAAATACCTAGAAAGGTGAACTGAATCTTTGGGCCTCTAGAAATAATGCAAGCCTGAAACTGAAATACCTAGAAAGGTGAACTGAATCTTTGGGCCTCTAGAAAGATTTATTACCTCCTCAAGCAGCATCAAACAATTCCATGCATGCACCACAAATCTATACCAAGTTTGATCAGGATCTACTTTTCCAAATCAGAATTAGCGCTAGAGCGAGCAAGATCAATGATATGGCTGTGAGACAGAGAAGGAACGAACAAACTCACCCCTCTCATGACATCCCTGGTAGATGCGCCGCCGCCACGCACGAGAGAGGGAGAAAAACCACCGATGAAGGGGCAGCGAGGCGACCTTCGAAGGCCGGAGGGAGAGGGCATCCGGAGTAGGGAGGTGGAGGCCGGAAGGAGAGGGCGGCCAGAGGAGAGAGAGGGCGGGCGGCGCTTGGGCGGGCGGCCCTATGGGGAACAGAGAGGAGTCGTGCGAGAGGGGGGAGCGATCTGGTGCGGGCAGGGGAGATTATTTTAGTTCTCTTTTAGTGGGCCCGAGGATAACTAACCCAATTAGAAAATCTCCACCGGGCTAGTTTTTTTAGCTGGGTTAGAGCAAACAAGCTCAAACTAACCCCTCGTGTTTCGATAATTTGAGGCTATTTCAAGTTTTCAACCCAAACTAGCTCTAACTCAGGGATGCAAACAAAGAGGAGTAGGGATCCAAACAAAGAGGAGTGGTACTGTACATGCTACAGTGTGGACCGTAGCACATTGTTTTTTATGGCCATATCACCACATTGTTTTCTATTGCTGGTTCACTGGGCTACCGTGGTTCGCACTGCTGGTTCACTAGGCTGCCGTGGTTCGCACTCTTCCGACCTGAGTAGTAGTAGTACTAGTATATACCGCATCATTCTTTGCTCCTTCTTACTACTACGTACTTCGCCAACATGTGGGACAGCCAGCATCCGGGTCGACGTGTCATGCACCAGATTAGAGCGTGAAACGGATGGGTGGCATCACCTTGGTCGGAGCGCCAGTAATTCATGACTATAGTGAGTGGTCATATCACAAGTCTTTCCAGTAGTAACACACCGTCAAATCGCACAACCCAACCTTTCTAACAGTATGTTTGAGAATCCGCCACTCGCTCACCCTCCTCGCCTCTCTATCAAACCGCCTCCCCGAAAACTACCACACGTACTGCCCGAGAAAAGCCTCGCCCTCAACTTTTAACTACATGAAAATAGTTCGAGCATCTTCATTCTATATAAATACTTACTGTATGTTTATTCACCCGTGGGGTTGTTCAATGAATGGACGGGAGGGGAACACAAGCGAACAATACTAGTACTACTTGTTGTAAGTAGGAGTCATACAGTAGTCACCTTAAATAGAGAGTTTCTTTTCTTTAATGACACGTACACAAATTGAAACGCTTGTTGTGGAGAGAAAAATATAATCACTCCACTATATATGTACGCAGGGGCATGAGCGCTTGCTTTACTAGGGTTGCTCTCTTCATTCTCTCATGCTCTCCAGATCTAAACAAGACAGCGATAGCGACATTTTCTCTCTGCTCACCGCTGGTCACAGATCCGGCCGGATCCCTTCGGCCGGTGTGTGTAGAGGACTAAAAGGTGCATCATTCACGCGGTCTTCACCGCCGAGGGACGAAACCCACAGCTGCCGGCAGGGCCCGATCCTCTGCTTGTGTTGTTCTCTCCGACACATCGCCGGATCAGGAGGTCCTCCGACCCTTCTTCCTCCCTGCCGTATTGTGCGCAGATCAGACTTGCCACCACTGACATCCCGAAGAACCTCGGGTACAAGTTCTTAGAAAGCGGCCTTGCTCTACTGCCCCAGCTCCCAACGTGTGTGCATGTGTCATGTCTACTACACAACCTTCTTCTTGTAGACGTTGTTGGGCCTACAAGTGCATAGGTTTGTAGGACAGTAGCAAATTTCCCTGAAGTGGATGACCTAAGGTTTATCAATCCGTAGGAGGCATAGGATGAAGATGGTCTCTCTCAAACAACCCTGCAACCAAATAACAAAGAGTCTCTTGTGTCCCCAACACACCCAATACAATGGCAAATTGTATAGGTGCACTAGTTCGGCGAAGAGATGAAGATACAAGTGAAAAATAGATAGTAGATAAAGGTAATTGTAATCTGAAATAATAAAAACAGCAAGGTAACGAGCGATAAAAGTGAGCATAAACGGTATTGCAATGATAGGAAACAAGGCCTAGGGTTCATACTTTCACTAGTGCAAGTTCTCTCAACAATAATAACATAGATAGATCATATAACAAGCCCTCAACATGCAATAAAGAGTCACTCCAAAGCCACTAATAGTGGAGAACAAACATAGAGATTATGGTAGGGTACGAAACCACCTAAAAGTTATTCTTTCGGATCGATCTATAAAAGAGTTCATACTAGAATAACACCTTAAGACACAAATCAACGAAAACCCTAATGTCACCTAGATACTCCATTGTCACCTCAAGTATCCGTGGGCATGATTATACGATATCCCTGTTCAAGAATTCATCCGATTAACCAGTTAACTTGCCGATTAATCCCTACTCGTAGGGTCACCGAGTAGCCTATAAACCGATAAATCGTCCGATTAATTGATTAAATGGCCGATTAACTTGCCGATTAGCCAATTAATCCCCTACTCACCAGCCAACCGAGCAGCTACCAGTTAACGATTTCCTCAACAATGTACGATATGCATCACACAATCTCATATTCATCCAACCAACATAAAAGTACTTCAAAGAGTGCCCCAAAGCTACTACCGGAGAGTCAAGAACGTGTGCCAACCCCTATGCATAGGTTCCCAATGTCACGAAACCGGCAAGTTGTTCACCAAAACATACATCAAGTGGCACATGATATCCCATTGTCACCATAGATAATCACGGCAAGACATACATCAAGTGTTCTCATAAAAGACTCAATCTGATAAGATAACTTCAAAGGGGAAACTCAATTCATCACAAGAGAGTAGAGGGGAGAAACATCATAAGATCCAACTACAATAGCAAAGCTCGGGATACATCAAGATCGTGCCATAGAGGGAACACGAGAGAGAACACGAGAGAGAGAGAGAGAGATCAAACACATAGCTACTGGTACATACCCTCAGCCCCGAGGGTGAACTACTCCCTCCTCGTCATGGATAGCACCGGGATGATGAAGATGCCCTCCGAGGATGGGATCCCCCTCTGGCAGGGTGCCGGAATTTGGTCCCGATTTGTTTTTGATGCCTACAGAGGCTTGCGGCGGCGGAACTCCCGATCTATATTCTGTTCTGGAAGTTTTAGGGTACGTAGGTATATATGTGTGCAAGGGGTACGTCGGTGGACCCACGGGGTGCTCACGAGGCAGGGGGCATGCCCCCCACCCTCATGGACAGCCCGGGACTCCCCTAATGTGCACTCAAAGTCTAACAGGTGGGTTTCCTTCCAAAATTAACTTCTCCAGTTGATTTCGTTCCGTTTTGACTCCGTCTGATATTCCTTTTCCTCGAAACACTAAAATAGGCATAAAATAGCAAGTCTGGGCTGGGCCTCCGGTTAATATAGGTTAGTCCCAAAAATAATATAAAAGTGGATAATAAAGCCCAATATTGCCTAAAATAGTAGATAAAGTAGCATGGAGCAATCAAAAATTATAGATACGTTGGAGACGTATCAATGTGCATCTTTTTCAACTTCCATAAGCTCTTCCAAATCCACTTAAAATTTTAGTATTATTAGAGGTAAAGCTACTTCATGCATTCGAATATAGGACTTGGTTCAAACAATGAAGAAAGGGGGAAAGTTGTAGCATGAATCTAGGACTTGATTCAAAGAGGAAATAACATAGGGAAAGTAGTAGATACTGGGTACCCAACCTGCCTCTTGGTTGAAAAGGGAAATATTGTGAAAACTTAGTACAAACTGGATAAGGAACAAATCTATTATGGTTGAAAATGGACAGAAAGTGGCGGCTGGTGGACAAGTCAACAGAGTATGTCCAGGATTAGATTTGCTGCCCTCACATAGTAAAAGGTCTCCAGGATTAGATTTGCTGCCCTCACATAGTAAAAGGTCTCCAGGATTAGATTTGCTGCCCTCACATAGTAAAAGGTCTCCAGGATTAGATTTGCTGCCCTCACATAGTAAAAGGTCTCCAGGATTAGATTTGCTGCCCTCACATAGTAAAAGTTCTCCAGGATTAGATTTGCTGCCCTCATAGAGCATGAACAAACTCGGCATCATTTATGCCTCTTTGTAGGTACATTGTGCTGATGCGTCCACTATCGCATGTCCTTATACCAACCTTTTGTTGTTGTTAATGTAAGGGCGCATGTAAAATGAAGCGATCACACTGTTACCTTAAGGACATGTCTAACCAGTGTTATTGTTAATCTAATTCCTCCAGTCATATGATGCAATTAAACTGTGTTAACAAATGGTACTCCTGCTATTTTCCCAAGTATGATAAGTAAGTTGCTTCTTTACGCTGCTGAGTGTCCTGGTATCCCCATGGTCCCATGCCCTTAAACCAACTCTTTAGCTGTTGTTGATTTACTGTATCTGGTAAACAAGCAATGCCACAATTAAAGTAATCCCATATTTGACGAATGTCATAGTTGATCGTAATGCTTCCGATAACATGAAGCATTACCGACATTTTAAAATTTCTACTATCCTTGCGTGATTCCGATGAACATAATTAAGATGCTTCTTTTCATTTCGTGTATGTTTCATATATTCTTATTGACCAGCAATTGTTTACTTTCTATCTTTTTGTGTAGATAGGGATATCCATTTCACCTTGTTGCTATTGTGACCTTTTGGTGAACTGCACAAAACACTTTTTTTTGGAATGAGTGTCTTGTGCAGTTCAACTAAAATGTCACGTGGGCAACATCTCTCAATTTTGGTGGAACTGCACAAAATGGTGACTGGAGTTCCCAAAATCTCTGTCAAATTCTTTTGGTAATCTCGGGCAACATTTTATTAGCCTTTGCAAGATGAGTCGTCACTGTCACCACAATGGCACTTTATTTTAGTGGAACTGCACAAAATGATAAGAAAATTATAGTTGCACCTTACATGAGCAGGACAGCCAACCTTAATGTTGCTCAATTTTAGTGCAACTACTAAAGAAGAACCTGCCAGCTCACGAGAGCAAGTACATCTTGCTAGCTGAATGATGCAATCTTTGCTTCATTTCAGGTGAACTGCAGAAAAGGCGCATGAATTGAATCATGGAGCTGGAGGTTGACCTCATCCGAGTGGAGTTGCAGGTTCACCAGATCGAGTCGTGGTGGCATAGGGCCCCTCACACCGGTCACTACTGTCCTTTATCAACATGATTGTGCTTTGTCATGCTGTGCCAATGTTGTATTTTTTAAATAAATCTATTATATCACAATCTTTTCTCGTTTTGGAAATAAAGTTTGCTTCAACTAGTGCCACTATTATAGTAATTTCAAGGGATGCATCAAAGATTGACGCATCAGGAACATAGATAGAATTGGTGGCCAAAAGAAAAGGCCAATGTTTCTACAACCATCTCTACGGCTGCTAGAGTCCTAAACCCATGATGCTCTTTCTTATTTGTGCAAACATGAATACTCTACTACAGATGTTGTGATGGTCAAGAGCATTCGCCATGTTCTTGGGTTGTATGACATGGCTAGCCAAGATGGATTTAATCCCGATATTCACTTTATCAAAAGTCTCTAATGGGTTGGTTCTGAATCTTGCAAGCTGGGAATCAATGAGATGTGTAGGCATCTTTGTTGTACTTATTATTTGAATCTTATTTGTTGGTTCTGAATCTTGGAAGCTGGGAATCAATGAGACGTGTAGGCATCTTTGTTGTACTTATTATTTGAATCTTATTTGTTGGTTCTGAATCTTGCAAGCTGGGAAACACGGCATGATGATGCAGAGGACAGCAACCATAACAACAAACTTGGTAGTATTGTCTGTGTGAAAGTGCGGCAAATGTGTTGATCATGTGCGTCATGAGAATAATAATTCTAATTGTTGTGCATGTTGATCTTGTGGCACTGATAGAACAAGCCAATGCGTTCCTTGTTTTAAGAATACATGTTAATTAAAGGTAATTAAATTTAAGTAAAGTGACCACTAACACTTTTTATTACAGTACCAATACAGACTCGCTCGTGAACCGACGTGTGTGGCCGGAATAGGTTTCTTAATGGAGGCATTTGAATGCGCCGAGGGTGCATATTCTATAGGGCGTGCAGTGGGTGAGGGAGGGGTCGTAACTATTGTCACCTATACACACTCAGTTTACTGTTAAATCCAGTTCCCCAAGAGCTGAAAAACGAGCTACTGCTGCCGCCTACTCACTCGTTCACTTGAAGAGACTCCAATGGCAATCCGAGGGGTGAGCCTGCTGGATATGGACTTCAGCAAGGAGTTCACCTTTGAGTTCTCCATTCAGTCCCATGGCGGCACCAAGTTGAATGTGATGTACACCAATGATCCGGACTTAGTGAAGCTCTGCCTCGTCGAGTTCAAGCAGTACCTACAGGACGAGAAAGCACAAGGTCGCAGGACTAGATCCTGTGCCCATCCATTCGTCTCCTGACAGGGACCAGTGGATCGCGGTCGCCCAGGTATGCGTGCGGGACGAGGTTCTCGTCTACCACTGCTGTAGGGCCATCAGAGGTTCTAGAGTATTTGCCCATTTCATCGGCAGCACCGACTGCACCTTCGCTATGGTGGATAGAAGGAAGAACGTGACGATTCGGCCATCTGGTGCAGCAAGCTTGTCGACATCTAGAAGCAATACAAGATCATCGGCAATGGGCAGGAGAAGGACTCCGTGGTTGACCTCGCCGAGACCATCATCAACCCATGCTACGCCAACATGAAAGAAAACAACGATACCAAGGAGCTCCACTGGCCACCCTGCATCCGAACAAGTCAACCCTCGTACTCCCCTCCACCTGCGTCTTCCCCCGCTCCGGTTCGTTCGGTCCACGGTCTCGACATCCTCCTCCACCTTGGTGTTGTTGCCGTGGCGCCGCCATCTGTCGTTCCCAACATGGTCAACAAAATAAGAGGAATTGGGAGACAACTGTTCGTCGAGAGGCTGATAGTCCCGGGCCCACCAGGTCCATGGCCTAGGTTTTGTTGTTTAACATGGGTAGCCCACGAGGAAGGGCCGTCGACCCATTGGCTGGGCAGCTTGAGGTTGCTGCTATCCCACCCGAGTTCAAGTCCTGACTTGGACGTGTGGTGCTCACAGAGTTTCTCCTATAAAAAAATGCCAATGAGGGTTAGCCCTTGGGTTGATCTCATTTTTTTTAACATGGGCAGCCCACGACATGTTTCAACGTTTTTTGGATCTAGCGGCCTCTGGGCCTCCCAACCTAGCTTGTCTATAACATCAGCAGCCCAAGTTATGTTTGTTATTTCAAGACGACGCACAGCTCAGTTGTTTTTTTCTATAAGAATGCAAAGCCGAACATATGTCTTCCCTTCAATAATATATATATATATATATATCTTATTTTATTACATATATATATGTAATAATAATAATAATAATAATATAGACACAACATAAGGTTCCATTAAACCAGTCGTTCGTCCAACCATTTTATAGACCTTCCCACTTCCTTTATTTTTTGTTTTCATTAATCCTATATCTGAATTTTCTTCCTCTTTCTTTTTTGATGTAAACTGAGTTTTCTCTCAGTACATTTCCCTAGAACCAACTCAACTGTCCCACGTCTAGCCTAAAAAATAATACCCCACGTCATATTAACTCATCAAATTAAAATGATATTTTATTTCGTAAATTGAAAGTTCTTACAAAATAATAATAATAATTGTTTATATATAACTTGGCAAGTTAACTCCTAGTGATTGAGTACATAAGCTTGCAAAGATTTTACTGACCAATGCAGTAATAGACGTGCAATCATGTGATTATGTTTTTATAACATTTCTCCGTCCAGCCCAACATGATATTTTCACCCAGCTCAACAAGTCACAGATTTTGAGAAAAATGCAAATGGGCTTTAAATTCTACCATATATATAAACGGGCTGCATAGATGCTACATCATTGTTTCACCCAGCCCACCAAATGGACTAAAAAACAAATGGACTGGCTGACATGTGGGCCGTAGGTCGAAGCCTAAGCAAGGTGTTGGATTTACATCCAATGGCCGACATTCTTCTTCAATCTCTCGTCTTCTTCCTCCAGCGCTGCTGGGACCGCCTACTCCAGCCTCCGGCGTCCAGCGGCATTGTTTTGCGCGCCTCGCAGCGAAACGCTACCCCGCCGACGGCCAGGCCATCCCTCCACTCCACACCTCCTGTTATTCTCTGTCGAGTGTAGGCCCACCTTGCACCTGAACCAGTCAAGTTTCCCACTCCTCTCCGTCTGTGACTCCACTGCCGCGTCTTCCCCATCTCCGGGTCGTTCCACTCTGGGGCCTCACCATCGTCCACTGCCTCGTTGCACTCGGCGCTGCATGGTCAACAAACGAGAGTCATCGGAAGAGGACTGTACGTGAGAGCCTGACGGCTGGGACCCACGATGTCCATGGTCGCATGCAAGGAAAGTTCCTCCTTATTAAGTTGTTTCCTTCCCCTGACAGTTGGGACCCATCGGCTGTATCTTCGCATGGAAGGAAGTGCCTCCTTTTTATGCAAAAAACTATTCCTTCCGATGACTGCTGGGACCCAGCAGATTTGGTGGCTGACTTGTGGACCCACCATATTTCGTGAAAAAAATGTTCCCCCCGCTGTCAGCTCGGACCCACCGGAAGTGCCTCCTTATTACGCACAAAAAAATGAATACTCCCCCTGCTAGTTAGGACCCACCTTGGTGGGAGGCTGACTTGTGGGCCTACTAGGTTGACGGGGACGGAGGGCTTTGTCAACTTAGTCAATATGAACGATTCTAGCTCCAATGACCGTAAGATGTCCATCCAACGGCGGTAGTGCTTCTTCAACATCTGGTCTTCTTACTCTAGCCGCACAAAGCAGCATCGGTCGTGCCGCGTGCTCCTGCCTCCCGTAGCTGGTTGTGCTGCCGTGGAGGCCTCACCGCCGGCAGCCTCACACCACAGCTGAACCAGTGAACCCTCGTACTCCTCTCCGCGCGGGCATCCACTGTCGCGTCTGCCCCGGCTCCGCATCGTCCCCTTCTTAGGCCTCGCCGTCGTCCACCACCCTGGTGCTCTCCGCGCGGCGTGGTCAACATGGTCAAGGAACGACTTCCATCGGAAGAGTACTGTACGTGGAGAGGCTGACAGCTGGGTCCATGGAGGCCGCAAGGAAGTGCCTCCTTATTATGCGCAAAATAATTATTCCTCCACCTGACAACAGGGACCCACCGGACGAGCCACCACATTTTGCGAAAAAACATTTCCCCCCAGACTGCTGCGACCCACCAGCTACATCTTCGCACATAAGGAAGTGCGTCCGGGCAAAAAAAACGATTCACCCCCCTGACTGCTGGGACCCACCAGCTACATCTTCGCACGCTAGGAAGTGCCTAACAGTCGGGACCCACCTGGTCGAAGCGTACGTAGCGTTGTCATTCTGGTCGCGAACGTATACGTACATACTGGTGGATGTAGAGGCGCGCACGTGTCGTAGTAGAGGCACGCACATAGCATGTACATGTACGTACAGCGGCCAGCGTGCAAGAAAGAAAATACAGCCACGTACGTACATACAGGCAGGGTCTCGAACGCCTACTCACGCATACGTACGGCCAGGGCTCGTGTACATGGCTGGGTCAGAACGGAGAAACTGCGTCGTTGTCGTGTTCATGGGGAGGCAACGGAATGCGTCGTGTTCATCGGGAGGCAACGGAATGTGTGGGACGCAACCGGCTTGGATGGAACACGCGATGGAAACGAGGCCTGGCGTACCGCACAACGGAGGAAACAACCTTGTGTTCGATCGATCATGTTCGAAACGGGATCCTTTTCATCGGGAGGGATCTAGCGTACCGCAAAACGGATGAAACGAACTTGTGTTGGACCTCCATTGGTCGAAACGGGGTCCTGTTCATCGGGATGGGTGTGGCGTACTGATGTCTACTTCACAACCTTCTTCTTGTAGACGTTGTTGGGCCTGCAAGTGCATAGGTTTGTAGGATAGTAGCAAATTTCCCTCAAGTGGATGACCTAAGGTTTATCAATCCGTGGGAGGCGTAGGATGAAGATGGTCTCTCTCAAACAACCCTACAACCAAATAACAAAGAGTCTCTTGTGTCCCCAACACACCCAATACAATGGTAAATTGTATAGGTGCACTAGTTCGGCGAAGAGATGGTGATACAAGTGCAATATGGATGGTAGATAAAGGTATTTGTAATCTGAAATTATAAAAACAGCAAGGTAACAAATGATAAAAGTGAGCATAAATGGTATTGCAATGGTAGGAAACAAGGCCTAGGGTTCATACTTTCACTAGTGCAAGTTCTCTCAACAATAATAACATAGATAGATCATATAACAATCCCTCAACATGCAACAAAGAGTCACTGCAAAGCCACTAATAGCGGAGAACAAACGAAGAGATTATGGTAGGGTACGAAACCACCTCAAAGTTATTCTTTCGGATCAATCTATTCAAGAGTTCGTACTAGAATAACACATTAAGACACAAATCAACCAAAACCCTAATGTCACCTAGATACTCCATTGTCACCTCAAGTATCCGTGGGCATGATTATACGATATGAATCACACAATCTCAGATTCATCTATTCAACCAACACAAAGTACTTCAAAGAGTGCCCCAAAGTTTCTACCGGAGAGTCAAGAACGTGTGCCAACCCCTATGCATAGGTTCATGGGCCGAACCCGCAAGTTGGTCACCAAAACATACATCAAGAGGCACATGATATCCCATTGTCACCACAAATAAGCACGGCAAGACATACATCAAGTGTTATCATAAAAGACACAATCCGATAAGATAACTTCAAAGGGAAAACTCAATTTATCACAAGAGAGTAGAGGGGGAGAAACATCATAAGATCCAACTACAATAGCAAAGCTCGGGATACATCAAGATCGTGCCATAGAGGGAACACAAGAGAGAACACGAGAGAGAGAGAGATCAAACACATAGCTACTGGTACATACCCTCAGCCCTGAGGGTGAACTACTCCCTCCTCGTCATGGAGAGTGCCGGGATGATGAAGATGGCCACCGGTGATGGATCCCCCCTCTGGCAGGGTGCCGGGAACGGCTCCCGAGAGGTTTTTGGTGGCTACAGAGGCTTGCGGCGGCGGAACTCCCGATCTATCTTGATATTCGATGGTTTTAGGGTACGTAGGCTTATATAGGCGAAAGAAGTCGGTCGAGGGGTGCTCGAGGGGTCCACAAGACAGGGGGTCGCGCCCTGTAGGGGGGGCGCCCCCTATCTCCTGGGCTCCTTGATTATCTTCTGACTTGATCTGCAAGCCTCCAGGATGATATTCTTCCAAAAAATCACGATGCCGAAGGTTTCATTCCATTTGGACTCCGTTTGATATTCCTTTTCTTCGAAATACTGAAACAGGCAATAAAACAGCAATATGGGCTGGGCCTCCAGTTAATAGGTTAGTCCCAAAAGTAATATAAAAGTGTATAATAAAGCCCATAATGATTCAAAACAGATAATAATATAGCATGAATGCTTCATAAATTATAGATACGTTGGAGACGTATCAGCATCCCCAAGCTTAATTCCTACTCGTCCTTGAGTAGGTAAATGATAAAAGAAAGAATTTATGAAATGTGAATGCTAGAAGGTGCGCAAATTTGATCAATGATAATTTCAATCACCTTTTCTAGCATGATAATATGTCATAACAGTAGTTCATCTCATAAAACTTTTCATAATCAAGTAACAAGCAATTCACATGTTAAAGCATAGACCATAAACTTTCTTAAAAACTAGCAAACTTCATTCTTAGTCATCAAACAATTGCAATTCATCTTACTTTCAGGAAGAGTCTATGTTAGAGCTTTGATTTAGCAAACTTCACATACTCAACTATCATATAGTCTTCTACAATTGCTAACACTCACGCAATACTTGTGGTTATGAAGTTTTAATCAGACACAGAGAAAGATTGGGGCTTATAATGTTGCCTCCAAACGTATTCAACTTTGGGTGATGTCAACAATAATAGTTCATGCTAACGTACATCCAATTGAATATATATATATCAGGATCACCCTAACACAAATTGCTTGCCAAAGGATAAAATGAAAAAGGGAAAGGTGGAGATCACCTTGACTCTTGCATAAAGTAAAAGACATAAAGTAAAAGATAGGCCCTTCACAGAGGGAAGCAGAGGTTGTCATGCGCTTTTAGGGTTGGATGCACAAAATCTTAATGCGAAAGAACGTCACTTTATATTGCCCATTGTATATGGACCTTTATTATGCAGTCCGTCGCTTTTATTGCTTCCATAACAAGTTCGTACAAAGCTTATTTTCTCCACACTAATAAGTCATGCATATTTAGAGAGCAATTTTTATTGCTTGCACCGATGACAACTTACTTGAAGGATCTTACTCAATCCATAGGTAGGTATGGTGGACTCTCATGGCAAAAACTGGGTTTAAGGATATTTGGAAGCACAATTAGTATCTCTACTTGGTGCTAGGAATTTTTGGCTAGCATGAGGGGGAAAGGCAAGATCAACATGTTTGAATGATCCATGACAATATACTTTAACTGAGATGTGAGAAAACATAACCCATTACGTTGTCTTCCTTGTCCAACATCAACTCTTTAGCATGTCATACATAATGGGTGCTCACAATTATAAAATATGTCTATGATAATATATTTATATGTGAAATCTCTCTTCCTTCAATATTCTTTCATGAATTGTTCAAATGACTAATGCAATGCTTGCTAACCGTCAATAAATTTACAACCCCTACTTCTTATATGTGAAGTCATTACTCCCCATGGGATAAGCAAATGAAACATATATAATTTCAGATTTATGACAATCAACTCATTCAACAATTTACTCATAGGATATAAGTGAAGCACATGAGTAAATGAAAAGCTACTCCAAAAAGATATAAGTGAAGATCAATGAGTAGCTAAATAATTACGTAAATATGTGAAGAATCTCTCTCATTAAAGAATTTCAGATCTTGGTATTGTATTCAAGAAGCAAGCAAAACAAAATAAAATGACATTGCAAGGATAGCACAACTCATGTGAAGAAGCAAAAACTTAGGTTCAACCGATAATAACCGATAGTTGTCGAAGAAGAAAGGTGGGATGCCTACCGGGGCATCCCCAAGCTTAGATGCTTGAGACTTCTTGAAATAATATCTCGGGGTGCCTTGGGCATCCCCATGCTTGAGCTTTTATGTCTCCTTAATTCCTCTCATATCATGGTTTCTCTTTTTATCAAAAGCTTCATCCACACCAAACTCAACAAGAACTTGTGAGATAGGTTAGTATAAACCAATGCAAAACCATATCATCTTCTACTGTAAAAAATCACTAACATTATTATTCAACATTTAATACTAAATGTGTCTGCATATTTAATACTCATATCCTCAAATAGAATCATTAAACAAGCAAACATATGCAAACAATGCAACCATAACAGCAATTTGTCAAAACAATACAGTCTGTAAAGAATGCAAGGGTATCAATACTTCCCTGACTCCAAAAATTACAAGAAAAATACTATGCTATAAAAGATTTATCAGATCTCATCATGCAAAAAGTTTCAACATTATACCATTCTCTGACTTTTCTAGGGAATTTTTGCAACAGCGGTAAACTTTCTGTTTTCAAACAGCAACATGTATACTAGCAAAATAAGCATGGCAAAGGCTATCCTTGACTTTTTTATTGAAACTAAAGATGCAAAAAATTAAACTAATAGCAAGCAAAAACTAGCAAAATAAAATGACGCTCCAAGCAAAACACATATCATGTGGCGAATAAAAATATAGCTCCAAGTAAAGTTACCGATGAACGAAGACGAAAGAGGGGATGCCATCTGGGGCATTCCCAAGCTTAATTGCTTGCTTGTCCTTGAATATTACCTTGGGGTGCCTTGGGAATCCCCAAACTTAGGCTCTTACCACTCCTTATTTCATGCATAGTCCATGAATCTTACCCAAAACTTGAAAACTTCAACCACACAAAACCCAAAAACAAAACTCGTAAGCTCCGTTAGTATAAGAAAATAAAACCACTACTTAGGTACTGTAATTAACTCATTTGAAATTAATATTGCTATAATACCTAATGTATTCCAACTTCTCTATGGTTCATACCACTTAATACTAGACATAGATGCATCAAAATTAGCAAACAACACATTGAAAACAGAATCTGTCAAAAACAGAACAGTCTGTAGTAATCTGTACCAAACGTATACTTATGGAACTCAAACAATTTTGAAATAAATTGCTGGACCTGCGGAATTTGTCTATTAATCATCTGCAAAAAGAATCAACCTAAAATCACTCTCCAGTAAAAAAATGGCAGCTATTCTCGTGAGCGCTAAAGTTTCTGTTTTTTTACAGCAAGATCGCATAAACTTCACCCATGTCTTCCCAAAGGTTCTACTTGGCACTTTATTTAAACAAAATCTATAAAACATGATTACTACAGTAGCATAATCATGTGGACACACAAAAACAGTAAGGGTAAATATTGGGTTGTCTCCCAACAAGCGCTTTTCTTTAATGCCTTTCTAGCTAGGCATGATGATGACAATGATACTCACATAAAAGATAAGAATTGAAACATAAAGAGATCATCATGAAGAATATGACTAGCACATTTAAGTCTAACCCACTTCCTATGCATAGGGATTTTGTGAGAAAACAACTTATGGGAATAATAATCAACTAGCATAGGAAGGTAAAACAAGCATAGCTTCAAGAATTTAAGCACATAGGGAGGAAACTTGACATTATTGCAATTCCTACAAGCATATATTCCTCCCTCATAATAATTTTCAGTAGCATCATGAATGAACTCAACAATATAACCAGCACCTAAAGCATTCTTTTCATGATCTACAAGCATAGAAAATTTACTACTCTTCACATAAGCAAAATTCTTCTCATTCGGAATAGTGAGAATATCATAAGAGACTTGAACACTAAAAATTGTTTCCACATTAAAAGAGTAACGTTCAGAAAAAGGGTAATCATAATCATGACAAGATTTGTCAATATAATCATCACTACTTTTTATAGCATAAGTTTCATCACAATAATCATCATAAGTAGCAACTTCGTTCTCATCATAATCGATTGAAACCTCTCCCAAGATAGTGGAATCACTAAATAAAGTTGACACTCTTCCAAATCCACTTTCATCAATATAATCATCATAGGTAGGAGGCATGCTATCATCATAACAACTTTGGATATCAAAACTTGGGATGCTAAAAATATCATCTTCATTAAACATAGCATCCCCAAGCTTGGGACAAACATCAATTTCAGCAAATATATTCTCAAATATTCCATCCTCATCAAACATAGCTTCCCCAAGCTTGGGCCCTTTCATATCATAAGCATAGTCACTCTCATCATAAAAATATGGATATCACCAATTAAAGCAATTATCAACATCACAATGAGTAGTAGGAGCAACATAATTTGGGAGGTATACCTTTCTACCTTTGTTGCTCCTTCTTTTCTTTTTCTTCTTCACATTATGTGTAGGTGCAACCTTCCTGTTCGAGCTCTTTATTGATGAGATTGGTTGAATAGAAAGCTCCTCCTCGTTACCTGATTCATCATAAGAAATAATAGGAGGATATTGGTAAGTCTCTTCCCTTTCATTAGTATTCTCATCATCTTCCATTT
Organism: Triticum dicoccoides; assembly: GCF_002162155.2. Classification (NCBI taxonomy): domain Eukaryota; kingdom Viridiplantae; phylum Streptophyta; class Magnoliopsida; order Poales; family Poaceae; genus Triticum; species Triticum dicoccoides. Next base: position 238,856,730 of record NC_041393.1, read on the forward strand.
GCTTTCTTTTATTTAGGTAATTGGCAATATAAGGATTTTCAATGCAATTCTCCGCACAAAACATATAAATCTTTTCTATATCAATATCAAGGAAATGCTTAAGATTAAAATATGGAATAGGCTTAGTTAAACATTTCAACTCTTCACAACCCAAAAGCAATCTACGTTCATTGTAATGAGAAAGGGAGATCAAATCATCACAATTTTTGGACACGATCCGATCATGAAACAATTTGCATTGGAGATGTAAATGATCTTGTTTATTACAAAATTCACAACGGGAAAGATATCTTAAATTCTCCGCACTCTTATCTAGCCTTTCTTGCAACCTCTTAGTTTCTAAATACTTATGCTTCTTGCAAAATGTATCTTCTCTATTTGGTGTGTTCATGCAAACATGCACTCCACAAAAGTTGACATGCTCATAAGATATATTCTCATCATGACTAGAGCAATCATCATTAGTACTATGGATATTCAAGGAGTTTATACTAACAACATTGCAATCATGCTCATCACACAAAGATCTAGTACCAAACATTCTAATGCATTCTTATTCTAGCACTTGAGCACAATTTTCCTTTCCATCAAACTCAGGAAAGATATTAAAAAGACGAAGCGTATGAGACAAACTTCACTCCATTTTTTTATAGTTTCCTTTTATAAACTAAACTAGTGATAAAACAAGAAACAAAAAGATTTGATTGCAAGATCTAAAGATATACCTTCAAGTGCTAACCTCCCCGGCAACGGCGCCAGAAAAGAGCTTGATGTCTACTACACAACCTTCTTCTTGTAGACGTTGTTGGGCCTGCAAGTGCACAGGTTTGTAGGATAGTAGCAAATTTCCCTCAAGTAGATGACCTAAGGTTTATCAATCCGTGGGAGGCATAGGATGAAGATGGTCTCTCTAAAACAACCCTGCAACCAAATAACAAAGAGTCTCTTATGTCCCCAACACACCCAATACAATGGTAATTTGTATAGGTGCACTAGTTCGGCGAAGAGATGGTGATACAAGTGCAATATGGATGGTAGATAAAGGTATTTGTAATCTGAAATTATAAAAACAGCAAGGTAACTAATGATAAAAGTGAGCGTAAATGGTATTGCAATGGTAGGAAACAAGGCCTAGGGTTCATACTTTCACTAGTGCAAGTTCTCTCAACAATAATAACATAGATAGATCATATAACAATCCCTCAACATGCAACAAAGAGTCACTACAAAGCCACTAATAGCGGAGGACAAACGAAGAGATTATGGTAGGGTACAAAACCACCTTAAAGTTATTCTTTCGGATCAATCTATTCAAGAGTTCGTACTAGAATAACACCTTAAGACACAAATCAAACAAAACCCTAATGTCACCTAGATACTCCATTGTCACCTCAAGTATCCGTGGGCATGATTATACAATATGCATCACACAATCTCAGATTCATCTATTCAACCAACACAAAGTACTTCAAAGAGTGCCCCAAAGTTTCTACCGTAGAGTCAAGAACGTGTGCCAACCCCTATGCATAGGTTCATGGGCGGAACCCGCAAGTTGGTCACCAAAATATACATCAAGAGGCACATGATATCCCATTGTCACCACAGATAAGCACGGCAAGACATACATCAAGTGTTCTCATAAAAGACTCAATCCGATAAGATAACTTCAAAGGGAAAACTCAATTCATCACAAGAGAGTAGAGGGGGAGAAACATCATAAGATCCAACTACAATAGCAAAGCTCGGGATACATCAAGATCGTGCCATAGAGGGAACACGAGAGAGAACACGAGAGAGAGAGATCAAACACATAGCTACTGGTACATACCCTCAGCCCGGAGGGTGAACTACTCCCTCCTCGTCATGGAGAGCGCCGGGATGATGAAGATGGCCACCGGTGATGGATCCCCCCTCCGGCAGGGTGCCCGGAAGGGCTCCCGAGAGGCTTGCGGCAGCGGAACTCCCGATCTATCTTGATATTCGATGGTTTTAGGGTATGTAGGCTTATATAGGCGAAAGAAGTCGGTCGGGGGGTGCTCGAGGGGTCCACGAGACAGGGGCCGCACCCTGTAGGGGGGGCCTATCTCCTGGGCTCCTCGAGTATCTTCTGACTTGATCTCCAAGCCTCCAGGATGATATTCTTCTAAAAAATCACAATGTTGAAGGTTTCATTCCGTTTGGACTCCGTTTGATATTCCTTTTCCTCGAAATACTGAAACAGGCAATAAAACAGCAATATGGGCTGGGCCTCCGGTTAATAGGTTAGTCCCAAAAGTAATATAAAAGTGTATAATAAAGCCCATAATCATTCAACACAGATAATAATATAGCATGAATGCTTCATAGATTATAGATACGTGTAGCCTGCAGTGCAACCGCTTGGGTTCAGTTAGAGCTTAACGCCTCGCTCGAGTTCAGTTAGAGCCAACGCCTCGCACACACGCGCGTACGTGTATGAGAGAGACGCGCATCACTCGGCCCCCGACCACCCACCGTAACCGGGAACTCACCGAAATTTTCCTAGTCCTCGCTTCTACCACGGTTTTTTCCATCATGGACGGCCCAAAGAATGTCATGCAGCTGCATCTCCGGCCCGCCCAGGACGAAAAGCCCATTTACTGTCATGATTTTTTGTCATAGAAGTAGGATCCCACCACATCTATGATGATACCGGATTTTGTCACAATTATCGTCATAGAAGTGTCATAAGTATGACAGGAAAAAAATCGTTCGGCCCAAAATGTCATGGATGTGTCTTTTTTTTGTAGTGTGGGTGTGTGTGTGCGTGTGTGGGTGGGTGGGTGGGTGCATGTGTGTGTGTGTAACGCGGGGTCCTCAGTGGCGGATGTAATTTAAGTGTGCATGGCTTCATCATAGAGAGGTGATGTGTATGGCAGAGGCCACCAACGATGGGGTGCGGGAGAGAAAAGGCCCATAGAGAGGGAAGATAAGGTGTGTGCGCGTGAGAGGAGTCGACGTCGAGAGAACATGTTTGTTTGAGAGACGCCGAGGAAGACTACTATATATTGATGGTGCATGTAGGCGGGAATTAACGAAGGGATGGTCTTACTGGGTTCGGGGATATAGGGGAAGAGTGAGAGGGGGATAGCTAGAAGGAGATTGTTAAGTGTGAGTGTGTGTTTTGCCCATCCAGGCGGAAGTTATGTGCACAAGAAGAGAACGATTCGACGTGGCGTTGGGGTTGAGGGTAATTAACTACGTATGGAGACATAGAGACCTTGAACATGCATGTGCGAGAGGTATACTTGTATACGTGGGATGTGTGTATGCACGCGCGCATGATCGACATAAAAGAAAGAAGACATAAGTCATAAGATCAACGACATGGGAGAGACGGATCGGTATGACAATATGCATGCATGTGAGAGTGCAGGGAAGAAGGCCCGACAATTGAGCATGTCTTTTTGTCTTTAAGAGATAGTGGCGTGGGCTGGAGCATGCATCTATGGCGAGCAGAGGGAGTGAGACACAACGATTGTGCAAAAGAGATCAACCTATAAATGCATGTATGGAGAGACATATATAGTGTGGGTGATAGGAAGCAAGAGTGCGTGCGAGAAAGAAATGTTGACGGAGAAACTACAGATAGATACAGAGATGGAGATGCTAGCTAGAGGGACATGAGCTAGTTTGAGTGTTGGAGATGACCGCCGGGTGGTTCAGAGGGTGAAGTTATGTGTGTGTGAGAGAGAAAGTTAAAAAGAGGGCACTTGACTGCATGTAGAGAGAAACATATGTAGTGTGCGTGATAGGAAGCAAGAGTGGGGCGAGAAAGAAGGTTGATGGAGAAACGGGTAAATAAAAAGATTAAGATGCTAGCTAGTGTGTTATATAGATAGGAGTCGAGTGGATCAGAAGGCTGATTTATGTGTGTGGGTGTGAGACAGATAGAGAGAGGGTGCATGTGAGTCACATACAAACATATATCAGAGAGAAATGAGATCCCGAGAGATGGAGTTTTGTGTCTGCGAAAGAGAAAGATATTTCACAACGAGAGTGATAGCTACAGACACATATGAGGGAACGCAAGATATCTCTAGGGAGAGAGAGAGTGTGTGAGCGACATACAAGAGAATGGTGGAGAGATATGAGACCCTGGGAGACAGAGTTTGTGTTTGTGCGTGAGAAATTGATATTTAAGAGGAAGAGTCGTAGCTTCGCATACCTAAGGAGCGAAAGACATCTCTGTGTGAGAGGGGGTGTGCGAGTGGCACACAGGGGAATAGTAGATATAAATGAGACCCCGGGAGATGAAGTTTGTGTTTGTGTGAGAGAAAGATATTTCACATGGAGAATCATAGTTAGAAACACATAGCAGGGAGCGAGATATACTTAGAGAGATAGAGTGATGAAGGTCGAGGGAGAGAGTACCGTCAGTGTGTTATGAAGATAAAAGATCATTGTCGACAAACAGGTAGCACGAGAGATACCCGAGAGACGATGAACGCGTATAGGTCTAGAGAGATACTCCTATATAAGCATGAGTAATAGCTATATGAGACGAATATCTAGATTAAAGGGGATTCAAATATTTAAACTAGAGATCACGACATCGATAATATCATAACGCAAATTGGTGTATCAAACATGCATATTCATTTGAATTTGGGGACACGTGTAATGTTATATAGTTTCTCAATATTAGTGATCCATAGGTTCTTTAATTAGAGACAATGCATGGTTTATATGCAATTAATGTCTAAATGGGATTACACTATATGATGCGTGTGTGAAACAGAATATACATGTTTGAGAAGTAAAAAAACCTGCATGAAACACACATTAATTGGAGACAGTTAGCGAGGAATGCATACATTGGATTTCAACATTAAATGGTTTCAAATATTTGAAAATCCAAATTAAGATGGATACAACCTGATGAATCTGAGATCATGCCATTTGTAAACCATATTTATGTCTAAAGGGTGTTGTGCTTTTGAAAGTATATATAAAAAATGATGTATATAGAATTTTATTCCAATCAAAATGGATCCTGCCCGAACAAAAATAGAATACAAATGGGATTCAAATTGAGTTGGCACAGTAAACGTGCACTCTGCAAAAAATTGAACGAAGCGGGGAAAGTCGCAGTAACCGCCCGAAACCAAAAGTCTGCAAGATGGAAATTACTGCCTATCCCTACCACGCAAAGCGTATCGGCTCGATTTCTATAGGTTTCGATAGGGGTAGGTTAGTAATTTCACTCAAACGTGACATAACCGCCTCTCACCCAGATTCATACACGGTGGGCGCCAAAACACAGTGTCTCCTCGGCCGAAATCGACCCCCTACCCGATTCATACATGGTGGGTGCCAAAAACAAACTCTTATCGGCAAATATTCGGTGTATGCGAGATTACCGTCCTATCCTCAACCGACTAATATTGTTGTGATGTAGGAAATTTGAAAGGGGGGCTAAGTTTGTAAATTTCCTCGCATTTGAGACAAGCGCGCCCTGAAGACATGGTTCCCCCCTTCCTCTCTCCCTCCATTTCCCCATTCGTACTCCGTGGGCGCCAAAACACCCTCTCCACCCCAGCCTCCTCCGTCGGCCACCCCATCCACCGCCGTCCTCCTCCACCATGCCGGAGTTGATACCCTGACACTATCGTCCATTACAAGAGATCGACCTCTCTCATCCACGGCTTCGTACTGGGATCCTTGCATCCCGTCCTCTCGCTTCATCCCCGCTGTCGTCCACCTTACTAGCGCCGCTCCTACGACCGTCTCGTCCATCGCGCCCCGCCGCCACCGTCTACCCTCCTAGATCTTCTTCCACGCCGCCGACAGCCATCACTACCGCAGCACCGTCAAATTCTCAGCAGATGCATACACGGCGCCGCACTAGAGGCGGTACTCTTTCATATCTACTCAACTTATTTATCGCAACAAGAAAATAGATTGCCACTGCTTTACTCTGATTTCTTGTCCATCACTTACTTGCTAGTTGAAAGCAAACATTGGTTGCGAAGTTGCCTTTGTCCGATTTGCACCTTTAGATCCGCCATGGCATGCTCAGCACTATACCCGCAATGCTTATGGTTTTCCCCTTTTATATTCCACACTAGTTAAATGACAGTAGACTAAATTTCAAAATTGGGTCAGTCGATTTTCAGAGCTCGCCGGAGTTTGCCGGTGCGAAGGAAGGGGCTCGGGTGGGGACATTGGTTGTGGGAGGTGGTGGTGGAGCCTCGTCAAATGAAGAAAACTCGACGCGGGTGGGGGCGGGGTGGGGTGGGGGTGGCGGAGGAACATAGGTAGTGGGGGCCGGTGGTTTGGCCGGCGGCCCATGCAGTGTTCTGTATGGGAAGCACAGTATGTTCCTTGTCAGGAAGGGGAGCAGGGACATCTGCAGTCGACACCTCTATTGGGCCGGTTCTGCTAAATGATTTCCCCATAATACCCCGGAAATGGTGGGAGCCGCGCGGTCTTTGATAGACTAAACTGATAGTAACAATTGTGCGCCTTCAGATGAATAGAGTTGGCCTGTAGGTGACCGATAGGCTGCATATTAGTAGCGGCAAAACCCTATGTTTTCCAGCCAGTTTCACTTTCCTGATTTATTTATGGTGGTCATGGTGTACCCCTATTATCAACACTATGATCTACCTACTGGCTGTACGCTCTCGTTATCATGGTTTGGCAATAAACTTTCTATACGGTATATTATGAACCTATCATCTGCCAACTATCCTTACATCTGGGGCCCCCAACATGGAGCCTATTTTTTGTGTAGTTGTGCCAGATTATATTAATATACTCACCATATTACAACACACATGGGCTCGGTCAGCAGAATACAGTGATAGCACACAAGGGTTTATAGGGAGCCTCTATTATATTACAATATCCTCTACATTACAAAGATAATCTCACTACTATTTGTGTTTTCATGCTTTATAGATATTGTGCGTGATCACAATGAATATAAGAATGCGCACATCAGAAGAATATTGCGGAACAGTTCAATGGGTAACAAACTTGGCTTCAAGGGATTGAGGTCCATTGTGGATGCAATGAAACCCACATGCTCCCGACCTATAGATTCGTATTTAGAATATGGTCCTAATGACTATTCTGAGCTCAAGGAGTCAAAGGTAGATGGCCTATCCTGTTCACCCAATAAGATGCTTGTTCTAATTTAGTGAGGTTTTATTGGTTGCACATATCTTGCATAAGGTGTCTTGCATTTCTTTTGCTTCGTTGCACCGCCATCTGCTTAGTTTACTCATGATATATGTGAAGATGCCATGCCCATCCATTATCAACACCTATTCCATTTGTCGTCATACCAAGATTTTCCATTCAAATGTTGTTCTTGTGTTTCAGACATCCAAAAGGAAGAGGGTGATTGCAGAACCTGAAGGAGTACAAGTAAAGTCCTTGAAAAAGGTGGTGCTACCGGAGAAATCACATAGCACCCAACGTATATTGGCGATAGAACCAGCGCAGCAAAACCTAGGATATCCCAACTATGTTGGTCGCTGCTTTGCTCTTGTGAGTACCTATTGTCCTATCGATGTCCTTACATTCATACCTGGTGGATTATGTGACATCATTGTGCATTATAGCTTGCTTATCCACTGTTCGCTTTAAATTATCAGATCTATATTAATGCTTGAATTAGTGTAGAATAAACCCAATGCCTATGAAGAAATTTAGTTCTGCATTATTCTTGTATGTATCTGTTGTCCTTGTATTTGTCCGCTAGTTCTTCGTGTACACTTTGCATCTTATTTTCCCTTGTCCTCCATTTTTCTACACATCAGATCTACATTTACTCTTGCCAAAATATTGAATAAAACCAATGTTACTGAAGAAGTTTAGCTCCGCATTGCTCTTGTCAGTGCCTTCTGCCTGTATGTTGTATTTACATTTGTACTCTGCATCTTAACTTAAATAATCGCCATTTGTTCCTATATTTTCACATCTATATTTACTCTTAACAAAATGTAGAATAAAGGCAATACTCTTGAAGAAGAGTGTGAGGTAAACTTCTTGAATTGCCCCCCCCCATCAATATGGACAAGGCCTTTATAGAGCCTGTCTTCACTACTAATGGAAGTTTGTTCTCCTCAAGCCTTCAAACTTTGTTGTTTATATTTGGATAGCTATGACTGCAAATGTTGTTTATTTTTGTCATCTGCATCAAATTGCTTGTTCAAAGTTTATAAAGTAGAAGTACATAAACATAAGTTTGTCCTTCTCAATTTCAGTCTTTAGTTGTACAATCTAGTTACTTATTCGTACCATGTAAATTAAACTGAACATAGCAAGTTATATTCTTTATAACTATGTGTATGCTTGTGTTCTTGATCTATAATCCAATGGTGTGGTGGGCCTACCAACAACAGCACAATGTCATATCCTGCTATGTCTCAACTATGAACAATGCCATATTATATTAATGTTATTTAAATTGTATCTCTTTATTTACCAATCTAAAAGGGTATAAATTGACAGCACACTCACCATTCATGCTTATACATTGTTTAGAACTACGTCTATGCTTGTGTTCTTGATCTATAATCCAGTGGTCTGGTGAAGCTGGCCGCTCCTACACAATGCCATTTCATGTCGTCTTAACTATGAACAATGCCTATTATGTTAATGCTATTTTAAACCATGTCTCTTTATTTCTGACAAAGAAATGATATGAATTGTCAGTGCTGATGCTTATACGTGTAAAACATGTTATCTACCTACTTGTTCTCTTTCAGGGTGACAACACTACTGGTAGGAAGAACTGCCACAATGATAGTGAGATGAACCCATTGTTTGTCCCTCTAACACATATTCCAGAGGAGAAGGCAACACATATTGAGGGTAGGGATACAACCACGAAGTCACATCTTGATGTAGTGTCAAACTTACTCAGTGACACAAGCTCGATGAAGTCGTTGCCTGAATCTGTTTGACTTCTTCAGTATGAAATTCAAGCAGAAATACAAGCTTCCGCTCAAATATGACTGGAACTCCAATCTCTATGCAAGATTAACCGTAAGTACATGACGTTTATTGATGTTATGCAGCTTAAGTTGGTGGATATGAGCGCCAAAGAAGCACAGTCTCATCAGGTTGCTAAGCTGCTTGCGCTGCAGCTCCTGGGCTGGGCTAAGCTTTCTTGAACTGTGTTGAGTGCTGTCGGTTATGTCTATTATTTTGTCCGCCTGTTAACTTCCACTGGTGGCGACCTGCCCAGTTTATGTAATCTGTTGTCTGGTTGCCCTTTATAATCATTGGCGGTGAACTTTGATGCTGAGGGGATGTAATATGCTGTAATTTCTTTGTTGTATAGTCTAGGTTTATTCTTGGTCGGCATGCTATAATTTAGGCCGGAAGGTTCACTGGATCTCAGTGTTGTCATCTTCAGGCCGGCTCGTTACTCATATGGGCCAAACATGGGCCTATAATCATCTTGGGCCATTAGCAGGTCTAAACCTTATGGTTGTTTCCCTCCTTTAACAGGACGAGTAAAGTTCTGGCCAGCTGGGCCAGAGAATTCATGGGCCAATACAGGTCGAAACTAGATTGGGCTGGCGTTGAGCCAAAAAATTCATGGGCCAATACAGGTCGAAACTACCTAAGGCCCATGTTTGGCCCAAATAGGACGAGCAGTTAACAAGCCAAAATATATCTCAGGCCCATTTGGCCCAATAAAATTATGGGCTTTAAGCATGCCGGTATCTACGCGCGCCATAGGCCTAAAAGTGTCACGGGCCATTATCGGATGGGCTGTAAGCAGGCCGTATTCAACGCGAGCTGTAATTGGGCCCAACTATTACACAGGCCATTAACCGGCCGGTAGGCCAGTTGGGCTGAAATTTATCCACGAAGACTATGGGCTGTTAAGAGGCCTATAGTTATTTCAGACAAGAAATAGCCCAGTGTCTGCATGGGCCGTTAAATGGCCTAAAGTTAAACCAGGCCGACAACGTCCCATATGCACCACATGCCGCTAACAGGCCAAAACTATTATCGGGCCGAATTGGTAAACGGGCATTTAATAGGCTGAAATACAAACCGGTCTTAGAATGGGCCCAAAAGAACAGTGGCCTGTTAACGGGCCTAATCTGATATGGGCCATAATTTGGCCCAAAACACGACAGGCTATGAATGGGCCTGATCTGGTATGGGCCTCAATTTGGCCCAAAACATGGCAGGCTGTTAATGGGCCAGCCCACTAGTGTCTGAAAAAACATGGTGGGCCTTTAGCTGGGCCGGCCTTTTCACCGGAATGGGCCTCTGTTGGGCCCTGCCATGTGTCGACGTATCATAGGCGCCTCCTAACCAATGAGTGGATGACATCTATCCCAATGGTGAGCAACCATGTGTTTCCTCCGGCCAATGAGTATTTTACACGTGGAAAATCCCCATTGGTCCGGGCTGTTAACAGGTTATCAGATCCAAAACCGGACCTGATAGCTTAACAGCGTCCCGTTACGATGGATGCCACGTGTCGGTCACCCTTGACGAAAGCACTTCTATGACGTGCGATTTATCGTCATGGAAGTTGACACTTTCGTGATGATAATTTTGATAATGACATGGAACACTTCTACGACATCACAGGTATGACTATCTTGATTCTGTCATAAAATCGTCATGGATGTACATGCATGACAGAAAATGTGACCTACTATGACAAACACGTATCATCACGGAAGTGTTTTTTTGTAGTGCTTCTAATGAGAGTAACTCCTCAACTCATACATTGTTTAATGTCCCTTCGTTCTAACCGAAGGATGAATGCTATGATAATTTCTATGAGCCCGTTGATTCGTTTGAAATATCCCTTTTTGATGATGCTTTATATGCTTGTGGCCAAGATACCAATATGAATTATGCTTATGGAGATGAACTTGCTTGTTCCTTATGTTAAACATGAAATTGTTGCTATTGCACCCACACATGATAGTCCTATTATATTTTTGAATTCTCCCAACTACACTATATCGGAGAAGTTTGCTCTTATTAAGGATTATATTGATGCGTTGCCTTTTACCATTGCACATGATGATTTTGATGAATGTAATATGCATGTGCTTGCTGCTCCTACTTGCAATTATTATGAGAGAGGAACTGCATCTCCACCTCTCTATGTTTCCAACATGAAAAAATTGCAAGAAACTACTTATGCTATGTATTGGCCTTTACTTGATGTGCATGAATTGTTCTTGTATGACATGCCGATGCATAGGAAGAGAGTTAGACTTCGCCATTGCATGATATATGTTGCTTTGTGCTCACTACTAAATTCCAAATCTTTGCTAATTAAAATTGACTTTGATATACCTTGGGATCCGTGTGGATCCATTACTTGAGCACCTTATGCCTAGCTTAATTGATTTAAAGACAGCGCTGCCAGGGAGACAACCCGGAAGTTTCAGAGAGTCATTTATTTCTGTTGAGTGCTTTTATAAATTTTAAAAACAAAAAATATAGAGTGGAACCCAAAACTTTTCAAAAAGGAAAGTGAAAGTAAGAGAGACAAGCATTGTTGAAGTGGGGAGCTCCTTGAACTTTGTTCGTGCTCACGGAAACTTTGTGAATCTTAATTACAGAAATTTTTCAACAAAAATAATTATCCCCTTGTAGCATTCCATTGTATTATAGAAATAATGGGCCAAGATTTGCCTTTAGGATGGGTAGATTGCTTGTTGGTTTGTGCGGTGCAAAACAAAAACTTTGGCTGTAGTGCGCGATTTTACATTTTTAACTAGAACATTAAACGGTTATGAAACCTTTTTGTACTGTATTTCTATAAAACAATGTTTAATTTTCCTAATTTTCTCAGAATTTTTAGAGTTACAGAAGTATGGTGGATGTTCAAATCTTTACAGACTGTCTTGTTTTCACAGATTGCTGTTATAGCTTCATTATTTGCGTATGTTTGAATTCTTGTTGAAGCCTCCTTGACTTGGGACCATAGAATTGTGATAGCATACAGTGGGTAATGTTTGTTTATAATTACACAATAATGTTGCAGCAGTACATGATGGGATTTCATTGCCATTTTCACTAACCTCACCACTAAAAGTTCGTTTAAGTTTTGTGTGGATGAAGTGTTCGAAGATCGAGGAGGTCTCGATATGAGGAGAAGGAGGAGAGGAAAGAGCTTAAGCTTTGGGATGCCCAAGGCACCCCAAGTAAATATTCAAGGAGACTCAAGCGTCTAAGCTTGGGGATGCCCTGGAAGGCATCCCATCTTTCTTCAACAAGTATCGGTATGTTTTCGGATTCGTTTCATTCATATGATATGTGCAAATCTTGGAGCATATTCTGCATTTAGTTTTCAATTTTCTTTTATGCATCATGCTAGTATGAGATAGTCCATGGTTGATTTATAGAATTCTCATTGCACTTCACTTATATCTTTTGAGTATGGCTTTATAGAATGCTTCATGTGCTTCACTTATATCATTTGAAGTTTGGATTGCATGTTTCTATTCACATAGAAAATTCATAGAATGCTCTTTTGCTTCACTGAGCATGATCTTTTGTAGAAAGAATTGAACTCTCATGCTTCACTTATATCTATTTAGAGAGTCAACAGGAATTGGTCAATTGCATGGTTAGTCACAAAATCCTACATAAAACTTGTGGATCACTAAATATGATATGTTTGCTTCCTTGCAATATTTTTGCGATATAGAGATGATAAATATGTGGGAAGTACTAGTAAATGGTTGTGGTTAAGTAAGAATATTGGTGTTAAGCTTTGTGATTCCCGAAGCATGCATGTATAGTCTCTCGTTATGCTATGAAAGTTGGAGCGCAATTTATCCTTGACTGTCTTCCTTATGAGTGGCGGTCGGGGATGAGCGATGGTCTTTTCCTACCAATATATCCCCGTAGGGGCATGCGTAGTAGTACTTTGCTTCGAGGGCTAATAAACTTTTGCAACAAGTATATGAGTTCTTTATGACTAATGTGAGTCCATGGATTATACACACTCTTACCTTTCCGCAATTTGCTAGCCTCTACGGTACCGTGCATTGCTCTTTCTCACCTCGAGACGTGGTACAAACTTCGCAGGTGCATCCAAAACCCGTGATATGATATCTTCCTCAAAACAGCCAACATACCTACCTACTATGGCTTTTCCATGGCCATTCCGAGATATATTGGCATGCAACTTCCACCGCTTCCGTTTGATGACTTGAGCATTCATTGTCATATTGCTTTGCATGATCATATAGCTGACATAGTAGTTGTGGCTCAGCCACCGTGCATCATTTTTCATACATGTTATGCTAGATCATTTGTCAGAGGCATTCATATAGAGTCATATTTTGTTATAGGTATCGAGTTGTAATTTTTATTCCTTTTGAGTTATAAGTAAATAGAAGTGTGATGATCATCATTTATAGAGCAGTGCCCCAGTGAGGAAAGGATGATGGAGACTATGATTCCCCCACAAGTCGGGATGAGACTCCGAACAATGAGAGAGAAAAAATAGAAAGACAAAAAATAGAAAAAGGAAAAAAAAAGGGGGGGAAAGGAAAATAATAATAAAACAGAGAAGGGGCATTGTTAGTATCCTTTACCACACTTGTGCTTCAAAGTAGCACAATGTTTTTCATATGGAGAGTCTCCTATGTTGTCACTTTCATATACTAGTGGGAGTTTTTCATTATAGGATTAGATGCACACCCACTTAGTTTTCATATGGAGCTTTCATACACTTATAGCTCTTAGTGCATTCATTGCATGGCAATCCCTACTCCTCGCATTGATATAAATTGATGGGCATCTCCATAGCCCGTTGGTTAGCCGCGTTGATGTGAGACTTTCTTACTTTTTTGTCTTCTTTATATTTACCCCTATCATCATACTCTATTCCACCCGTAGTGCTATATCCATGGCTTGCGCTCATGTATTGCGTGAGGGTTGAAAAATCTTAAGCGTGTTAAAAAGTATGAACCAATTGCTCGGCTTGTCATCGGGGTTGTGCATGATTTATACTTTGTGTTAAGAAGATAGAGCATGACAAGACTATATGATTTTGTAGGGATAGCTTTCTTTAGCGTTGATATTCTGAAAGACAAGATTGTTTGTTGGGATGCCTGAGTATTGATGTATTTATGTCAAATTATAGGCTATTGCTTTGAATCACTTATGTCTTAATATTCATGCCATGACTAGACATATGATCAAGTTTATGTTAGGTAGAATTCCACAACAAAAAATATCTTTTTATAATTTACCTATTCAAGGACGAGCAGGAATTAAGCTTGGGGATGCTGATACGTCCCCGTCATATCTATAATGTTAGATTGTTTCATGCCAATATTATACAAGTTTTACATACTTTTGGCAACTTTTTATATGATTTATTTGGACTAACTTACTTATCCAGTGCCCAGTGCCAGTTCCTGTTTGTTGCCTGTTTTTGTATCGCAGAAAATCCATATCAAACGAAGTCCAAATGTGATGCAACTCCATGGAGAATTATTTTGGAATATTTATGATTTTTGGGAGTTCGAATCACCGCAAACGGAGGCCCACACAGACCATGATACACCAGGGCGCACCCCAGGCCCCTGGCACGCGGTGGTGGGTTGTGCTCACCTCGTACGTTGGTTGGAGATCTACTTCGGGCGCAAGGAATCTTATATCAGGAAAAAATATTGTGTAAAAATATTAGCGCAATCAGAGTTATGGATCTCTGGGAATATAAGAAACGGTTTTCGGCCAGATCTGAAGAGCGCGAAACCGAAGAGGACAGAGAGACAGATCCAATCTCGGAGGGGCTCTCGCCCCTCCACAGCCATGGAGGCCATGTACCAGAGGGGGAACCCTCCTCCCATCTAGGGGGAGGCCAAGGAATAAGAAGAAGGAGGGGGGATCTCTCCCCCTCTCTCCCGGTGGCGCTGGAACTCTACTGGGGCTAGGATCGTCACGGCGATCTACATCAACAACCTTGCTACCGTCAACACCAACTTTCTCCCCCTCTATGCAGCAGTGTAACACCTCTTCCCCCCGTTGTAATCTCTACTTAAACATGGTGATGATGTTTGAGTAGATCTGTTTTGTCCTATGGGTTAATCATGATCTTGGTTGGTATGGTTGTATATTTTATTTATGGTGCTGTCCTTGGGTGCCCTCCGTCTCGCGCAAATGTGAGGGGCCCCCACTGTAGGGTGTTGCAATATGTTCATGGTTCGCTTATAGTGGGTTGCGAGAGTGGCATAAACTTAAACCCGAGTAGGTGGGGTATGACATATGGGAGTAAAGAGGACTTGATACTTAATGCTATGGTTGGGTTTCACGACCTTAATGATCTTTAGTAGTTGCGGATGCTTGCTAGAGTTCCAATAATAAGTGCATATGATCCAAGTAGAGAAAGTATGTTAGCTCATGCCTCTCCCTCATATAAAATTACAAGAATGATTATAGGTACTTGTTATCGATTGCCTAGGGACAAATGACTGTCTTGTTGACAAAACCTATCTACTTTTATTACCTTGCAATTTATTCCTAGTTTTATTCTCGCAAAGTACTCATAGATTTATTCTCGCAAAATAGTTTCATACTTGTTTTAGGTAAAGCAAACATCAAGCCTTCGTAGAGTTGTATCGCTGGTCGATAGAACTTGAGGGAATATTTGTTCTACCTTTAGCTCCTCGTTGGGTTCGACACTCTTACTTATTGAAAGAGGCTACAATTGATCCCCTATACTTGTGGGTTATCACGATGATACATACGTGTCATGTCCCTTTCTATCACTGGGATTGAGCACCGCAAGATCGAACCCATTACAAAGCACCTCTTCCCATGGTAAGATAAATCAATCTAGTTGGCCAAACCAAACCAACAAATCAGAGAAGAAATACGAAGCTATATTAATCATGCATAAAAGAGTATAGAGAAAACTCAAATAATATTCATAGATAGATCTGATCATAAACTCACAATTCATCGGATCTCAACAAACACACAGCAAAGAGTCCTTACATCAAATAGATCTCCAAGAACAACAAGAAGAACATTGTATTGAGAAACATCGAGAGAGAAGAAGCCACCTAGCTACTAACTATGGACCGGTATGTCTACTGTAAACTACTCACGCATCATCAGAGGGGCAGAAATGTTGATGAAGAACCCCTCCGTGATCAATTCCCCCTCCGGCAGAGTGCCAAAAAAGGTCCCTAGATGTGATCTCTCAATAACGGAGGCTTGCGGTGGCAGAAAAAATATTTCGTGGACTCACATGTTGGTTCCTGGTTTTTGGGTATTTATAGAAGTAGAGCTATGTCAAATGGATCTACGTGGGCCCCACCACCCATCAGGGTGCGCCTGCCCTCCTGGGACGCGCCCTGGTTGCTGGTGGGCCCATTCTCCCACGTCTGGTCTTCTCCCGAATCTTCTAGTGTCTCTAATGTCCAAAAAAATCTCCAAAAAGTTTCGTGGCATTTGGAATTTGTTTGGTACTGATATTCTGCGAAACCAAAAACAAGCGAAAAAACAGCAACTGGCACTGGGCACTAAGTTAGTAGGTTAGTCCCAAAAAGTGATATAAAGTTGACTGTCAATGTATATAAAGCATCCAAGATCGATAATATAATAGCATGGAACAATCTAAATTATAGATACATTGGAGATGTATCAAAAACAACAAAGATTAAAAGATATGTGATATCGAAAGAAGTGTTTTGTTTGCTAGATCTAGTAAAGTGTTCAACTATGTTTGGGACTGAAATGCGTAAGACCCGGAAGAACGCCAGTCATGAGTTGATGACGAGAACTTAAAGAGAAAGAACAAAAAACCAAAAGATGTAATGAAACTTACATGCCTAGGGAGGTCCGGGGCTTGCGCCACTCTTAAAAAGTTAGATGATTCTTTTGTAGAGGCGAAAAGAAAAGAAGACTGGAATGTCCTGCTCAAGTATGAATGTCATATAATTTATAATATGTAGAGAAAGTCGGTCAAATAAAGTGTGTTTCTTGCGAAATCATGATTAAACTATTAAACAGTAAATTCTTCGGGAATTGTGGTTAAAATTTATCACAAGAATACCGACTCAACTTCATGTTGTTGCAAATCGATGCAAGAATTACTACGGCCTAATGACCAACAAATTATTGAGGTTAAAATATGTGTTGAAATATTTGTAATAGTTATGGAACTTTTTCATCAACATATTACCTCTGAATTTATTTTCATAATTCATTATAGAGTTTCATACACTCTAGCCCATTGCATAGGAGTTGCAAAGAGCTTGTTCATGAGAGAACAATAGTTGTTCAATGTAATGAAAAAAGGGCCATGATCCTATTGTGAATAGGATTTTAACTTATGAATGTTGATGATTAAATTGAACATCCATAACATTGATGCTAAAATGTCACAGGGCTAAAAGAATACCACATATGTGTGGCACTGCAATTAGTCACATTGGAGAAACCCACATGGAGAAATTCCATAGTGATGGATTTTTGAGTCATATGATTACGAATCATCTGACACTTGCAACTTTCATCCAAGTAGTGAACTAAACTAAAATACCGTTCACAGGCCATAAAGAACAAGCAACAAAAATAATTGGAAATAAGTGTTGTTTCAAGCAGAGGATTTATCTATCTTCAAGGATGACTCAAGTATATATTTATATTTACTAATTGAGACATAAATCTGGATATTTTGAAATGTTTCAAAAAGATTTTCAGTATGAAGTAGAAATTATTGTAACTAGAAAATTATGTTTCTACAATTGGGTTGCAGAAAACAATATTTGAGTTACAAATTTAGCGAATGTCTGATGAGATATAAAATAATTTTATAGGTTGCACCTCCTAGAAATATAGTACTAAGTGTAGAGAGTTTTGAGTAGATGTAATCAAGCTATGTATGACACGGTGAGATTAGAGATGACATTGATTGTTCCACAAATATACTTTTAATGTGATGCTTTACAGACTATGGCTTTTACACTGAAAAGAATACCATCAAATTTGTCGAAATAAGTGCTAATTTGTATGTTATCCCAAATGGTTGGTTACTTCTCCATCACTACACCGAGGCAAAGTGTTTTGTCACAGAGTGTGGAAATTTTGAACAAAATATTTGCTAAAGTGAGTGGGAGGAGAGTGCAATTCGACGAGATTAAAAATCTTCATGACCAAGTCAACAAAAAGAAACGCTAGAAGTGGTTCTAAAATTTCTTACCGCGACTGATACGGATGCAGCTACATAGGATACAGAGACTTCGGTCGAACATGCAGCTGAACTATATAGGATGGAAACTTCTTACGGACCTTCAAGGTATGCAGAGAAAATATTGTTGAAAGAGGCAATGAACCTATAATACACAGATAAGCGTTGATGGGCCATGACTCCGGAATTGGCTATACGCCAAAATAATCTGAGATGGTATCTGTTGGGGATATAACTATTTGTGTAAGCCGCCCAGGAGGGGTCGGGTTATGCAAAGAGGATTCACCAAAGAGAAGCCCAAGACCAAAGCATGAAGATGGCGGTTCATAGAGAGCTTAAGGCCCACAGGCAACTTAAGGCCCGTTGTAGTAAACCGCTGTAATAATATTACTTGTATCATAAGGTAGACTTAACTAGTCACCGAGCCGGACATTGTTTATAAGCCGGCCGGGACTCTGTAAGCCGCAGGGCGTCCACCCGTGTATATAAGGGGACGACCCGCTGGCGGCTTAGGGCGAGAGACAACTCATCGAGAGCCAGGCATAGCGTATCTCGCTCCCTGGTCATCGAAACATCAATACCAACCCAACTAGACGTAGGCCTTACCTTCACCGTAAGGGGCCGAACTAGTATAAAACCCCTCGTGTCCTTTGTCCTGATTAACCCCTTCAAGCTTCCTAGTTGCGATGGCTCCACAACTAAGTCCTTTCACGAGGACATCTGACGTGACAATTCCATGACACGTGGCGCCCACCGTGGGGCCAGCGCACGGTGGATTTGAGTTCTTGAAGGGCAACTTCGAAGGGCTCAAGGGATACGTAGTAGGCCGGATGACCAAGAGTCGTCGCGGCAAGATCTACATCGACGACGAAGGCTGGGGCCCCGACGCCGGCTCAATTGAGTACGGGTACCGGGTCCCCTTCGGAGGGATCCACGTCTTCATCGGCCGGATTGGTGAGCCGGGGCCTGAGCCGGACAACTGCACCGACCTCGTCGAGACGGCTCAGCGTGCGAAACCCGCCCGAACTCAACCTGGCATGAAGCGTGTCTTTGTGGGCTGCGTCCACGGAGAAGAGCTTTCTAGAGGACCCGAAGACAGTGGTGAGACGGCCGTCCACTGTGATGGTGATTCGTCCACCGGTTCAACAGATTCTCTGTATCAAGTTCAAGATGGTGTGCTCGGGGGCTGTTCCGATGGCTTCAGTATTCCGGACCCCTGTGAGTCGCCAAATTGGGCAGGAGTCTTTATGGCTGGGACTCAACCTGGACAAAACTCTACAGCCACGGCTGCAATTACTTATGGGTTAGGAGCAGCCAGGGCAGGAGGCCTTGTGCGCCCGCCGGCTCAAGTGCTGATAGACCTCATGGACAAACTTACGGCCCTGTTAACCGCCACGGTTACCCCTGCAAACAAAGATGAGCATGACGTGGAGGTGTCACGGGTACGTGAGGAGATAGACCAGGCCAAGGAGGCCTTGGCGGCTGAGGATACTAGACTAGCTATGGAGCGGGCGGTTCTTGACGCCCGGGCACAGCGTTTGCAGTCGGAGGCTTACCAGCTCACGATGAGCTTAAACGCATCCAATGAGGTAATGAGGAGGAGACACCAGAAGACCCAATCCCGGTTGCCTCTGAATTACAACCCTCGGGTTCTGTTCTCTACACCCGGAATCGGCCCAAGTAACCCGCCAGATGCCAATCAGCTTATGACATCCGTAGCAGGAGGACCGACTCAGCATCGAGAGATGCCCCCTCCTCATGTGAGCTTGGCACCGTCACGTTATGTACCGATACCGCCGGGTCACTTTTCCAATCCCATGGAGAACTTAATCGCAGCATGAGTAGGTCTGGCGGCTCTCCCAGTGGATGGTGATGATCCAACAGCAGTGGAGACCCGAAGAATCAGGGAACTTGTCCAGACGGCCCTGGCTCAGCAAGAGACCTATTCTTACAGTCGGGATAGGATTCATTCAACTCCTCTGCTTTGGTTAGCACCGCCTCGTCAGAACCGGAGTCCGAGTTACGGCAGGCACATGGAGTCTGAAGCTTTGCCAAACAACGCCCAGCGCCGTGAACAACATGGTGGCTATAACCCGGTGCAAGACTGAGTACGTCCGGAGAACAGGCGGGCGGCTCAGCTAGCGGCTCAACAGGTGGCACGACGGAATGTTACAGAGTGCGATGACTTCCACTGAGATGGGAATAGCCACCAGAGCCGGTGGTGTTTCTTGTTTGATACCGGCTTTGCGTAACGCGCGCCTGCCCAAGGATTTCAGGGGACCTCGAAAGGTGCCGAATTACACGGCCGACTTACAGCCTGAAGCATGGATTGAGAGTTATGAGATGGCCATGGAACTGTTAGAGGTTAGTGACGCGGTAATGGCTAAGTTGCCGTGATGTTGGATGGAACGGCCTGGTCTTGGTTTAAAGGCTTACCACCTGATTCCATTGGTTCGTGGGAAGAGTTAAAAGCCCGTTTCATCCGGAACTTCAAAGACACCTGTAAGAAGTCTATGACGATCGTGGACTTGACGAATTGTAAGCAGGGGGAAGGTGAATCTACCACCCATTGGGTACGTCGGGTCAAGGAGATAATTCATTCATCTGATAAGATGGATGCCGGATCTGCTGTCCTTATATTGGAAAATAATTGCAGTTTCAAGCCACTGAGGCAGAAACTGGGGCGCCTTAAACGTGGCTGCAAGGATATGGGTACATTAATGGAGGCTCTGGTCAAGTATGCCGATTCTGATAGTACCAAAGATCCCGAGTTTGACGATGAAAGGACAGATAAGGGAAAACAAAATGACAGTAGAAAGGACCAACAGCATAACCCGGTGAATCAAGGTGGCAAAAAGCGTAAGGCGGATGACAACCCGGAGCTTGTGGCCAACGTTATTACACAGGGTAACAGTCAGAGACATAAGGGAAGTGGCCTCGGTCCGGCGGGTTATACACCTTTCTTCATGGTTTATGGAGTAGAGGCAGCTTGGCTAAGTGATATCCGGCACGATTCACCCCGCCGGCCATGGGGTATAACCCATCTTCGACCTTGCTATATTTAAACCACCGGCTCTTAGGATATATATATATTTTTTGATACTGCGTATATTATATAAGGTAATAAAGCAGGACTTCTGTCCTTTTTTCCATAAAGAATGTTTTTATGTCTTCTTTATCGAGTGAGGGATACTACCAACAGGGAGCGGATCATATCTGAATCCGGCTTTACCTTTGGTACGGCTATGATCATATCTGAATTTAGTCATGATCACTTGGGGGCTTCTTGTTCAAACATAGGTCGTATCCGAACCAAAGAGAACATAGCTGTCGAAACCCGCTTGATCGGCATACTGCCAAACCCACTTGGGGGCTTCTTGATCATATTTGAATCATAGCTTAACCTCTTTGGGTCTGACGTGGATCGTATACGAATCAGCATCATTAAACAAATCTTATGGTCACTTGGGGGCTTCCTGTTCAAACATAGGTCGTATTTGAACCAAAGAGAACATAGCTGCCGATACCCACTTGATCGGCATCGCCAAGCCACTGGGGGCTATATGATCGTATCCGAATCTTAGCTTAACCCCTTTAGAACGGTTTACTGCTCGCATTCGAATCAGAAGCCTATAAATTATTTGACTATCTTGCGACTTTGGGAGAACATTATTAGATGTTTTTTGTCTTTCCGGTTTAATGTTGGTCACACCAGGTTGTTAAGTACCAGGTGAGCATCAAATAAGCAGGAAAGGTTATCAAGGAATTGCACTATTATGTTTATGTTTAGCAACAATATAGTTGTAAACTAGCCTGTGCAGGGTGCCTTTGGTTCGTTTCCGGGTTAGAAATACCTTATGTGACACCCGGTGTGATAAACCGCCAAGGGAGTTTGTTTGTTTTATGTGTAGGATAAGACAAGTAAATTTAACATCCGGGAGGCAAATGGTCAACATAAGCTAAGCAATGGCGGCTTATGAAAGTATTAAGCGCCATAAACATACGCGAAGGCATGACAAAATTCAGAAGTTTTTCTATCCTATTACAAGACTCCTCGAGCCTGAATAAAGTGAAGCATTGTTTTGGCAAAGGTTAAGACGCCTGGCAGTTTATTCCTGTGGCGAGCTTGATGGCTCCGGGTTATCCTTCTCCGCCTCTCTGTCGGTTGCTTTGTCCTGGAAGGTGGACGAGGCCCAGTTAATGCCGCTCAAGGCTTCAAATTCAGCCTCATAATCTATTAAACCGGCCGGGTCCACTTCAGGGGCAAAGGTATGCTTACGCGTTGGAGGGATCAGGATGACTTGGTCATATGGAACGTTTGGGATTCTCTGGTTCTCGCTATCATAGCCCGGCGAATACTTAGTGAGATCAGTATCATTGCCAATGAGAGTCGCCAAGGGACGAACGACTTTGACACAGGCGGTGAAGTCTTGATCATCAAATACAGGGCCATCCTCCTTCAGGCTTGGATATCCAAGGGTAAGATCAGCCAAGTCAAGCTCTGGCACCCATGCCTTTGCCCGGCTTAATGCGTCCATGGCTCCGACCCTTGCAGATGCCTGCCTTAAGTCCTTAATCTGTTGAGGTAGCACTGCGAGATGCTTCAACACATCTTGTAGGAGGCGAGGAGGGGTATTTGATAAGGCTACAACGGCCAAAGCATGTTGTGACCCGGAGTACAGCTGCTCCACAAGGGTGTAAACTGCCTTGAGCTTGATCAACATGTTCTGCTTGAGGTTGGTACTCCTGGGGCCTGTATGGTCACAAGTATAACATTAAGCCGGAGATAATTATCGCAATAATCCTTGGAAGATTGCAATGTTTAAGGTTTTTCAGAGTGGCTTACCGAAGATGGCTGAGACCATTTGAGATATCTGCCGCTTTAAGTCGGACAGTTCGGTTGTTGCCTCTGCAAGAGATGTTTCTGCCATCTCGGCCTGAGTCACTAGTGAAGCCCTTTCATCTACCCAAGCCTTTTTCTCCGACAAAATTTTTTTCTTCAATTTCTCTTGTTCAGAGATGCTGAATTCAAATTTGGAGTTTGCTTTCTGAGTTTCAAGCTCTTGAAGCTTCAGCTGGTTCTTCAGGTCAGCAATCTCCGATTCAAATTGACTTGTGATGGCTTGTATTGACATGTGGTTATGGTAAGGATCATGATAAGGTAACATTCAAGTCCCAAACACTTTCCAAGTAAAGATATTTGGCACTTGGGGGCTAATGTATGCTCAAAGAATTTTTTTTAACTTATTTACCGAGTCAAATATATTAAGTCTCAAGCATTTTACAAGTAAAGATACTTGACACTTGGCGGCTAATGTGTCAATTCAAAGTTTCATGCTGTCACCGGGTTAAATGTATTCACTTTAAACCGGACAAACTAACAGTAAATAGATTTCTAAGTCTATAGGATATTCATTCATAAGCAATAGACTTTGGGGCTGGTATAGTAAGTAAGGTTCAGGAAAAGCTAACGTTATACCTCAGATTTATGTTGTATTTGCTTCACCATGTCAATTTCCAGGTCACGGCTATTGTACACTTGGTTCAGATAGCCCGAGACTATATCACGAATGATTAGGTGAGTATAATCAGTGATGTCCTGTTTGGCTTTCCGACGTTGGGCAAACTCCTCCTTGGCAGTGCATTGAGAAAGAACAGTAGGCTGGCCCGGTTCAACATATTGGCTTTTCAGAAATTCAACTTCTGGATCAGTCGTCTTGACCGGGCTAGGAATTTCCGGGTTATCAGAATCGTGGGCAACGTCTTCTGCAGGCGGGTCAGAGGTTGACACCGGAATATTGAAAGCCGGTTCAGGCGATGGCTGATGAGTGGAGCTGTGAGGAACGGATGAGTCAATCACCGGTTCAGTGACCACCGGGTCCCGGGACGGCTTGTTCTTCTGTGCCCTCTTGCTGGGCTTACCTGCAAGCTGTCAATTAAAGTGGAAGGACGAGTATCAGTGTATAAGTATGGAAAAGCTTTAAGCAAGAAAGGTTGCATTACCCCGGAGTTGTGTTAAAAGCCGGCATGTTTGATTGCATCGACTCGTCGGAAGACGGAGAGGTATCCTGATATTTGGAGTCAGATGAATTGAGAGGTTGGCGAATTAGAACCGCCAAAAGAAATAGCAGAATGTAAATCGAAAATAACCTCGGTCCGATGCTTCCTGGTTACATCGGGTAAGCCGGAGGAGAGTTCTGCGTCTTGAGTGGCCCGAGTTTGCCTCCGGTTCTCATGCTGTTGTTGCTTCAAAAGAAATTGAGGATCTTGGTAAGCTAGAGGATGTGAAAATCTTACTTTCCGGGTCACCCTTCGGATTTTTTGTGTTGGCAAAAGCTCTGAGTCGGAGGAGATTATAGTTACCTCTTCGTCAATTGCTTGACTGTTCCCTGTATCCTCCTGAAAGGATAAAATGTCAGTAGAGTAACACTAAAGGAGTTAAGGAAATTAAAAGATTACCTCTTCCTCATCCGAAGACAAGTCATCCAATTTAAATAGATCAGAGGCGCTGGGATTTTTCTTCTTAGAGGTGCCCGTCTTGGAGGCCTTCCTTTCGTTTTTCTTGGCTGTCCTGGCTTGTTTGGCAGCCTCATGGTCATGACCTTCCAGAAATTGTCATCGACCTGTGGAAAAAGATAAGGAATTGTAAATACAAGAAGGTATAATAGGTTAAAGAGTATTTTTGAAGATTGATAACTTACTGCGGGGGCCAGGTTCTTCTTGCAGAAGGGAAGTAAGCCGAAGGTATTACTGGTTACAGTGCCCTCCTTCAACAGTGATTGGACTGTAGCATCTACCACATTGTCTGGTAAATCATCGGGACTATGACGCATGGGGTCATCCTTTTTTCCTGTGTAAGTACACATTAAGCCGGAGCGTCGGCTTAACGGTAGTGTCGGTGTCAAAACCGGCAGATCTCGGGTAGGGGGTCCCAAGCAGTGCGTCTTAGGATCAATGGTAACAGGAGGCAAGGGACACAATGTTTACCCAGGTTCGGGCCCTCTCGATGGAGGTAAAACCCTACTCCTGCTTGATTAATATTGATGATATGGGTAGTACAAGAGTTGATCTACCACGAGATCAGAGAGGCTAAACCCTAGAAGTTAGCCTATGGTATGATTGTTGTTGTATATGTCTATCGACTAGCCTGGCCCCGGTTTATATAATGCACCAGAGGCCTAGGATAACAAGAGTCCTAGCCGAATACACCGGTGGGGGAGGAGTCCTTGTCTTGATCGCCAAGTCTTGTGGATTCTTCCTTGTATGCGGCAGCTGTCCGGACTGGCCCATGAGTATACGGCCATGGGGGTCCTCGGCCCAATCCAACTGATCAGGAGACGACGCGTTGAGTACCCCCTAGTCCAGGACACCGTCAGTAGCCCCCTGAACCGGGCTTCAAGTTAGGGATGCTCCTCGATTCTTCCGAACTGTTCTTCATCTTCGGTTGTCGGTCTTGAAAACTGGTTCAACAAATCTTCTCATCTTCTATCTTGAGGATCACCGAAATGCATTCGACGAGTTTACACGTCGGGTATCCGAGGAGCCCCTTTAAGTTTCCGGCCTTTATCAATGCCTTGTTATTTTTATGCCACACCTCGGATTCGGAGTTGTTCCCGGGAGGCAGTGTCCTCTTGCGTCTGAGCTCTAACGCCAGACTGCATTCCAGGTATCTCTTGCAGCCAAGCACCAATGTCGGACTGCTTCCCGGCTCTAACGCCAGAATGTATCCGAGCGCCAACACCGAACTATGTATCCGAGCTCCAACGCCAGACTGTATCCGAGCTCCAACGCCGGACTATGTATCTGAGATCCAATGCCGGACTGTATCCGAGGTGTCGTAAATCACCTTGGTTCAAAGAAGTTTGAAGGAGTTTAGCCGAGCTTAATGCCGGAAATGCCCTCTATGGAGCCAGCCACTAGCGCCCGAGCTTTATGCCGGACTACTTCCGAGGTGATGCACCTCCCCGAATGTGGGCCGATTTTTGTCAATATTTTTGATTGGTGCAATTTATTCTCTGCCGCGATACATAGCCAGTAGCCCTCAAGGTGGGTATCGGTCTAAAACCCGAGATGCACATGAAGGATGACATAAGACCGCTGATCCCCGTAGCCGCTGAGACTCAGGTTGATTTGCAAAATCGTTCTGAGGATCAAGTCCTAGCTCGGCAGAATACTTTGGGACACAAAAAGCGGCGTGCTCAGTCCTCGAGACTCAGGTTGGTTGCGGCCGACCAACCTGAGGATCAAAATCTCCTCGGAAACTATATTGCACTTAAAATTTTCTGCATAGAACAGGCAATGCAGTAGCCCCCGAGACACTGGTCGGGTGGCAACACCAGATCAGGGGATCGATGTGCCCCTTTAATATTTGTAAATAATAAGCCCAAAGCCCAGTAGCCCTCGAGCCTTAATGCGGGCACGGGAGGCCAAATTAAGGATCGATATCCATAGTAAAATCACAAATTATGTGTAATGACTCTATGTATCCAAGTACTTTACGTCATTAATGCTCGGATCCGCATTGTACAAAACTTTGTTGACCGACCATCGGCTTCCACCTCCTCAGCCAATAGCCGAGGAGTGCTTGTCCTACTTTATAAAGCCTTTATGAGGGCAAAGATTTACAACAAACAAGGCAATCTGGCCATACGGTTTTATAAACAAAGGTACGCGGAGAGACATGTTATATTACTGTTTAACAGAAGAAATGTCTTCCAAAGAAAGTAGTCCCGCTATCGGTTCCTTTCTTTGGGTTGTCATGCTAAGCATGATCATGAAACCTCAGCTCCAATGTAAGAGCAAAATATCGAGGATTTAGTTTGGGAGGCCAGTTAATAGCCCCCGGTAGTGTTCGGTGACAGTCGAGGTCAAGCCGTAAACACTTCGGCCATTGTTATGAATGGCCCGTCGTTTAACGCCGTCATCGGATCGCCGACCAGTTTACGCTTATTGTGACAGTCAGTTTTCGGCTTTCTCCACTGAGGTGCTTAACCATGTGAGCTGGAAGCACAATCGCAGTGGTTCTTCCTTTGCACACCTAGCCGAACAAAGCGGAACATAGGAGGCAAGCGCAGGAGCCGGGCAACCCAACTATTGACCGAAGACACAATTCGAAACCGATGCATATATAGAAATATCCGAGAATGTTTTTGCCGAATCTCTAAAGGTGTCCGGCGTTGCACTGCGAGACTTGTGCTGAAAACACACAAATAGTTTAAAAGTGCCATGGGCTCGAAAAGCCAAAAAACTTATTCAAAAGGTTAATGTCCGAACTAGATCAAGTGTTCGGTGCCAATTCGAAAATTGGACTTTAGAAAGAAAAAAAAGGTGCTTCTGTCGTGCTTTAACATGACACATCCTATCTCAAAACTTCAAGCGGGTCAGCCTACGGCTTCAACCTCCTATCCCGAAGGCGGAGTACTTCTTACTAGGCCAGTTTAGCAAACTAAACTCTAGCGGCTTTGAGAGAGAAATTAGGCTCCCCGGCTAGTGACCGCACACTTGTGTCGAAAAAAGGAGTGATAAATAATAATAAAAACTTTGCAACGACTAAGAAGGAAAACACTTATCATAAAACGGCTCATATAAATTTAAGAGCCCCCAAGTGACTTGGGTAAAAGAATGATTGCATGTACCGAAGTACTTATATCATATCTATGTTCAACCGAACTTTAAACGCGTCTTAACCGACCGTCGGCTTCTCCCTCTTCGGTCAAGGACCGAAAAGTGTTATGTACTCCATCTGTCAAGAATATCGACGGTGTTTCCAATAACCAGGCAATCAGGCCATAAGGCTGTAACAGACAAAGCGCGCTCAGGGAACTTATGCTATATTGCTGCGAAGTGTAAGAAGCATCTTCGAAGAAATTAGTACCCCCACCGGTACCTTTCTTCGGTGCTCATTGTTATTATGAGACTTGTGCAATAGATTTCTTGTACTCATGAGTTCCGTTGTGTGCCGACCATGATTAAAAACAATAAGAGCGCTAGCTTTCGGCTTCAACCAGTCTGAGGTCCAGCTCGGGTGACCCGATCGTGACAATCGCAGAGGTGCTCCCTTTACTCCCTAGCCGAACAATCGGGAACGTAGGGGTAAGCACAGGAGCCAGGCAACCCAGCTTGCAAATTGATTAAGTCAATATGGTGCATATTGTGGCGTAATACACGAACAAGGAACGAAGCTGTACAAGTATAACCATATGCAAGAGGAAAAAGCTTCATGAAGGAAGCCCCCAAGTAAACGGGGTATTTGAATTTGCGCGTCACAGACAAAGTTTGGACAAGGAAATTTTTACAAGCAACTTTTTTCCAAAAAAGTGTAATGCTTGGCTAAGCCGAACACAGGTTAAAAATTTAAAACTTTGAGCATGAAGACAACTTAGCTGGTTAATGTGTTCGGTATTGATGACGCGGTCCGGGCTTGATGCGGGACAAGGTTCCATCCCCGAGCCGGTCCCGAGGTGGCGGAGCAAAGAGCTCGGCACTCCGAAGTGGTGACATAGCACGGTCAATGCAGGACGGCAGGGTGATGCTGAAGTCCCCGGCATGGGGTAATGAAGTGTTGACAAAGCCCCCCGCCCAGCCGAGGTGACACCAAAGGATATAGTCCGACTGGATCATTTTCCTTTGCACAAAAAATAGTGCAAACCGGAGATAATAGTAATAATAATAAAAATAAAAAAATCATTGCATAATAAATAATTTATGCAAAGTGAGTAATAAAAGAAATATGGCCTGGCGCCGAAGTCAATGTCGATGCAGGGAGGCGGCATGATGTGGTAAAGGCATGGCAAGGCCTGAATTCACAGGTC
This sequence comes from Triticum dicoccoides, assembly GCF_002162155.2. Lineage (NCBI taxonomy): Eukaryota > Viridiplantae > Streptophyta > Magnoliopsida > Poales > Poaceae > Triticum > Triticum dicoccoides. The sequence goes on from NC_041393.1 coordinate 238,885,722, forward strand.
GGTTCGAGTTCCGGATGCGGCGTTCTCCGGACTATGTACGGAAACTGACCGAACCACCATGCGACCTCGTTAATGCGGCCACCATTTGATAGACCTGCGTACATATGATGGACAAACCAGAGTAATAATTCATTGGGAAAAATGAACCCTAACAAGCAAAAGATACTAGGATTAATAGCACCTGGCTTATTTGTTGTAGCAATCCTAAGAAAGGTGATTCCTAAAATTGGGACTCGATCCGCACACCTATCGCCTGATAGGCGATAAAGCAATGGCATGGCGAAGCTGGCAAAGGTTGGCTCGCCGAGGCAAAGCCCTCGGTCCAGCTAACGTGACGGAGCTGGTCGACCAGCAACGCCGAAGTCTTCGGAGTAGGTTGATGAAGAGATGATGAAGCCCCCGGTCCAGCGATGCAGGTCGTGACGTGGTCGATGCTGGCTTGATGAAGTGACCGTGTGGCGATGTAGTTGTGCCCGCTCCATGTAATCCGTGGGGCAGTGATGTTGGTGATGATTTATCCTTCGCGATGTCGAACTATTGTTCGGCTGGCCGAGATGATGATCCGAAGAAATTGAGCTCGGCTCAACAAAGCGACGACGTGTCTAACGCAGGTCGGCCGCCGTGGAGTGATGTTGTCGGGCTGGTTTGACACCGGCGCGACGGTGAAGTTCGTATTGCAAGAATACTTTTAATACTACTGGGATGTGTTTGAGAATAAAACACAACACCCCATATGAAAACTTCCTTCAAAAAGGATGTCCGAGATCCCGTTCATAAAGAAGATGAATTCGGGTCGGATTCGTTCTCGCGCAGAAAACAGATCCAAAAAGTGATGCACTAATCGGAAGTTTCCCGTAGTTTGGACGGTCGGATCGAGCTGAATTTTTGGTAGGTGGTTGATATGGGAATTCCGCAGCAAATCAATGGTTGGATCCTCCAAAGGACATCCGATCTAGATGCTGGATACCACGCCCTAAACTCGTCCGGATTCTCGTCCAGATTCAACAGGGCTCCGGTATATCGGAGATTGCCGGAGATTCCTCCATCGGAACTCGACGAAATTTTTGCAGGGTTGTTGTAGACTTAATTCCGCATAATTCCACCGAAGTAATCGTTTAAGTGACACTCGAGGAGGCGGTGGCGGCGGATACAAGTTTGTTGTCCAAAAAAACAGCACGGTCGCCTGAGGGCAATGTTGACATTGAGCCCCCGAGCTCCATGGATGACTCCTCCATGATCTTGATAGAGATCGGAGTTGGTGTTGATGAAGGCCTTCATCTGAACATGGCGGTCGGAGGTAGGGCGCAATCCTCGGTCAAGCCAAGGTGACCAGTCGAGCTGGTGACGAAGAAGCTAACGTCGCAGTTGACCTGCAGTCGAGCCATTGATCCTTTCGCCGATCACACAACGGAACTCTCAATGAAAGCACCAATGTCGGTGTCAAAACCGGCGGATCTCGGATAGGGGGTCCCAAGCAGTGCGTCTTAGGATCAATGGTAATAGGAGGCAAGGGACACAATGTTTACCCAGGTTCGGGCCCTCTCGATGGAGGTAAAACCCTACTCCTGCTTGATTAATATTGATGATATGGGTAGTACAAGAGTTGATCTACCACGAGATCAGAGAGGCTAAACCCTAGAAGTTAGCCTATGGTATGATTGTTGTTGTATATGTCTATCGACTAGCTTGGCCCCGGTTTATATAATGCACCAGAGGCCTAGGATAACAAGAGTCCTAGCCGAATACGCCGGTGGGGGAGGAGTCCTTGTCTTGATCGCCAAGTCTTGTGGATTCTTCCTTGTATGCGGCAGCTGTCCGGACTGGGCCATGAGTATACGGCCATGGGGGTCCTCGGCCCATTCCAACTGATCGGGAGACGACGCGTTGAGTACCCCCTAGTCCAGGACACCGTCAGGTAGTATCCGCCAGGTGACCCAGGCTCGGACCAGATCGACGCCGTTTAACCCGTTCCCTAGAAGAGCTTTGATCTTCCTGATGGTTGGGTTGAGAGGCAGGCGCTCAAAAGTAGATAACTTATCTGCCAGCGGATGATTGGATTCGAGATGCAGGGCGCGAAAGCCGGGCAGAGGCCTCTCATCAGCCAGTGATGTATCTTGACAGTAGAACCACGTCTGATTCCAATCTTTCGGGTGACTCGGCAGCTCAACATAAGGGAAAAGACAATCTCTCCGCCGCTGGATTGAGATGCCGCCGAGCTCAAGACTAGGCCCGTTGGCACATTCATTTTGCCAGTTCAAATAAAAAAGTTCTCTGAACAAAAGCAGACTTGGCTCTTCTCCCAGGTACACCTCGCAGAAAACTTGAAATTGCAAAGATTTGACACGGAATTGGGTCCAATGTCTTGGGGTCTAAGGTCAAAGAAATTCAGAACTTCCCTGAAGAATTTTGAGCCAGGAGGGGCGAATCCACGGTTCATGTGATCCATAAAAACTACTACCTCCCCATCTTTGGGTTGAGGTATTTCCTCAAACGGGTGAGGGGCACGATAAGACATGACCTCTCTCTTCGGCAGATGGCCGGACTTCACAAACTCGGCAAGTTTGCTTTTGGTCACTGTGGATGGAACCCAATTGCAAGTCACAGGGGCTTTGGCCATTTTAGGAGCCATGACAACAGTGGCCTACGATAAAACTAGAAAGCTCCGGTTCAACATTAACCCGGGAGAAATATCTAAAATTATTTAAAGTGGCGGCTTAAAGAAAGGGGCCTAATGATATAAGGGTGATTGTGCAATAATATTTAAGCCGCTACAAGTATCAACAGCAGTTCAAAAATTATTCGGATCATTCATTTACCAGAAGAGGTTTCCGGGTGATAAAAACAAGTTTTCACAGATAACAGTTATTACTCTGGATCAGAATATTGCTCTGAAAAGAAATTTTTCTAGACCTAAAAACAGGGTAGAGAAGTTCGTACATTCGAAGAGGGTTTCCAAACAAGGGAAATGAGATCTATTTCTATGCAAGGTCAACACAAACAAGTACCGCAGCAATTCTACGTAGTTTTCACAATCTAAGTAGGGCATTGGAGGTAAGAACTAGCGAGGGTTTGTGTCAAGCAGTGATGAACACTGACGAACTCGACAAAGTCCTAATGCAGATCTGAGAAGGGGAACGACGGGAACTCACGGATGCGGACGAGCTGCAGAGGAGCACCGTCGATCTCTGGTCAGAGTCAGGTTGATGCAGCGGCCTGAGTCGGTGAAGACGAGAGGTTCGACGGTGGCGGTGGCAGAGCTCGGGAAGAGGCAAGAGGAAGAAGACGACTGGGGGAAAGACCTAGGTCGCCCTATTTATAAGAGAAGACTGACCGAGAGGGCGCGAAAAACAAGGAGATAACATTTATTATCCAGCGGCTCTGGCGCCTCGATTCTCGGGATGGTCAGTAAAGACAAAGATCCGTTGAAGATATGACGGAGTAAAAATTTAGTTTTATTGAAGATGACGTCATGATGATTTAACCCGGATCCAGATGATGACGTCACGGTGTGTTAAAATTCGTCGCGCAAGACAAAAGACTACAGGACAGTTCACAAGGTATTTTAAGATTGACATGAACAGGTTCAAATCAATCTTGGGCCTAATGTTGGGGATATAACTATTTGTGTAAGCCGCCCAGGAGGGGCCGGGTTATGCAAAGAGGATTCACCAAAGAGAAGCCCAAGACCAAAGCATGAAGATGGCGGTTCATAGAGAGCTTAAGGCCCACAGGCGACTTAAGGCCCGTTGTAGTAAACCGCTGTAATAATATTACTTGTATCATAAGGTAGACTTAACTAGTCACCGAGCCCGACATTGTTTATAAGCCGGCCGGGACTCTGTAAGCCGCAAGGCGTCCACCCGTGTATATAAGGGGACGACCCGCTGGAGGCTTAGGGCGAGAGATAACTCATCGAGAGCCAGGCATAGCGTATCTCGCTCCCTGGTCATCGAAACATCAATAACAACCCAACTAGACGTAGGCCTTACCTTCACCGTAAGGGGCCGAACTAGTATAAAACCCCTCGTGTCCTTTGTCCCGATTAACCCCTTCAAGCTTCCTAGTTGCGATGGCTCCACAACTAAGTCCTTTCACGAGGACATCTGACGTGACAATTCCATGATAGTATCCATACACACAATTCAAGTTTAGAACTTGATAGACCCTCTGAAAGACTTAAAGTCTAAAGTGAATTGATGGATCTATAAATTGACAAAGATAAAAATGTTTTATAATGCTTGCCTTGTCGCAAATAGTTTATGACAAGATCAAGGAGTTGATTATGATGAGATTATCTCATCATAATAATACTTAAAGTTAGTTCTGATAAAACTAGCAATTACTAAATATTTCAATTATGAGATATAATTGATGGATGACAAAATAATTCCTATGAGATGGAAATAGAACCAACGTTATATATTTGATACGGTCCAAGGTAATTTTCTCGATCCAGAGGATGCTAGTAAGTGTGCAAACTTCAAAGAGATCCAGTAATTATCTTAAGAAAGCATAGTGGAGTTGGAATATTTGTTTTAATGAATTGATCAAATAATAAGATTTCATCAATAAAAAAAAGATGCTTGTATTTACAAGAAAGTAAGTAGGAGCATGGTAATATCTCTAAACACTATGTGTGCATGACTCATTGTTGATTGGAAATTATATAAATTTCTTGACACATATTAAGGCTTTATTGAAAATAGTTTTTCACTAAAGTACTTGTGCAATATAGTCCTGAATTATACATATTGATCTATGGAGATAGTAGTGTCTAATCGGGTTTAGCCAAAACACATATTGACAAAGTACTAAAGCGGATTAGTATGAAGAATGTCAAAAAGAGTTTTCTTATCAAAGTTGCATGGAAGGAGTTCTGAGCAAGAATCAGTGTCTTGAAATACTAATGAGTGAAATGCATGTTTTCAATCACAGTTGTGTTATTTCCATGGTATGTAAATAACCACGTAAGTCTAGTACTCCAAGTAAGTTGTGAGTAAAGTTACCAGAAAGGTTAAATTGTTGATTGATTGCTTGTATCCGCATTGGTATTTCCTTGAAGAGGATAGGATGGTTGATGACCCACAAGTATAGGGGATCAATCGTAGTCCTTTCGATAAGTAAGAGTGTCAAACCCAACGAGGAGCAGAAGGAAATGACAAGCGGTTTTCAGCAAGGTAATTTCTGCAAGCACTGAAATTGACGGTAACAGGTAGTTTGATAGCAAGATAATTTGTAACGAGCAAGTAACGGTAATGGTAAATAAAGTACAGAAAGGTATCCCAATCCTTTTGGGGCAAAGGACAGGCCAAAACAGTCTCTTATAATAAGCAAAGCGTTCTTGAGGGCACACGGGAATTTCATCTAGTCACTTTCATCATGTCAGTTTGATTCGCGTTCGCCACTTTGATAATATAGCATGTGGATGGACCGGTACTTGGGTGTTTTTGTTACTTGAACAAGCCTCCCACTTATGATTAACTCCCTCGCAAGCATCCACAACTACAAGAAAAGTATTAAGATAAAATCTAACCATAGCCTTAAACATATGGATCCAAATCAGTCTCATACGAAATAGCGCATAAACTAGGGTTTAAGCTTCTGTCACTCTAGTAACCCATCATCTAATAACTACTCCACAATGTATTACCTTAGGCCCAAAGATGGTGAAGTGTCATGTAGTCGACGTTCACATAACACCACTAAGGGAATCATAACATGCATACCATCAAAATATCAAACGAATATCAAATTCACATGATTGCTTGCAGCATGACTTCTCCCATGACCTCAAGATTAGTAGTAACTAATCATAGGAATGCGTAGAGGCCATATCAAGCATTCAAACTACTTAGAACTCTAAGAATTTAACATGCAAGATCATCTACAGCAGCACCAAGAGTAACTAATTATTCAAAATATAAACCACTAAAGCAAAAAATAATTGGACCAATGGAGGAGTCACATACCAAGTAGCAATCCCCCAAAATAGTTTCAGAAACGGAGCTTCGAGCAAAGAGATCGAATTCTGCGGGTTTGAGAGCAAGAATACGAGAGAGAGAGAGAGAGAGAGAGAGAGAGAGAGAGAGAGAGAGAGCAATTGTGAGGGGGGGCATGTGGGGACCACAACCCACCAGGGCGCGCCTAGGTGGGTGGTGCCTGCCTAGAGCACCACCCTCTTATGTTATTTGCACTAAAAATTCTTAAATATTCAGAAAAAAATCATATTAAATTTTCAAGGTATTTTGAGAACTTATATTTTTTGGGTCATTTTTTATTGCATAGAAAACTCAGAGAACAGGCAAGACATGGCATCTTATTTTATTTAACTAAGAAAAACAGAAAACAAAAGGTAAGGGCAGAAGGTAGTGCTCACTAAATTCATCAACTTCATACCTCTCAAAAGTGATTCATTAATAAGGTTGATCAAGTATTATTAACAACCACTTCTGATTGGCATGAAACCGAAGAACTTTCGTAAAACACTAAGTTACCTCAATGGGGATATGAATGTCCCCAACAATAAGTATTTCATATTTCTTTTTCGCAGTAGGTAAAGGTAGATGAAAACTTCCAATAGTGATTGTCGGAGACTTTTCAATAGCATTAATACCATTCACTTGGAATTATTTCCTCGGGAAGTGCACCATATGCTCATTACCATTAATATGGAAAGTGACCTTGCTTTTATTACAATCAATAACAGCCCCTACAGTATTCAAGAAGGTTCTACCAAGGATAATCGAATGCTTTCGTCCTCGGGCATCTCAAGTATAACAAAGTCAGTCAAGATAGTAACATTTGCAACAACAACGGGCACATCCTCATAGATACCCATAGGTATGGCAGTTGACTTGTCAGCCATTTGCAAAGATATTTCGGTGGGTGTGAGTTTATTCAAATCAAGTCTTTTATATAAATAGAAAGGCATAAGACTAACACCAGCTCCTAAATCACATAAAGCAGTTTTCACATAGTTTCTTTTGATGGAGCAAGGTATAGTTGGTATTCCCGGATCTCTAAGTTTTTTAGGTACTCCATCCTTAAAATAATAATTATCAAGCATGGTGGAGATTTCAGCTTGAGGTATTTTTCTCTAATTGGTGATGATGTCTTTCATGTATTTTGCATAAGGAGGCATTTTCAAGCTTCCGGTCAAGCAGGTACGCAAAAAAGACTACCCTAAGCATTTTAGCAAAGCGTTCAAATTCTTCATCATCTTTTTCTTGGTTGATTTAAGTGGAAATGGTATAGGTTTTTCAAGCCATGGTTTTCTTTCCTTACCATGTTTTCTAGCAACAAAGTCCCTTTTTCATATCTTTTATTCTTGGGTTGTGGGTTATCAAGATCAACAGTTGGTTCTATTTCAACATCATTATATGGTTCTTTATTATTTGTTGTAGTGTCTTCATGAACCTCATCACTATCATTTTCATCATCAGAAGGTGAGTGTTCATTACCAGATTGAGTTTCAGCATCAGAGATAGAGACTTCATTATCATTATCTGGAGGTTTTTCTACTTCAGGTTCACCAGAGGCATGCAAAGTCCTATCATTTTTCTTCTTTTTCTTTTTAGAAGGACTAAGTGCATCAGTGTTAACTCCTTTAGAGTCTTGTTCAATTATTTTAGGGTGTCCCTCGGGATAAAGTGGTTCCTGACTCATTCTACCTCCTCTAGTCATTACTCTAATAGCATGATCATTGATATTATTTTTCATTTCATCAAGCAATTCTCTTTGAAATTTAGCAACTTGTTCTAACCGAGTCTGAACCATAGAGGCATGTTTTCCTACACCTATAACATCATTTGAGATTCTAAATAACAAGTCACTTAAGCGAGCAATCATATCAGAGTTGTATTTCAATTGTTTCATAACATTTGCATTGAAGTGATCTTGTTTTCTAATATAATTATCAAACTCATATAGGCATTGACTAGGATGTTTATTATAAGGGATATCACCTTCATCAAACTTCAATAAAGAATTTTTACCACCTTAGGTGGTGGTGGTGTTTCAAGCCCATGTATTTCTTCAATAGGAGGTAAATTTTTTACATCCTCGGCTTTAATACGTTTTTCCTTCATAGATTTCTCTGCCTCTTGCATATCTTCAGGACCGAGATATAAAATACCCCTCTTCATTGGAGTGTGTTTAGGTGGTGGTTCAGGAAGAGTCCAATCATCATAATTTTTCAATATGTTATTCAATAATTCCTCAGCTTGTCCAATAGTTCGTTCCCTGAAAACACAACCAGCACAACTATCTAGGAAGTCCCTAGAAGCATTGGTTAGTCCATTATATAAGATATCAAGTATTTCATTTTTCTTAAAAGGATGATCAGGAAAAGCATTTAGCAATTGGAGAAGCCTCCCCCAAGCTTGTGGGAGACTCTCTTCTTCAATTTGTAGAAAGTTAAATATTTCCTGTAAGGCAGCTTGTTTCTTATGAGAAGGAATTTTTTTTCAGAGAAGTAATAAATCATATCCTAGGGACTACACACACAACCAGGAGCAAGGGTATTGTACCAAGTCTTAGCATCACCCTTTAATGAGAACGGAAATAATTTGAGAATATAATAATAGCAAATCTTCTCATCATGAGCAAATAAGGTGTCTATATCATTCAACTTGGTAAGATGTGCCACAACAGCTTCAGTTTCATAACCATGGACAGGATCAGATTCAACTAAAGTAATTAACTCTGGGTTGATAGAGAATTCATAATCCTTATCGTCAATAAAGATAGGAGAAGTAGCAGATTGGGGGTCACATTTCATTCTAGCATTCAAAGATTTCTCTTTCAGTTTGCATAATAATTTCTTAAGATCATCTCTATCATTGCAAGCAAAAAAATCTCTAGTTGCCTCCTTATCCATAACATAACCTTCAGGTATTTTAGGCAATTCATATCTAGGAGAGCTAGGTCTAATTGGTGTTTCAAGATTTTTAGTTTCAAGCTATTCATCAGTTTCAACAACTTCATTCTGTCTTATAGCAATTTGTTCAACAACAAATTCACCTAGTGGCACATTATCATCAAGCAAGGTACTAACATCATAATGACTAGCATTCATAGAAGTGGCATCATCAATAACTTGTGACATGTCAGGATTAATAGCATGTGGTGGTGTTGCAAGTCTACTCATAACAGAAGGTGAACCGAGTGCAGAGCTAGATGGCAGTTCCTTACCTCCCCTCGTCTTAGAGGGAAAAATCTTAGTCTTGGTATCCTTCAGATTTTTCATAGTGATAATTTGATAATAATCCCAAGTGACTCAACAAATATAGATATGCTCCCTAGCAACGGCGCCAGAAAAAGGTCTTGATAACCCACAAGTATAGTGGATTGCAACAGTTTTCGAGGGTAGAGTATTCAACCCAAATTTATAAATTCGACACACGGGAGCCAAAGAATATTTGCAAGTATTAGCAGTTGAGTTGTCAATTCAACCACACCTGGAGATTAATTATCTGCAGCAAAGTGATCAGTAACAAAGTAGTGTGATAGTTTTGATAGTATTTATAGCGACCAGACCTCAAACAGACTGATCTCTGTGCATTAGTGTCATCCCTGGATCGGTAATGCTGACATGCACAGTACTTGAAGGATTTATAACAGAGTAGCAATCACACACTTATTACATCGAATGTCTCAAAAGAGAACTTATTACAAATAATATGGCTTAAGGCCATCTAATAACGATAACAGCGGAAGGCTTGGAAGATAAGCGAGTCCACCAACTCCAACGGCATCACTGAGTATAAGACCACGACCTAAGGCACCTTACTCGTCGTCTGAAAAGTCTGCAACATGAACGTTGCAGCCCGAAAACGGGTCAGCACATGGAATATGCTGGCAATGTAACACATAGAGAGTAATGAACAGAATAATGCTATACTGCATGCATATATGGCTGGTGTAAAGCTCTACGGTTACAGTTTTTGCATAAAGCCAATTTTTCCCTACAACAAAGGAATAAATTTTATTTAACTATCATGGTGGTTGTTAAACATTGAGAAGGTTCACCCAACTCAATCCCAATTAAGCATCATCATTAAAACCCAACAAATTAAATTAAAGAACATGATGAGATTCACATGATAATCTAGGTACTAGATACTCAAAACGTCCATAACTGGGGACACGGCTAACCATGATTAGTTTGTACACTCTGCAGAGGTTTGCGCACTTTTCACCACAAGACTCGATCTCCTCCATTGAAATTCTTGCACTACATGGTGTTTGAGAAACGGATGACCGAGACATAGTCTTTCAGAAGCGTTTGCACCTTACGATGTGTAGACAGTTACACCTACTTTCTCCTACATCTGCAAGTCTACCACTGTAAGAGTTCACATGATTTAATCAACTATGCTAGAGCCCATAGTAGCTTGCGGCTGCACAAGGAAGGTTCTAGCATGAATAATCTCATGATCCCTTTGAGCCTGGGTGGTGGTCCATAGGAGAATCACACGGTACCCCGGGATTTTCGAAAATACAGGCAACACTGGGTTCCCCAGGTGCCTCAGTCCACCCATATGTGAATTAAAGTTGCCACCTTAAGTAAACCAATTAATTAACAATCTCACATCTGTCATGGATACACTCACCCAATCCACGTCTACTAGCATAGCATAGCAATGTAAGCAAACGTAGAAGTAACTCCCAAAGGTTTGATAACAAACAGGTAATAGGTTCTACCTCATCTACTTCCCAAAACCCACATATTAATCAGATCCTAATCATGCAGTTGTTTTGAGGATTGATCTAATGCAATAAAACTGGGTAGTAAAGAAGTATGATCAAAGTGTTACTTGCCTTGCTGATGATCCGTGAAACCTAGATACTCGTAGTAGCAAGCGGCGCACTCCGGGTACTCTATCGCAAACAAACAAGCATACAATAAGCACTCATCTAATGCACAGGTAAAACTCAAATAAGAGATCTAACCAGAAAGTTCAACTTAAGAACTCCGGTTTGCAAAAAGAATCAAATCAAACGAAGCAACGAAAGTTAAACAACGAAAGAAACAAGCTTCGTTTACTAATCCGGACCTAAGTCAAATTTTATAGTAGCAAAAACTTGTTTGAGTTGGTTAAACGGAAAGAGGGTTTCAAGATGAAACTCCAGGCGCTTGAATCGTCTGATTCCGATAAACGAGCGAAAAGTTATACTAGAACAAAAATCGGATCAGAAATCGCGATCGGAAATAATCGTAGAAAATCCGAGGAAAAGAAAAACGGACGAATAGACTAACGAACGAACGTTCGCTGTCTGCGGCCAAATGACGAAAATTGTTTGTTAAAACGAACGTACGGACGAACGTCCATTAAATAAATAAGCCGGAAAACCCGACGAACCGATCAAAAAAATGGATCTAGGGTTCTAAAAAACTGATCAGTTTTAAAAAAACGGCAGCAGCTACCTCGGGTCCGGCGACTCCAGCGAGGCGGCGAGGTGGCGGCGGGATCCGGCGGCTCCGTCGGCGGCGGCGGCGGGCGGCGGCGGCACGGGCAGAGGCGGCGGCGGGGGGCACGTCGGCGGCGGTGGCGGGGCCGCGGCTAGGGTTTCGGGCGGCAGCGGCGGGCTAGGCTGGCGATGGGCTTCAGCGGGGGGGCGGCGCGGCTTATAAAGGCCCCCCAGGCGGAGTCCCGCTCGGGTACGGCCCCGAGTCAGTTTGTTTTTTTTAACAATTCGGACGTGCAGAAAAAGAAAGAAAAGAAATACTAAACAGACTCCAAAAATCTCAAAATAAATTTTCCCCGTCCTCTAAAAATCAGTCGGACAAGATGAACATTTATTTGGGGCCTAAATGCAATTTTTAAAAATGCGCGTTTTTCCTAAATTCAAATAAAATAGCAATAAAATCCGAAATAAAATCTTATTTGATTTTATTATTAAATCCTCTTTATTTTGGGAAAGTCATTGTATTCCCTCTCTTTTATTTTTGTATAAGAAATATTCGAAGATAAAATAATTAAAATCAAATGATGCTATTTTCAAATTTTGAGAAAACTCAAATATGACAATAACGAAATCTCCAACTCTCTCCGTGGGTCCTTGATTTGCGTGAAATTTCTAGGATCAAGCCAAAAAGAAATAAAATATGATATGCAATGATGATCTAATGTATAACCTTCCAAATTGAAAATTTGGGATGTTACAGTAGTGGCAACAGCAACAATAGTAGTAGCAATGATAGCAATAATTTTGTACCAAGTGCAATAGTGACAGTAGCAGCAATAACTTAGCTGAAACAATATAGGAGAAATTTGTAGGCATTGGATCGATGAATTCGCTGGATCATATTCATCATATAATAGTCATAACCTAGGGCGATACAGCACTAGCTCCAGTTCATAAATATAATGTAGGCATGTATTCCGTAAATTGTCATACATGCTTATGGAAAGAACTTGCATGACATCTTTTGTCCTACCCTCTTGTGGCAGCGGGATCCAATTGGAAACTAAGGGATATTAAGTCCTTCTTTTAATAGAGAATCGGAACAAAGCATTAACACATAGTGAATACATGAACTCCTCAAACTACGGTCATCACCGGAAAGTATCCCGACTTCTGTCACTCCGGGGTTTGCGGATCAAAACACATAGTAGGTGATTATAACTTGCAAGATCGGATCTAGAACATAGATATAATGGTGATAACATAAACGGTTCAGATCTGAAATCATGGCACCCGGGCCTGAAGTAATAAGCATTAAGCATGGCAAAGTCATAGCAACATCAATCTCAGAACATAATGGATACTGGGGATGAATCCCTAACAAAACTAACTTGATTACATGATGAATCTCATCCAATTCCTCATTGACCAGTGAGCCTACAAAGGAATTACTCACTCCTGATGGGGAGCATCATGGAATTGGTGATGGAGAAGGGTTGGTGATGACGAAGATCGAAGTCCCACCCCCCTCTCCGGAGCCCCAAACGGACTCCAGATCTGGCCTCCTGATGAAGAATAGGAGGTGGCGGTGGCTCTGTCTCGTGAAACGAGATAATTCTTCCTCCCTATTTTTTTCTCCAAATATGTGATTTTGTAGTATCAGGGTTGGAGTCTGCGAGGCCACCAGGTGGGGACAACCCACCTGAGGGGGGTGTGCCTTGCTGGGTTGTGCCCACCCACGTGCCCCCCTCCGGTGGTTCTTGGCTCCAAAAATTATCTTTTATTATATAAAAATTCCTCGCAAAGTTTCGTTCCAATCCGAGAACTTTTATTTCTGCACAAAAACAACACCATGGTAGTTCTGCTAAAAACAACGTCAGTCCGGGTTAATTTCATTCAAATCATGCAAATTAGAGTCCAAAACAAGAGGAAAAGTAGATACAACGGAGACGTATCAAGTTGCAGTAGGGGGCAACACTTGCATTGCATGCTTAGTGACGCACATGCAACTATCCCTCTTGACAAAACACGATGGAGAACAAATACAAGAAAAGCATAACTGCAAAAAAAGAAAATATAAACGTTTATAAAAGATTAGTTGTATTCGGATAAATTATTGAAAATAAAAATGCAAGATGACAAGTTTGACACTCTAGTATGGTTGGTTGCACCAGAAATTACATGCAATTTAAATACATAAATATTGCACTATAAAAATAACAACAAAGAAGAGGTCACCTAATGAAATAGCAACATATTCCCTTGAAAGAAATATTGACATCTGAGAGGGCCTTTGAATTTCCCTTCCTATGTTACTGCTTCAACCCCCTTCTCCTTTTTCTGAGCAACTCAACCCCCTTCTCATGGGTGCTAAAATGTGTGACACAAATTTTTTTTCTCTCGGAAAAAGCCTGTAATAAACAACAAAAAATGCCCACCATTGCCCCAGGCCACCTTGTATACCCACAACCTCGACAATAAAGAACAAAACAACATATCCCAAACCAAAAGCAAACATAATAAAAATACTAATGGGCTGGTAGCGTGCCTTAACAGGTTGAAATGATACAAAACACTACAGTTATACAAACCCTAAAGCATTGAACAATCCAACCGGTAGTTCACAAACTCTTAGTCGTATGAGATTTAAAGAAAATAAATAAATATAGAAACAATAAAAAAAGGAGGAAAAATATATCTAAAAATAAAAGATACAAAAGCACAAAATTACATGAAAAAATAAAAAATAGGAAGGAAAAACAAACATATAGAAAAGAGTAATTTTTATAAGAAATTAAAAAAGAGTAAATATAAATTGTAGAACAAACAAAAATAAAAAGGACATGGCTAGCAGGCACTTGTGCGCCCGTTGGTGGGATCAAGCGCTCTTTCAAATATGGAAAGAGCTGCAGGCACGTGATTACCCACAAGTGTAGGGGATCTATCGTAGTCCTTTCGATAAGTAAGAGTGTCAAACCCAACGAGGAGCAGAAGGAAATGACAAGCGGTTTTCAGTAAGGTATTCTCTGCAAGCACTGAAATTGTGGGTAATAGATAGTTTTGTGATAAGATAATTTGTAACGGGTAACGAGCAATGAAAGTAAATAAGGTGTAGCAAGGTGGCCCAATCCTTTTGGTAGCAAAGGACAAGCCTGGACAAGTTCTTATAATGAGAAAAGTGCTCCCGAGGACACATGGAAATTATCATCAAGCTAGTTTTCATCACGCTCATATGGTTCGCGTTCGTTACTTTGATAATTTGATATGTGGGTGAACCGGTGCTTGGGTACTGCCCTTTCTTGGACAAGCATCTCACTTATGATTAACCCCTATTGCAAGCATCCGTAACTACAAAATAAGTATTAAGGTAAACCTAACCATAGCATGAAACATATGGATCCAAATCAACCCCTTACGAAGTAACTCATAAACTAGGGTTTAAGCTTCTGTCACTCTAGCAACCCATCATCTACTTATTACTTCCCAATACCTTCCTCTAGGCCCAAATAATGCTGGAGTGTCATGTAGTCGACGTTCACATAACACCACTAGAGGAGAGACAACATACATCTCATCAAAATAACGAACGAATACCAAATTCACATGACTACTAATAGCAAGATTTCTCCCATGTCCTCAGGAACAAACGAAACTACTCACAAAGTATATTCATGTTCATAATCAGAGGGGTATTAATATGCATTAAGGATCTGAACATATGATCTTCCACCAAATAAACCAACTAGCATCAACTACAAGGAGTAATCAACACTACTAGCAACCCACAGGTACCAATCTGAGGTTTTGGTACAAAGATTGGATACAAGAGATGAACTAGGGTTTGAGAGGAGATGGTGTTGGTGAAGATGTTGATGGAGATTGACCCCCTCCCAATGAGAGAATCGTTGGTGATGACGATGGTGATGATTTCCCCCTCCCAGAGGGAAGTTTCCCCGGCAGAACAGCTCTGTCGGAGCCCTAGATTGGTTCCGCCAAGGTTCCGCCTCGTGGCGGCGGAGTTTCGTCCCGAAAGCTTGCTTATGATTTTTTAGGGTAAAAGACTTTATATAGCAGAAGATGGGCACCGAAAGACTGCCAGGTGGCCCACGAGGTAGGGGGGCACGCCCAGGGGGGTAGGGCGCGCCCCCCACCCTCATGGATGATGGGTGGCCCCCTCAGGTACTTCTTCCGCTCAATATTTATCATTAATTCCAAAAATGACTTTCGTGGAGTTTCAGGACTTTTGGAGCTGTGCAGAATAGGTCTCCAATATTTGCTCCTTTTCCAGCCTAGAATCCCAGCTGTCGGCATTCTCCCTCTTTATGTAAACCTTGTAAAATAAGCAGAATAGCCATAAGTATTGTGACATAACATGTAATAAAAGCCCATAATGCAATAAATATCAATATAAAAGCATGATGCAAAATGGATGTATCAACTCCCCCAAGCTTAGACCTCGCTTGTCCTCAAGCGGAAGCCGATATCAAAAAATATGTCCACATGTTTAGAGATAGAGGTGTCGATAAAATAAAATACAGACATGAGGGCATCATGATCATTCTTATAATTGTAACACATATATTTTTTTTTCATATGATTCCATATGCTCAAGTAACAATCTATTCACAATGTCAAGTATGATTCAGAAACTTCATTGAGAACTAACAAACTATAATCTCAGTCCTTGAAGCAATTGCAATTTATCATAACATAGGAAAGAGTGAATATAAGAGCTTTTCAGCAAGTCCACATACTCAACTATCATTTAGTATTTCACAATTGCTAACACTCATGCAATACTTATGGTTATGGAGTTTTAATCAGACACATAGAAAGGCAAGGGCTTATTGTGTTGCCTCCCAACCTTTTACCTCAAGGGTAATGTCAACAATAATAGTTCATGCTAACTTACATCCAATTCGATATATATATCAGGATCTTTCCAACACGAGGTGCTTGCCAAAGGATAAAATAAAAAGGAAAGGTGAAGATCACCTTGACTCTTGTAGAATGTAAAAGATAGGTCCTTCGCAGAGGGAAGCAGAGGTTGTCATGTGCTTTTATGGTTGGATGCACAAAATCTTAATGCAAAAGAACGTCATTTTATATTGCCACTTGTGATATGGACCTTTATTATGCAGTCCGTCGCTTTTATTACTTCCATATCACAAGATCGTATAAAGCTTATTTTCTCCACACTAATAAGTCATACATATATAGAAAGCAATTTTTATTGCCTGCAACATGACAACTTACTTGAAGGATCTTACTCAATCCATAGGTAGATATGGTGGACTCTCATGGCAAAACTGGGTTTAAGGATATTTGGAAGCACAAGTAGTATCTCTACTTGGTGCAAGGAATTTGGCTAGCATTAGGGGGAAAGGCAAGCTCAACATGTTTGAATTATCCATGACAATATACTTTAACTAAGATGTGAGAAAACATAACCCATTACGTTGTCTTCCTTGTCCAACATCAACTCTTTAGCATGACATACTTTAATGAGTGCTCACAATCATAAAAGATGTCCAAGATAGTATATTTATATGTGAGAACCTCTCTTTCTTTATTACTTCCTATTAATTGCAACGATGACCAAAACTATGTTTGCCAACTCTCAACAACTTTTAATCATCATACTCTTTATATGTGAAGTCATTACTATCCATAAGATCAATATGATCTCTTTTATTTCTTTTTATTCTTTATTTTATTTATTCCCTCAAGATCATAGCAGGAAAGCAAAGCCCTTGACTCAACACTAATCTTTATTATATATAACACACGGACTCAATTACATAGAAGGATTACAAAGCAAAACTCAAAACTAATTCATACCAAAACTTTATTCTACTAGATCAAGATATTACTAAATGGATCGAACTAAGTAAAATTGTAAATATAGGAGTGTGATGGTGATACGATACTGGGGCGACTCCCCCAGGCTTGGTGGTTTCCAAGGGGAGTGCCCGTACCCATGTTTTTATGTCTCCTTTGCTGGTGAAGAAGGTGGTGATGATGATGGATAATCGCACATCGAGCGTAGGAGCTCTTCCAATTTGTGGATAATGCCCTTGAGTGCGACGATATGCTCCTTCAACAAAATATTTTCCTGTGTGAGATACTTGTTTTGTATGCGAGCTAACTCAATCATCTTGAAAGCTTCAATCTCAGTTGGGGTGAAGAGGTTAGGAAGAGGTGAAGGATGTTTTCTTCTTTTGCCGCCGGAGCTTGATCCTCCATGCCTTTCTTGATCCCATCATCCTTGTTGATCTCCCCGGGTTCTTCTCTCTTCAGCTCTATGTTCAATAGCCAAGCATCCTTGTCTTCATTGTTGGGGAGGGTGACGTCATAATGCCTGGCCTTGGCAAATCTGACAGAAAACAGCTCAAAGCAAAAATAGAGGATATTTGCGTGATACGGTAGTCAAAACCTTCGGGAGATTATATAATGAATTTTTACCGACCAAAAGAAGTATCATGCAAGAAAATGGAGTCCGGAGAGCACACGAGGTGCCCATGAGGCAGGGGGGCGCGCCCAGGGAAGTAGGGCGCGCCCTCCACCCTCGTGGACGCCTCGTGTCCTTCCCGGACTACTTCTTATTTTCCTATTTTCTTAAATATTATAAAACAGAGAAAAATTGCTATTAGAACTGTTTTGGAGTCGGTTTACTTACCGTACCACATACCTATTCCTTTTTGGAGTCTGAAACGTTCTGGAAAGTGTCTCTTAAGTATTCCTCCGGGGTTACGGTTTCAATAATATTAGTTTCAACATTTCTTGGGTTACTTGAGATATAATGTTTGATTCTTTGACCGTTCAACACCTTCGGATTTGTGCCTCCGAAGTTGTTAATTTTTATGGCACCGGAACAATAGACCTCCTCGATAACATAAGGGCCTTCCCATTTAGAGAGAAGTTTTCCTGCAAAAAATCTTAAATGAGAGTTGAATAGCAACACATAATCACCTACGTTAAACTCACGCTTTTGTATCCTTTTGTCATGCCATCTTTTAACTTTTTCTTTAAACAGTTTGGCATTCTCATAGGCCTGGGTTCTCCATTCATCAAGTGAGCTAACGTCAAATAACCTATTCTCACTGACAAGTTTGAAATCATAATTGAGCTCTTTAATAGCCCAATATGCCTTATGTTCAAGTTCGAGAGGTAAGTGATAAGCTTTTCCATAACCATTTTATGTGGAGACATACCCATAGGATTCTTATATGCAGTTCTATAGGCCCATAATGCATTGTCAATTTCTTGGACCAATTCTTTCTAAATCTATTAACAGTCTTTTGCAAAATTAATTTGAGCTCTCTCTTACTCAATTCTACTTGGCCACTAGACTGTGGGTGATATGGAGATGCAATTCTATGATTAACATCATACTTAGCAAGCATTTTACGAAAAGCACCATGAATAAAATGTGAACCACCATCAGTCATTAAGTATCGACTCCAAACCTCGGAAAAATAACCTCTTTAAGCATCTTAATAGAGGTGTTATGATCAGCACTACTAGTTGGAATAGCTTCTACCCACTTAGCAACGTAATCAACAACAACTAAAATATGTGTATACCCATTAGAGGCAGGAAAAGGTCCCATATAATCAAAGACCCAAACATCAAATGGTTCAACAATAAGAGAATAATTCATAGGCATTTCTTGACGTCTACTAATATTACCAATTCTTTGACATTCATCACAAGACAAGACAAACTTACGGGCATCTTTGAAGAGAGTAGGACAATAAAAACCGGATTGCGATACCTTGTCTGCAGTTCTATCTCCAGTGTGGTGTCCTCCATATGCCCCGGACTGACACCTGCGTAGGATCTGTTCCAGTTCATGCTCAGGTACACAACGTCTAATAACACCATCTACTCCTTCTTTATAAAGGTGTGGGTCATCCCAGAAGTAATGTCTTAAATCATAGAAAAACTTTTTCTTTTGCTGGTATGTGAAACTAGGTGGTATAAATTTAGAAACAATGTAATTAGCATAATCAGCATGTCATGGGCAGTACGAGAAGTATTTATGACAGCTAATTGTTCATCAGGAAAGCTATCATCAATAGGTATTGGGTCATCAAGAACATTCTCTAACCTAGACAAGTTGTCTGCAACGAGGTTCTCAGCTCCCTTTCTATCAATAATATGCAAATCAAATTCTTGTAGCAAGAGAACCCATCTAACAAGTCTAGGTTTAGCATCTTTATTTTCCATAAGATATTTTATAGCAGCATGATCAGTGTGAATAGTTACTTTAGAATCAACAATATATGGTATAAACTTATCACAAGCAAATACAATTGCTAAGAATTCTTTTTCAGTAGTAGCATAATTTCTCTGGGCAGTGTCTAGAGTTTTACTAATATATTGAATAACATTTAGTTTCTTATCAACTTTTTGTCCTAGTACAGCACCTACAGCATAATCGCTAGCATCACACATAATTTCAAAGGGTAAATTCCAATCAGGTGGCTGAACAATAGGTGCAGAAATCAAAGCTTTCTTAAGTATTTCAAATGCTTCTACACAATCATCATAGAATACAAAAGGAATATCTTTTTGTAATAGATTAGTCAGAGGCCTAGAAATTTTAGAAAAGTCCTTAATGAACCTCCTATAAAAACCGGCATGACCAAGGAAACTTCTTATACCTTTAATGTCCTGGGGACATGGCATCTTTTCAATATCATCAACCTTAGCTTTATCAACTTCAATACCTCTTTCAGAAATTTTATGCCCCAAGACAATGCCTTCATTAACCATAAAGTGGCACTTTTCCCAATTCAAGACGAGACTAGTATCTTCACATCTCTGCAAAACTCACTCAAGGTTGCTCAAGCAATCATCAAAAGAAGGATCCATAAACAGAGAAATCATCCATGAATACCTCACAAATCTTTTTACAAAAGTCAGAGAATATAGCCATCATGCATCTTTGGAAGGTAGCAGGTGCATTACATAAACCAAAAGGCATATGTCTATAAGAAAAAGTACCGAAAGGGCAAGTAAAAGTGGTCTTTTCCTGATCCTCCCCTGATACAGATATCTGAGAGAAACCAGAATAACCATCTAGAAAGCAAAAATGTGTATGTTTGGATAGTCTTTCTAGCATTTGATCGATAAAAGGTAAAGGGTAATGATCTTTTTTAGTAGCTTTATTTCTTTGCGGAAATCAATTACCATCCTATAACCTGTAATAATTCTTTGGGGGATCAATTCATCTTTATCATTAGGAACGACAGTAATACCTCCCTTCTTAGGGACACAATGGACAGGACTTACCCACTGACTATCAGCAACGGGATAAATTATACCTGCCTCAAGAAGCTTTAATATTTCCTTTCTTACCACTTCTTTCGTCTTAGGATTTAACCGTCGTTGGTGATCAATAACTGGTTTGGCGTCTTCTTCCAATTTTATTTTGTGTTAGCATAGAGTGGGACTAATGCCCTTAAGATCATCAAGAGTATATCCAATACTAGCACGGTGTTTCTTCAGAGTTTTCAATAATCTTTCCTCTTCCTGCTCTGAAAGGTTAGCACTAATAATAACAAGATATATCTTCTTTTCATCAAGATAAGCATATTTAAGAGTATCAGGTAATGGTTTAAGCTCAAACACGGGATCACCCTTGGGTGGTGGAGGATCCCCTAGGATTTCAACAGGCAAGTTGTGTTTCAAAATAGGTCCCTGTTTAAAGAATACTTCATTTATTTCCCTTCATTCATTCATAAACATATCATTTTCATGGTCTAGCAAATATTGTTCTAACGGATCATTAGGAGGTACAGCAATAGAAGCAAGACCAACAATTTCATCCTTACTAGGCAATTCTTTATCATGGGGTTGTCTACGAAATTTAGCAAAATTAAACTCATGAGACATAGCTCCTAAGCCAATCGTAACAACATCCTTTTCGCAATCAATCTTAGCATTAACAGTATTCAAGAAGGGTCTACCAAATATAATGGGACAAAAGTCGTCTTGTGGGGAACGAAGAACAAGAAAATCAGCAGGATATTTAACTTTCCCACACAAGACTTCAACATCTCTAACAATCCCAATTGGTGAAATAGTATCTCTATTGACAAGCTTAATCAATATCTTCTATCTCAGCAGGTGAAATGTCATGCATAATTTCTTCATATAAAGAATGAGGTATTTCACTAGCACTATCACCCATATCACATAAGCCATGATAACAATGGTCTCCTATTTTAACAGAAATAGCATGCATGACTACAACGGGTCTATGTTTCTTAGCATCGGGTCTAGCAATTCTAGCGGCTGCATCACAGAAATAAATAACATGTCCATCGATATTATCAGTCAGGAGATCTTTAACCATAGCAATACTAGGTTCAACTTTAATTTGCTCAGGAGGTGTATATGTTCTAGTATATTACTCTTATGAACCATAGTTGAAGTTTTAGCATGATCCTTTATCCTAATAGGGAAAGGTGGTTTCTCAATATAAGTGGAAGGAACAATAGGATCATTATAAGTGATAGTCTTTTCTTCAACTGTAATAGGTGCAACTACTTTTACTTCAGTGGGAGGATTATATTTAAACCACTTCTCCTTAGGGAGATCAACATGAGTAGCAAATGATTCACAGAAAGAAGCTACTATCTCAGAGTCAAGTCAATATTTAGTGCTAAATCCACGGAAAGCATCGGTATCCATAAAAGATTTAACACAATCAAACTTAGGTGTCATACCTGACTCCTTACCATCGTCGGAATCCCAATCTTCAGAGTTGCGTTTAATTCTTTCCAATAAATCTCATTTGAATTCAATAGTCTTCATCATAAAAGACCTAGCACAAGAAGTATCAAGCATGGAGCGATTGCTGAGAGAAAGCCGAGCATAAATTTTTTGAATAATAATTTCTCTTGAGAGCTCATCATTGGGGCATGAATATAACAGTGACTTAAGCCTCCCCCAAGCTTGAGCGATACTTTCTCCTTCGCGAGGCCAAAAATTATATATATAATACGATCACGATGAATAAGATGCATAGGATAAAACTTCTGGTGAAATTCCAATTTCAATCGTTTATAGTCCCAGGATCCCATATCATCACATAGCCTATACCATGTCAATGCATCTCCCTTCAAAGATAAAGGGAAGACCTTCTTCTTGATAACATCATCGGGCATACCTGCAAGCTTAAATAATCCACAAACTTCATCCACATAGATTAGGTGTAAATTGGGATGCAATGTACCATCTCCTGCAAAGGGATTAGCTAGCAGTTTCTCTACCATACCCGAAGGAATTTCAAAATAAACATTTTCAGTAGGTTCAGTAGGTTGAGGAGCAACTCTTTGCTCTACTGGTCGGGGTGAAGATACCCCGAACAAGCCCATCAAAGGATTATGTTCCATAATAACAAGTGACAGTAAATTTCAGCACACTATATAAATGTTTCCTTACCAATTTCCACTTACCAAAGGCGCTTCACTCCCCAGCAACGGCGCCAGAAAAGAGTCTTGATGACCCACAAGTGTAGGGGATCTATCGTAGTCCTTTTGATAAGTAAGAGCGTCGAACCCAATGAGGAGCATAAGGAAATGAAAGCGGTTTTCAGTAAGGTATTCTCTGTAAACACTGAAATTGTGGGTAACAGATAGTTTTGTGATAAGATAATTTGTAACGGGTAACGAGAAATGAAAGTAAAAAGGTGCAGCAAGGTGGACCAATCCTTTTTGTAGCAAAGTACAAGCCTGGACAAGTTCTTATAATGAGAAAAGAGCTCCCGAGGACACATGGAAATTATCGTCAAGCTAGTTTTCATCACGCTCATATGATTCGCGTTCGTTACTTTGATAATTTGATATGTGGGTGAACCGGTGCTTGGGTACTGCCCTTTCTTGGACAAGTATCCCACTTATGATTAACCCCTATTGCAACCATCCGCAACTACAAAAGAAGTATTAAGGTAAACCTAACCATAGCATGAAACATATGGATCCAAATCAGCCCCTTACGAAGCAACTCATAAACTGGGGTTTAAGCTTCTGTCACTCTAGCAACCTATCATCTAATTATTACTTCCCAATTCCTTCCTCTAGGCCCAAATAATGGTGAAGTGTCATGTAGTTGATGTTCACATAACACCACTAGAGGAGATACAACATACATCTCATCAAAATATCGAACGAATACCAAATTCACATGACTACTAATAGCAAGACTTCTCCCATGTCCTCGGGAACAAATGTAACTACTCACAAAGCATATTCATGTTCATAATTAAAGGGGTATTAATATGCATTAAGGATCTGAACATATGATCTTCCACCAAATAAACCAACTAGCATCAACTACAAGGAGTAATCAACACTACTAGCAACCCACAGTTACCAATCTGAGGTTTTGGTACAAATATTGGATACAAGAGACGAACTAGGGTTTGAGAGGAGATGGTGCTGGTGAAGATGTTGATGGATATTGACCCCCTCCCGATGAGAGGGTCGTTGGTGATGACGATGGTGATGATTTCCCCTCCCGGAGGGAAGTTTCCCTGGCAGAACAGCTCTGTCGGGGCCCTAGATTGGTTCCGCCAAGGTTCCGCCTCGTGGCGGGGGAGTTTCGTCCCGAAAGCTTGCTTATGATTTTTTTTCAGGGTAAAAGACTTCATATAGCAGAAGATGGGCACCGGAAGGCTGCTAGGTGGGCCACGAGATAGGGGGGCGCCCAGGGGGGTAGGGCGCGCCCCCCACCCTAGTGGATGATGGGTGGCCCCCCTTAGGTACTTCTTCCACTCAATATTTATCATTAATTCCAAAAATGACTTTCGTGGAGTTTCAGGACTTTTGGAGCTGTGCATAATAGGTCTCCAATATTTGCTCCTTTTCCAGCCCAGAATCCCAGCTGTCGGCATTCTCCCTCTTTATGTAAACCTTGTAAAATAAGAGAGAATATCCATAAGTATTATGACATAACGTGTAATAACAACCCATAATGCAATAAATATCGATATAAAAGCATGTTGCAAAATGGAATCTTGTCTCATGTGCATTTATTTCGAGGTTCAAAAAGTTTAAAAAGCTATAACTTTTGATTTAAGCATCGAAATCCAATTTCATTTTCACAGCTAGGTTTCTCGCGACGAGTTATTCAAAACTAGATATCATATAGATAGGTTTCGTCGAACTTTTTTTCTAGGCAACTTTGGGTACGATAGAGGCAACTTTAGTGCTATAGGAAAGCAACTTAGGTTGTTTTGTGTAGTAGGACTATCTATTAGGTTGGTTTGTGTAAAAATGAAAAAATCATACAAAAATATGAGGCACGTTAGTGCTACATATAAGTAACTTCATTGCACCATGTGTATCAATGAATTTTTCAACTGTAGTGCACCCAACATACAACTCTAGTGCATCAACCATACAACTCATGTGTACGATGACCTGGTATCAAGAAAAAAAGTAATCACATATGAAAAAGTCTAAGTTCACCATTGATGGGGCTATTGGAGGCAAAACAAAGACAATAACTTGAAGATTGTTATGCACCCGAGTATCACAAAGAAAAGTTAGCAACTATTGGGGTGTTTTTGTGCAACTCCAGGGCATTTATCAAGCAAGTCATGTGTGTTTTTCATCATTATATTTGGAGATTTCAATGATTTTCACGGGTAACTCATGTCAAAATTACAAACAACTTGTGTAGGCTTGTGGGCAACTGTCTGATCCACCTTCCTATAAAACTTCTTATCACCCTCTATGCTACTTATCATATGTCCCTACTTATGCAACCAGTCAGCACCCACGACTTGGTTATCCAACACCCACACGCTCATTAGCATTGGCGGGCAGACTCTCTCAAAAAAGGGAAGAATAAGGCCATCACACCATCCATCCCCATATAGTTTCGAAAATGGAAGAATAAGGCTATGAAATCCAAAAAAATAAAAAGCTATAACTTTTGATTCGAGGGTCAGAATTTAGATCCGTTTTGACCGTTAGGTTCCTCGTGACTAGTTCTTCAAAACTAGATTCCATAAGAGTATCTTTCGACAAACTTTTTTCATGGGAAACTTTGGATGCAATGGAGGCAACTTTAGTTCTATAGAGAAGTAAATTCTTATTTTTGGCCTAGCATGACTTTCTGTTAGGTTGATTTGTGTCAAAACAATAAAATCACACAAAACATGAGGTGCCTTTAGTGCAAAATACAAAGCAACTTCACTGCACTATGTGTTATGAATCTTGCTAACTTTACACCAACTTGCCTATCATGGCTGCTTAGTTGCTTATCATTGATTATTAGTTACCTACGATTGATGCTCAGTTACCTACAAATATTATGAAGTTGCCTAACATTGATACCCAGTTGCCTATCTGTGATGCTCAGTTGCCTACAGTTGATGCTCAGGTGCCTACAAATACTATGAAATTGCCTAACATTGATGCACAGTTGCCTATCATTGATGATTGGTTTCCAGTGGTTGATTCCCAATTTCCTACAATTACTATGAAATTTCCTAACATTGGTGCACAGTTGCCTATCATTAGTGATCAGTTGCCTACAAATACTATGAAATTGCCTAACACTGAGGTTAGTTTCCTAACTTTACAAATTAGTTGCCTACTTGTGATGCTCTGTTGCCTGTCATTTCTATTCAGTTGCCTAGAATACATTTAAAAGGTGGTCCATCAATGTTAGTAAGTTGCCTTTCTATGAAACTAAGTTGTTTACCATACCAGCAAGTATTACATGCAACTAAGGATGGTGTTAAGCTACCCGCTTGTCATGGCAAGCAGCTTAGGATAATGTTAGCCTACCCCAGAAACTAAGTTGCCTACAATACCATCAAATTTGAGGCGAAGCTAATTATGGTAGAAAGCTTAGAAGTGAAGCTAGTTAACTAGATAGTCATGGTAGCCAACTTCAAGGAGATTTTCAATCATAGAAAGTCATACTAAACAAACTAACAAGAATTTGCTTTCTTGTAGCACTAAAAGTTGCCTCAGTAGCACCCAAAGTTGCTCATGAAAAAAATTAGTCGAAACATACTCATATGGGTTCTAGTTTTGAAGATCTCGTCACTATTAACCTAAGGATGAAAATAGATCTTAATTTTGATGCTTGGTCTAAAACTTATAGCTTTTCAAAATTATAAAAACGCTAATTAACTGCATGCAGATCTATGTTCCAACTGAATCCCCACCTCATGCACTGTCCCAATGTGGGACGCACCCTGGCGCTTGTCGTGACGTGGGTTATTACTGTTCTAGTCGGGACGATTCCACGCGCGTCGGCGGCGATCGGCCGCATCAGACGGCTCTCGCGCGTGCATTTGCAGCGTCCATATGGCGCAGCTGCACGATTGAGTATTTAGGAAATAAAAATGGTAGCCTAACAAAAAATAAAAGGCCGACTAAGAATGGGAAAGGCCCCCAACCCCCTGGCTAGACCCCCACGTAAACTCCAGCCACTACAGAAAAAATAAAGACAAAAGAGAGGAGCCCACCCATGGGCGTTGTGCGTTGTTAACACGAAATGTAACAGTGCACATATCTTAAAGTAGAAAAGAAATCTAATGGCTGAACTAATACTTCCTGAAAAATAAAAGGACGCAACTAGCTGGCGCCCGGGCGCCCGTTCGCTCGTGCGAGCGCCCTCCCATATAAGGAAAGAAACCACCGAGCGATGACTAGGACACGCAAAAAAGGAACGTGCGCGCCCTACGCCTCGTCACTCCACCTGATCGAGCCGATCACGTGTTCCTGTCATCGGTCCCCCCTTCCCCGCACACCCACCCATGCAGCACCATATCCCCAGTGCCCTCACGTGCCTCACGCGACCCCCTCCTCCCTTTTCCTTGAAGGACAAGCCCACGTAGGGGTCCCCTTCTTCCTCCTCCTTTCTTCCTCAAAAATATATCTGCCCCATCAATGGCGTCTTGAAGAACAAGCGGACGCAGGAACCCCTCCTTCCTCCTCCTTGCTCCAAAAATCTGATCTGGAGACAAAAAAGGACATCCTACCTCTCCCCAAAAAGGTACGCACCACCTTGCCCGGCCCTCTCTCCCTCCTTGCTCTTCGATCAACTCTTCCCTACTCAACCACCCCAACCCTGCCTGCTTGAACGTCAACTAGTTTTTAGTTCGTTCTTTAATTTGGTGAAAAAATAAGAGCAACTTGTAGAGTGCTTTGAGCAAACCCTATGTATGGCATGCATCTTGAGAAACTCTAGTAAAACAAAAAGAAACTCCAGTACAAAATAGGGTAACTCTAGTGCGAAATATGCAGGACCATTGCACAGCTTTGCAACTACATTGCAACACCAGCTCCTAATTATTTATATTGTATGCATTGAAACAACTCTGTACAGATAAAAATGAGCTATGCAATGTGCAGGACCATTGCACAGCGTTGCGCATCGTAGCTGTGCAAAAAGTCTAGAGTTGCCTCTATGAGGTGTAAGAACAGGGCAACTCTAGTACTAAACACATGCAACTCCTGCGCATGAAAGCATTTACAACCAAAAACATAAAACTCATGTTAGAAGCGGGTAGAATTCGGGCTACCAAAAACATAAAAATTGTAGACTACTTTGAGCCAACCCTATGTATGGCATGCATCTTGAGCAAGTCTAGTAAAAAAAAGCAACACCAGTACAAAAATAGGGCAACTCTAGTGCGAAAAATATGCAGGATCGTTGCACATCTTTGCAGGTACATTGCAACACCAGCTCCTAATTCTCTATATTGTATGCATTGAAACAACTCTATGCAAATAAAAAAAGAGCTATGCAATGTGCAGGACCATTGCACAGCTTTGTGCATCGTAGCTGCGCAAAAAGACTAGAGTTGCCTCTATGAGGTGTAAGAACAAGGCTACTCTAGTACTAAACACATGTAACTCCCATGTGCATGAAAGCATGTACAACTAAAAACATAAAACTCATGTTAGAAGCGGGTAGAAAGTAGTAATTTGCATGTGTTAAAACACAACTTTTGCACATCAGTATGGTTCTCGCTAAGATACAAGCGACAAACGCATAAAAGGACACATAAAAAATAGATTTGAACAATCCCACACTAAGGTACTTTGCTACATTACATATGGTCTCACTAAAAAATAAAAATAAAGCATAAACTACACCAAAGGATAGGCCTTCTTCTCCTGGTAAGCTCTCCGTCAGATATGCATGTTGTTTCCATCATCAAAAGTTGTAATCTGCTACTCAAAAAAACACAAATGAAAAAGGGCATATCATGTAAAACAACCTTTGCT
The DNA here is from genome assembly GCF_002162155.2 of Triticum dicoccoides. Classification (NCBI taxonomy): domain Eukaryota; kingdom Viridiplantae; phylum Streptophyta; class Magnoliopsida; order Poales; family Poaceae; genus Triticum; species Triticum dicoccoides. Next base: position 238,914,401 of record NC_041393.1, read on the forward strand.
GCTATATATGTGTGTCATAGTGGTAGAAACATAAAAGGTATAAGAAAAAAGAGAAACAATAAACTTTTGAGAAAAAAGAACATAGTTGCCTCTGTTTAACTTTATAGTTGCCCAAACAAGTGCTTATAGTTGCTCCTTTTATTCTAGAACTAGTTTGTTCAAAAAGATTATGCATGTTTTTTTGGTGGGCTAACACACAGTTTGTTGTAGGTTCATTGTTCATGATGATTGATCTGAATGAACAACTGCTTGACATAGAGTCCATCAACATTTCAGTCGAGTTGGGTGCACCCTTCTTGCATGCACGGGATGAGCAGGAGCATCACCATTTGGAGGAGGGGGTTGGTGAGTCCCCTGACCCCAATGTTGGCTCTCACACTACTCATGTCGCGAACAATCGTATTGTTGCTCCCCCATCTATGGTTGCTCCTCCTAATGCTTTAGTTCATGAGGCACATGAGTTGGAAGATGAAGAAGCTGAGTCTCAGCCACAGCAACCTTATGTTGGCATGCGCTTCGACACATTAGACGATGTGAGGGAACACTACAATCGCTACGCTTTGATGGTGGGTTTTTCAATCAAGTCAAATACGTCTTACAGGTCAGCCTACACGGGCGTGCTGGAAAAGCATTAATTCTGTTGTAACAAGTTCCGCAAGCCGGTGGAGATGGTTGGGGTCTCGAATGTTGTCTCATCAAGCAAAAACACTACATGCATGAGCTCACATGAACAAGATGTTGAAGAGGATGGCGAAGAACACACTTACAAGAAGAGGAGGAAGCGAGAGACTGTGAAGCAAAAAAAATGCATGGTGGTGAAGCTTATAGATGGAAGATGGGAGGTAATCACTTTTATTGCGGATCACAACCACCCACTAATTGACAAGCCATCGCTTTCGAAATACCTACGTTCTCACCAAGGGATCCCACCGGAAGAGAAAAAATTCTGACTCACCTTAACGACTACAACTTGATAGCAGGTACAACAAAAAAGAACTGCCCACACCACCTTCCCCCTCCCTTCTCATTGAATTAAATCTTGTTACTAGAGAAGTGTTACTTATTCCTGCATCAAGTACTTTGATTCTCTTTTTCTATCCTAGTATAAACTTCTTAGGATTCATGGAGGACCCTGATTCGGAAGAGCCTGGCAACTTGAACAGTAAACTGAGGCAACTATGTTCATTTTTTTATGCAACTCTGATAATAAAAAAAGCGTGACCCAGGAGAAAAACTTGGTGTTACCTATTCCTACCTCAAGTACTTGTATTTATTTCCTATCCTAATATAAACTACTTAGGATTCATGGATGACCCAGATCAGGAAAACCTGGCAACTTGAAGAATAAACTGAGGCAACTATGTTCATTTTTGATGCAACTCTGATAATAAAAAAAGCATGACCCAGCAGAAAAAAGAATTCATTAAAAAAGACCTGGTCTGTTCTACTTATGCATAAGTGTTGCTTTATGTTCTCTATAAAAACAAGTTGCTCTCTACATTGTGGTTAGTTTGCCCTGAAACACAAGTTTCTGTTTTTTTATTTATGCCACAAAAGATGATGATGATAATGTCATCATACTACGGCTCGGAGTTAATTATCCCGTACACAGCTAAAGCCATCCATAACCACTGTTCGAAGCTAAATGCCCAAACTAAGGACATTGACATTGAAGAAACGCTAAACTACTTTTGCAAGGTGATGGAAAACGACCCAGGATTCTTCTTTAAATGCAAGACGGATGCGGAAGGTAGGACAGAAAACTTGTTTTGGGTGGATGGTGCAGCACGGAAAGCTTACGTGGAGGCTTATCATGATTGCATATCATTTGATGCAACTTATCTCACAAACATGTATAGTATGCCCTTTGCCCCCTTCATTGGCATCAACAGGCATGGGCAGTCAATTATGCTTGGATGTGGATTTGTGCGGCAGGAACTAGCCTCAAGTTATGACTGGTTGTTTGATGCTTTCCTAGAGGTAATGGATGGTTTGTCTCTGCACAAAATCATCATGGACCAAGACATTGCTATGGCACAAGCTATCAGGAGGAAGTCCCCGAAAACGATTCACCGTTGTTGTCGTTGGCATATAATGAAGAAAGCACAAGAGAAGCTTGGCCCTGTGTTGGCTAGGAACCCGGATTTGGTCAAAGACTTCAATGAATGCATTGACTTCAGTTTCACCCCAGCTGAATTTGAAAGGAAATGGGTTGTGCTTCAGTTGAAGTATGAAGGTCTTATGCATGGACACTTTGAGAAACTCTATGAATACCGGGCTACATGGGTTCCATGTTACTTCAAATTCAGGTTATTCCCTTTCCTTCAGTCGACGCAACGCAGTGAAGGGTTCAATGTTATCTTGAAGTGCTATGTGAACCCACACAAGTCAATTCTCAACTTCGTGAAGCAATACGAGAAGATTTAGGTACACATACTCGTGAGGGAGGGCGGGAACGACTACCGGACAAAGCATCTAGACGCACAAAGATGGTCGAGTTTCCCCATTGAGAGGCATGCGTACAAGGCATACACTAGGGACATCTATGTGAAATTTAGAACTGAGTTTCAGATGATTGGCCAGTACGATGTGCGCCCCACTGGAATCAACTTCTATCACCTTGAGCCCAATACAGAATAAGTTCCAGGGTATGGCTCAAGGAAGTACCTAGTCACAGTGAGGACAAAATCAGGAATCTATGATTGTGAATGTTGCAAGTGGCATAGGGACGCATACTTTGTTGCCATGTCTTGAAAATCTTCACGCACCTTGGCATTAATGAGATACCTGCACACTACATCAAGCGACACTGGATGCAGGATGCGGTGCCAAGTGTGCCACCGCCAACTAACGAGGGCCCTCCAGTGGACTTGCCCACTGAGTTGGAGAACATGTTCGGCAACTAACTCTGACAATGGATTTTGCAAAGCTATCCAAGAAGGCAATGACTAGTGACAAGGCAGCCGCTGCAGTTAGAGGCACATGAAAGCAGCAGATGTTGAGGTCACTAAGCTGAATAAACTAAGGAAGAAGAGGCTAAAGGCAACCCGAGAAGCGGCTCAGGCTAGGGAAGCATCGAACCCTAATGTCCCAAGTGGTTCAAGCCAACCTCATGCCCCCCTACTCCTATGGATCCACCTCAGTCAGTCACAAAAGGTCCCAGCCAAAGCAGGCACTTCCAATCAGCCCTGGAGCTACACCCCAAGAAAAAGAACAAATGCAGCATCTGTGAATAAATCGATCACACTGCTGCGACATGCCTAGGGAAGCTGCTGTGGTGGTTACCAAATGAAGAGAATGACCCCTGGGCTTGCAAACTAGTTGAAGCAAAAAAAGCAACAGTGTCCTGGTAGATGAAGCAATTGTGGCCTGGTTTTTTAGTAGATGTGGAAGGGAAATCAAGCAACTATATATGGATTGATTTGCAGGGACTTGTTTGAATTTATGTGTTTTCCTAGCTTTAAATTCACAAATTGGAGACATTGTAAGTGGATGCTTAACATTTCTGCTTATATTCCTTACTTGTAAACTTGCAAAACCTATGGACGCTTATGATTTACGCAAACTTGGTATAGGTTGTTTTGGAACAACTTTTGCGAGTTTTCTAATGGCACACATTAGCATTCACATTGATGTTTTCTAACAGCACGCATTCATCAGGAAAGAAAAAAGTGTACCTAGTTATTCATTCACTTCTTGACCGGTTTGAGGATCTCCTGCCATAGAATCTTGTTCAGGCCACACTTCAGCATGGAGATGGTCATTTTCTTCCTGATGTTTGGTATGTCGCTTTGTCCATAGTGATGTTTGGTATGTCACTTTGTCCGTAGTTTGGGAGCCTCGTCTCATTCCACAATAACACATTCATCAATGTGAATATGCTACAGTCACCACTGCCAAAAAAACAAATGTCAATAAAGCACTTGCAAAAAAAAACAAAACTCTGTCTTATAACAACAAGAGGTATGTAGGTGGGTTAGTCCTTGCGATACATTCTTCTTTGGTGCATCGATATCTAGAAGCGGGAACTTGTCCATTATCTTTGCTTTTTTTGGATAGTATTTGTCCCACAATACGCGAAATGCTGCTACAATAGCCCTTACTACTTCATCGAGCCTCCTGCTTTTCTTTAACGTCCTCCATGAGTCAAACACTTAGAACCTTTTATCCCTCAGATTGATGTTGAATAGCCAGTAGTGGTGTCTCTATGGTTTTTTAGGAGCAACTTATGATATGATTTTCAGGTAACTCTCTATAATTTCAGGCAACTTCTGATATGGCTTTCAAACACACACAAAATATCAAAACTTCTGACATGGGTATGAAGCTTCTGATATGGCTTTTCAGGCAACTCTATGAGTTTTTATGAGCAACTTCGGATATGATTTCAGGCAACTCCCTATGATTTCCTGATATCAACTTCTGAAAGAAATAATCTTACAAAAAACAAAAAAAACAACAACTTACTGATATGATTTCAGGCAACCCTGAGTTTGTATGAGCAACTTTACTTGTGTCGGTGCGACAGAGATGTAAAAAACAAAAATAAAGAAAAAAAATCTTACTTCTGAACAATAAAGCACATACAATGCACTTGGTTTTCAACCCTGTGCAAAAAAATGACACTAGAACCATACACTTTTTAGGCAAAGAATGCACTGTATAACAGGCAACGTATATGTAAAAAAGGCAACTGACTACTCAGTCATATCTTGTGGGACCTATTATAGTAGGTACACACTAGGGTGGTTTGTACATGCACCTAAATCATATTTCAAAAAAACAAAAATATTGTAATAAAACATATGCATCCTAAGTATGTGTTGCAGGTCATAAAAATTTAGGCAACAACACCCAGCAGGATTATAGAAAACTTATATGTTCTAAAAAGGAAACAACTAGCAAACACATGGAGCATACCATGTCTTGCTCATCCAAATAGCTTGATTCATTGAACCTGTCATACAGCTCCTTCACACTGAAAACAAGTTTTTGAAGCCAAGTCCGTGAAAAAAGGCAAAAGGAGATGATAAAGAAACAACTTCAGTGTTGGACAAAAGGAAAAAAAGAAAACCTAAATTGAATAAAAAACTATGGGTTTTATTTTTCTTACCAAAAACCTAAGAGGCGTGATTATTTTCTTGGGCCCCACCTATCTGTGTACATGATTGCATCAATCCCTAACTCAAATACATGTGTATTCATCCATCCGGCCTTCTTCATTGATTGAGCAAGCTCCTTGATTGTGCAAAAGTAGCCATGATAGTTTATGATGTGCGGCCTGTAGAACAAAGAAAGGCTCTGTTGAGAAAAATAACAACAACAAAGATCATTGGATGCAAAGAAAAAAATAGAAAAAAGTGGCTAGTAGAAGAAACACACATTGTATCATCACCCTACGACGTCCTTGTCGTCCCTCCTCCTCCAAGCAACAGAACCATTGCGTACACTCTGTTTGTTTCTGCGTTGCATGTGAAATCCTTCCTCATCTCTACATTGACATATGGTGACCTTTATGATGGTGGAGCTTTCAATATCCTCCTCTCGCGCTTCTCAGGAACGGGCTCTTTCGAGCTGCTGGTAGCACCTTTGCCCGACTCCCCCTCAGCAGTAGTTTTTGCAACTTCAGTTGGTGTACTGAATACGGCAGGTGACATGTGCCCCGCACTCTGTCCTATAGCATTTTTCACCGCCCCCTCGACGACTTCATCGAAATCCATGTTGCCCCAATCAATTCCCCACTCAATGTCACCGGTGGCAGGTGCGTTTTCCACCCCCCACCCCCCCCTATCCTTTGCTGACTTGCCCTCCTTACCTGTTATTCCTCCTGGCTCTTCTATCCCAAGATCGAAAGGTGGAGCTGGACAGTAATCATCCAAAACAACACTTCCAGACTTTGATCTTTGTAGCAATCGTGCTTCTTCACCTGAATCACGTGCTCCTTTGTTTGTTGATAGATTGATGGCAGGTGATGTCCGTATTACAGGTATGGTACCAGCAGATTTACTCCTCGCGAGTGGTGGCATCAAACCTAGGCTGACGCACTTTTCGAGCAACTCGTTGATGCCCCTAATATCATCAAATGATATTTCCTTCCCCTTTGCAGAGCACGCTTGCTTGTTGTGGACTACCGGAGGCTTATCTGTTGATTCCTGTGCTATTGCTTCAATAGTTTCTTGCTACAGCTCAGGGGTTGCTTCCTTCAGCACAGCAGTTGCTCCAGTGCTTTGGTTGGGAGGGGCTTCTACCTGCATACTCACTCTGGTTGCCTAAGTTTTCTACCGAGTTTCTTCCAAGGTAGTAGCAGTTGCTCTATTTCCATCCTTTGTCGATTCAGCAGTTGCTTGTTTTTTCTGCTCACTTGCTTGCAGAATATGATCAGTTGCTCTGTTTTGCTTCTTTGCTGCTTTTTTCTGATAACCCTTGGTTTTTGCTAGTGATGTGCCATTCTGACTTGCCGCTTCATATGTCGGCCTCTAAGCTGTCGGAGCTTGCTGACTGGTTGGCGTAGTTACAACACTTTGACCCGCTACAACCTGGCTTCCTTTCAGGGACATAACGGTAGCCTTAACTGCCTTATGGCTCACTTTCTTAACCTTCCTCACTTGCTTCTCTTTTGGGCCAATACATTGAAGTTCCAAATCATCTTCCATCACTTCAAGGCACAAATCCATCCCGCGGAATTTTTTTCTCAGCTGGCATCACATGCATCGGGGAAAGAGGGATATCATGGGCCTTGGGGATGACCCTCTTCTGTCCGTACTGCGAATCTCCAATCCTCACCACATCTGCAGCTGAAATAATAGGCCCGCTCTGAACGTCAAACGGCTCCTTTCGCATGTCCATCTTAACAAAGCTGCTCTGAAAAAACTGTCAGCGCTTTGGATGCTTCCTTGTGTGCTCTCAACAGACATCGTTTGCTCTGGTTGTTGTTGCTCCTTGCCAGTACGCTTGAGTTTCTCCATGATCGTACTTAGCATCACCTCATCATCATAATTGCCCCCATGACACCCCAGATTTCATGCACCTCCCTCATCATGACAGCCGCTGCCGCTAGGCAGGTCGGTGCTAGCATTGCCGCCCATGCCTCCATCATCCTTATCTTCGTCCCCCTTCTTCCCTCCCCCACCACCTTGCTCCGCCTCATCATCTTCATCCTCTCTGTCGTCCTCCTCCTCTTTTTTATTCTCTTCATTCTTTTCATCGTCCTCTTTCTCCCCCACTTCCCCCTCTTTCTTTTCTACTTCATTCTCTTTTTCATTGCCCTCTTCCACATTTCTCTCCTTCTCTTTGTTCTCTTCATTGTCCTCTTCCTCTTCATCATCATCCTCCTTGTGACGCTCTTCCTCTTCAACATCCTCCTCGTTGTCCTCTTCCTCCTCTTCACCATCATCTTCACCAGCAACAGACAGTTGTGAGTTGTCAACGTCCATGTGCTGTGAATCATCATCACCAGTTTCTGCTGCTGCTGGCGGGCTGCTATATGAGGGAACATCATCATTGTAGTCATCATCATCATCGTCGTCGTCATTGTTGTCCCTCCTGATCCGAATTCTCCTCTTCAGGACTATGCTCATCTTTCCCTTCCTCCTCTTCTTCTTCTGAAGATTCAAATTCTTCCTCATCTGATTCCTCCTCATCATAATCGGACGCCCACAATGTCTCCTCGCACCGAGTGCTATTGTCCCTTATTTTCTTCTGCTTTGCAACCTTCTGCTGTTTTGGACTTGCCGCTGCCCTTATCTGCCTTTCCCTGCTCACCGATTGACGTGCGCTTGCGACCCTTGATATGCTTGTGACTGCTGGTTCAACCTCCTCCTCGTCCAACTTTCCCACACCTTCAACAAACCTTCCAATTTGGACTGATATTTCAGAGCACATATCATGCACCGACAATGACAACCTCCTTTGTTTCTGCAAACACAAAAATCCAAAAACTGAATCAGGAGACTCTATAACACAATGATGAACAAAAGGCAGTGTGTTTCTTAGAAATGAACAAGAAGATGGTAGCAAAAAATACATTGGTGTCATAGTTTTGAGGAAGCCTCGCAGAGACAAACTTATGGATGTGGTCCATACTCCCAAAAACACTATCTTCTGCGCACCTCGAGAACTCGGCTTTGAGCTGTTTTTTGTTTAAAAAAATGCACATGATAAACACAATTAGCAAAAGATGAAAAAAGGGTGAAAAGAAGGATGGCTGAGCAACTGCCTCCCTAACTTAGGGCAACACCAGCACTATTGATGGGCAACTGCAGTTATGGACATCACAAAAACTACAGCAGCTACAGAAATCCGATAAATGAGCAACTACAAAATCTAAATTATTGGCAACTATTGCTTAAAAAACTCATGTAGAATGGACATGTAAAAACTGACCACTTGAAGAAAAAATGAGGGTGATTACCATGCAAATTTTCATGCAGAAAACTGTCATGTATTAGCTAAAAGCAACTAGCTCCCTAAAATTAGGCAACACAATCCCTATAGGTGGGCAACTGCATGAAAAAAATCATGCAGCTACAAAATTCTGTTCAGAAAGTAAAGTAAAACTTACTCGCAACTTTCCATAAACACCCTTCCTAATCATGTCCTTCTTAATGACTGCCTTGATCAGACCATCATTCCATGCTATGACTCTTGGAAGAACAGTTGGCGTGCTCTCGTCCACATAATCCTTGTGGACTGTCTTGTAGTCAACATCAAGCGAGCCGAGGTAAAGGAGTTGTTTCAAAAAGAGAGAACACATGTAAGTTACAAAAATACCTATCCAACTTCAGCGTGAAAGACAAAACGCAATGAACTGAAAAAAGGGGGAGGTCTAGATCATTTTACCACTAGGTGAAAAAGACAACATCATATTGTGTTCTTCTTGTCTCCAAAACCCATGAAACCAAGCCTAAGTTGGTCGACGACAAACTGGCAAACATTTGAATTCACAATCTCATGTGCATTTAGCGCAGCTGAGTATGTGCGCGGGGAAACCTTCAAGCGGGTGGTCGGTGCAAGAAAACAATTGTAAACAACGACAAGCCAGGCACTTAAGAACTTGTCATCAGCAAGAACTCACATATCCTTTATCATTTCGCACCACTCGGTCACTGTTTGCGCGGGCCCTGTCAAGATGTTGTACATCTCATTGAACAACCTAACTATGTTTGGCTCCACTTCATACGCAACCTTCTTCTGCCCCCTTGGCAAGCCCCAAATTCTTTCTACACTTGCTGCATCAACTGGGGTCTGCCCCCTATCTGGGATAACAAGCTGCGAAAACTCTGGGTCATAACACTTCATGACAAACTTGACAAGATCTCCTTTCATAGTTCTTGTGCCGAGATCAAGCACGCCGCCAAAGCTTATATCACCGATGGCATCCTTTTGTATATCCTCAAGGCCATTGTTTAGGACAAAAAGTCTTGAAGGTGATGCCCTATTCCTCGGTGGTGGCCCACTGCTACCAATCTACATAAAAAAATGTATGGAAGAAATCATATTAAAAAAAGGCCATAGGCTACAATTATATTAAATTGAGCAACCCACCATATTAAACTGAGCAACTCACTATACTAAACTGAGCAAACCACACCATAATTAAAAAAGCGAGCTATGTTTGCTAAAAACTGAGCAATTAGAACTATACTGGACTGCAACTGCTAGTACTAAACTAGGCAACCGCTATACTGCTATTCTGCTGCTTGTCAAAGATAGGAGTGCATATACAACATGGCATGCTGATTGAGCATTACATATTTCAAAAAAAAAAGAATCGGATGCCTCCCCTCTTTCAAGTTTTTCATAAAAAAAACCTCGTCCCCGACTTTCTTCGTACGTTTCGGATGCCTCCCTCCTTCATCACGAGGGGCAGAATTGGTGGCCCGTTTCCCCGTCCGACCACCCCGGGCAGAATTGGTGGCCCATTTCCCCGCCCGACCACCATGGACAGGATCCTCATCCGTCCGCCCGCGCTTGCATCCAACATTGCTCCTCGTTGTTTGAGCCACCACCTCTTCTCCCTCATTTTCACCATCAGTTCTTCCCACAGTCCTTTTTCTTTTCGGAGCCGTTCTATAAAAGAAACACACCAAAGAAATGTCATGTTGATGAAAAAAATACAAGCCATGTAACTCAACTGTTGAATGCTACTACTTGCATTTGGAGTTGACTTCACTGTCATTTGGAGGTGAACGATCTCCATTTACTCAACTGCTGAAATGCTAGCACTTGCAGAAACAACTTGGTGTTGAAAACTATGCAACTACTCACTATTTTGTGGCAAGTAAAAAATGACAGAAAACAAGCACATATTACTCCTCATCACAAAAACAGGCACATATTCATCTTCATCACATAGCTAGACATCAAAACACTCATAAAGTTGCCAGTTATTCGTGATGATATCTCATCTTCTATTGATAGTTGCGGTAAAAAACCGCAACTCGATGGTGAATCTAGGCAACGTCATGTTTCGCACACTAATTTAAAGAACACTACAAAAAATAATAAAAAATTGGTGGTGGAATCTAGACGCTTGGATAGTAATGAGATGGCAATGGCGAAAAATCGACCAACCAAAAAAACCATCTTCCCCCCAAAAAAACAAGGCGACTACTGCCCCTATTTCGTGCAACTGTGGATACTATGAAGTTTGATTGCCCCTCATCACACAAAATGCGGGGAAAAACTAAGCAACTACAATCATATCTCTATACAACTGCATCCAGGGATTCAAGCAACAACAGGAAAGAAAACGAATCCTATGCCTCGGTCAAATGCATCCCCTTACACTGCCCCTCCCCTCGCAGATTGCAGGAAAACCTAAGCATCTACTGTCAAATTTCTATACAACTGCCCCAGTCAGATTCATCCCCTTACCCTGCCCCTCCATCTCGCAAATTGCAGAAAAAACCTAAGCAACTACCATCAAATTTATGTAAAACTGCGTCTTGGAATTCAAGCAACATCAAATAAAATGAATACTATGCCCCGGTCACCAGGATTCGGTCACATGCATCCCCTTACAAGGACTCAGTTCCCCCTCCCCCCCACCCCCACCCCACCCCCTCGTCATAGCAACGTCGAGCTCTCCCCCCGTCATAGCAACGTCGCGCCCTTCCCCCGCCATGGCAACGCCGAGCCCGAGGACGCCATGGACAAACCTCATGTGCCCGCCCCGTCACCCAAACCCTAACACTGCAAACACGAACTCCACCACCCAAATCTGGACCGCAACCGGGGAGGGGAGGGAGAACAAGTGCCAGGGGTTACCTCCGCCTGTAGCCGGCGACTCGCCGCGCTCGCAGATGGCCTCCCGCGTCGGCGACTCCGCGTGGGATCCACAACCACATAACCCTTCGCGTCGCGCTTCGTTGCTAGAGGAGAGGGAGAAGAGGGGGAAGTTCAAATGAAAGGGATGAGAGCGATGGGGAGGTTTCGAACAAGCCAAACGGGGGGTGCGGGCGGTTTCGCCTGAATTAAAGGAGCCGGGGCCCACCACACACGCCGCGCGTCGTGCATTATCTCATAACGCCGCGTGGTCGGAAGGGATCCCGCGCGGTCGGATCGCTCGAGCGCATCCGACCGCTCTCTCGCGTGCGCTCGCAACAGCGATCCAGCACAGCGGGGGATTTGATAATTTGCCCCACTTTACAAGGGGTTTGATGATTTGACCTATGGTTGTCTCAATGACAGTTGCCCTGGGCCCCATTCGGCAGCCTCTTAGGGGAACAAATGATCAAATGGAGAAATAAAGTATGGCAAAAGATCAAATTTTTTCCAACACGCGATTAAGAATTTGGGAAAATAAAAACTCCGAAACTCGGCCTACCCTTAGCGATAGTCCATACTCCATCCGGATCGCGACGCCAACCGCCGACCAGAGAGTCCGATCGAGAATTCGAGACCCCAAAACAATCTCCGCCATGCCGCGCCTGGAGACGCAGACGAAGCCCGGCGTCCCTTCGATGGCTGGCTGCGGCGCGGCTGCCTCCCGCGGCCGACGCCGCCACCGATCTCCTAGTCCTCCTCTCCAGGATCATGGGGTATCAAATTTAAGCGAATCGGAAGGTTCCAGGACCGACAGCAGGCACCGACGCCGCCGTAAGGGACGTGGACGCAACAGAAGTGGCAAGAGAAGCCGCTGCCGTCGCGGTCGATCGCGTGGTAGCAGTAGCGATAGCGATGTTGACTCGGAGACCTCCTACGAGAGCAGGAAGAGATTAAGGAGAAGCAGCCACAATCGCTCGAGTGGGACGAAAAGCAAGGGATCTGATTTCTGCGGCTCCGGTAAACACGATCGCGCCGCCAAGGGCAATGTCAAGGCCGGCGATGAGAAGAAGGACGCGATCGAGTCTAAGAATATGTCCGCGTCGAGGAAGCAGCAGCCCGCTCCGGACGACGACCCGGCACCGCTAGTCGGGCCACTGCCGCTGCCCCACGTCGATGTCCATGTCAAGTACGGCGGCGCGCTCCGGCCGGGGGAGGGCGACGCCATGGCGCAGTTCGTGCAGCAGGGGAAGCGGATCCCGCGGCGCGGCGAGGTGGGCCTGTCCGCCGAGGAGATCCAGAGGTTCGAGGAGGCCGGGTACGTGATGAGCGGGAGCAGGCACTCGAGGATCACAGCCGTGCGCCTCCGAAAGGAGAACCAAGTGTACAGCGCCGAGGAGAAGCGCGCGCTCGCGACCTTCAACTACGAGCAGAGGGCGATGCGGGAGAGCAAGGTCAGGGACGACCTCAGGCGCCTCGTGGACAAGACGCTCGGCAAACTCGCCGAGACACAGCATGACCCGTTCGCCATGCCTCCTTCACGTTAGGTAGCGATGGAGTAGTAACAATTTGATTGACTTCAATCAAATTCGAAAATAAAAACAGTTTGATTGACTTCGCTGCACATCTTGCCCTTAAAAGCATTATGTCATACATGCTTTTAGTGTCTGCATAAATCATCGTCAGACGTCAGGTATTGAACATCTTAACTGTCCCTGTTTCATTGTTTGGTGAATTACCATTTTATGCTTGGCCTTCAGTACATGCAACATTCAGATCAGAATGTTTCTAGACCTGCGTATTGAATCGTTACTGCAACAAATGGTTCTTTACATATGACTTTTGTCAAAAGTTACCCATGGTTGCACTGAAGAAAGCTACAAAAAGGATCGGAAATATGTTGGCTCTTGCTTTATTATGACAAGTTCTCTGTGAGTCTTCTGTTTCTTACAAATTTCTGTATTTGGGCTTCTGTTAGAGCAACTCTAGCAGACCCCGCAAAAGGCCCCGGCCCGCATAATTCCGGCGAGTATACGGGCTCGGCCCGATTTTCTGGCCAGAACAGAGCCCGTATACTCGCTCGGCCAGCAAATTTTTTTATCACGGCCCGCAAACCGCCAGCCCCGACCACTATTTTTACGGGTTCGCCACGCGTTTGCGGGTCGAAACCCTATCCCCCGCCCATGCCTCCTTGCGCAGTCTCCCACTCCCCACCGCACATTTCTCGTTGGCGGCGAGCCCCTTCCGCCTCTATCCGCCATGTGGGGCCGCATGTGGAGCTCCGGACGCGGTTCCGGGAGCAAATCCGGCGGTAGAAGCGACCCCGAGCATGAGCGGCGCGTCCAGTCGGACGGCGCGAGGAACCGCCGGGAGAGGAAGTGGACCAACCGCGGCCTCTCGCCGCCGCCGAGCTTCCGCGTCCGGGAGACCGACGAGTATGACCGTCGGCACGGCCGTACGTCGTCCTTGGCCGCGGGCTCGTCCTCGGTGGCGAGATCTTCTTTGTACGCCGGGAGCTCCTCCTCTTCCGGCGCGGGCCTTTTCCCCGTGAAGAGGGAGTGGTCGGAGGAGCCGGAAGAGGTCGTCGTGAAGCTGGAGCCCGAGGAGCTCGGCAGTCGCGGAGTCATCGGGCCGGAGGACTTCATCACCAATGTCGACGCGGTCGTGGCCGCCATTATCGAGCGGAGCTTGCGCGAGGAGGCGGAGCGACATCGCCATCACGATGAGCTCGAAGACCTCGTCTTCAAGCAGGCGGTCACGGCCAACCTCGCCACTAAAGAGAAGGACGACGAGTGGCGGCACATCCGCGAGGAGCAGAGGGAGAAGTACATCGACCTCGGCAGCTCCGACGAGGAGGATTGAGCTCCTCCACGGCGTCGTTCATGGCCGCGAGCTCGCCGCCGTGAGATACCCACCACCTCTAGTACTAGTACTAATGCAGTATGTAGTATAAACGAATGTTTGTAGTGTTTGATCATGTGATGAACCAATATATGTAGTATGTGATGATGAACTACTATGGTGTAATTTCACCCGCGAATCTGTTTTTTCAAATTATGCAGTTTCATCTACGTTTTCTAACCTGCCGTGCTCGTTCTCAACCCGTAAACGAGTTTTACGTCGAACTGCAAAAGCGTTTTGCGGGTCGGAATTTTGCGGGGTCTGCTAGAGTTGCTCTTAGCTTCCAGCTGGATGGCCCAGCGTACATGAACTTTATGCCGCATCTAGCTGCCTGTCTTCTAGTTCTAGCTGGGCTACAAGGTGTACAAAAATTGTGTCAAATGCATGTCTGAAATCGTAGATTTCAAAATGATCGCTTCTTGATCCGATTGCTATCATTTGATGACTAATGGTGATATCGCTCAATCGATGGACAAGTCTGTTCGACCCTGCCAACTGCATCAATACATTACAGTCGTCCATCTCAGTGAGTCACGATCGATGTTGGACATCTCAGTAGCACAAACCATGACTCCAAGGCAGTCCCTTTACCCTCCCCAGCGAGTGAACGACGGGGCTCGGTCAGATTTGAGGAAGGTGTTGGTGATAGCACACATCCTTTGTAATGGGCAACACATAGAGCATCTACAGCCAGATTTAACAAATCTGGCCCCCAAAACGCCCTAGACGCGCTTGGCTAGTGACCGGGCATGTTCGTTTTTGAGCTCCTATTAATTCGTCCACGCAACCACGGTTTTCATTTTCTTCCTTATATGTCCGGTCATTTGCACGTGATTGGTGAAGATGAAGATAGAGAAAGAACAGAGTGCATAAAGAAAAAGAAAAGCTAGCCAGGGATGGACCGCGTCCTACGTGGCGCACTGACCGGGCGCGTCCGCGAGCCCTCATATCCTCCTTATATTTGTCCTCAATATGAGGTTTTGTGGACAACCCAGACGTATATTGAAAGTGCGTTATGTCGACTAGAGGGGGGTGAATAGGCGATTTTTATGAATTCTTCACTGAGGAATTTGCCGGTGAGGAAATTCCTTAGCGAAGAACTATTAGCAGCGGAATAAGTACTCAGAAGTAAGCATAATAGAATACAAGCATGGTCATCATGATGAAATGAAGACTAGCACAGAGTACAGAAAGTGTAATCACAGGATAACAAAAGATGAAGACAAACAGACTGAAGAAATTGAACTGAGGAAATTGAGAAAGTCTTCAGTCAAAGTCTTCAAACACAGATATGAACAAACACTCAGCACAGTAATGAGGAAATGAAAGGGTTGAGGAAATAGAACCAGTTAGGTTGGTGAAGACAATGATTTGGTAGACCAGTTCCAACTGCTGTCTCAGTTGTACGTCTGGTTGGAGCGGCTGAGTATTTAAACTCGAGGACACATAGTCCCAGACACCCAGTCGCTGAGCACGCAGCTCAGGACACCCAGTCCTCACCGTATTCTCCTTGAACTAAGGTCACACAGACCTCGTCCAATCACTCGTGGTAAGTCTTTAGGCGACTTCCAAACCTTCACAGACTTGGTCACTCGGCGATCCACAATTCCTCTTGGATGCTCTAGACTTTGACGCCTAACCGTCTGGAAGAAGCACAGTCTTCAAAGGTAACAAGCGTCGGATCCACGCAGGATCAATTTCTTCAGTGATGCTCAATCACTTTGGGTTTGTAGGGGTTTGGTTTTGGGTTTTCCTCACTAGATGATTTTCGCTCAAAGTCCTCGGAGGATGGGTTGCTCTCAAATGACAAGTATCAAGTTCTCTCGGAACAGCCAACCAGCTAGTGGTTGTAGGGGGTGGCTATTTATAGCCTAGGGAGCAGCCCGACATGATAAGACATAAATGCCCTTCAATGATATGACCGTTAGGTGGATAAGATATTTTGGGACAGCTGACGCGCAGCACAGCAACGGTCAGAAATTTGACTCTCAAATTCCTCAGGGCTATCATGTTCCTCACTGTGTAGGTAATTCGCACTGACGAATTCCTAACTCCTCAGTCAGAACAAATTCATCAGCGACCAGAAGAACTTCGTCTCTGTCACTGAAGAAAGTGACTGAACTGTATGAGATTTCCAAAGACTTCACTCGAAGGGATTGGTAGGTGTAGGATTTTGAGTTGAGCATCACATGGAAATTTTTCCTTAGTATTTCCTCGACCCCCTTTAACAGTACGGTGTTTCCTATGACTCAAGAAAGAGAAAATGAAACTACGAAAACAAAAGTCTTCACGCTTCATGTTTCACAAATGAATACCAAGTCTTCAAGGTCACACCAATTTCTTCACTTTCAAAGTCTTCAGAAAGTCTTCAGAATATCAAAGTCTTCAGTTGAAGAACTTCATTTTTAGGGGTCGACTTTCTCTATAAATATCAAACTCCTCATAGACTTATAGACCTGTGTACACTCACAAACGCATTAGTCCCTTAACCTATAAGTCTTCAATACACCAGAATCACAAAGGGGCACTAGATGCACTTACAATCTCCCCCCTTTTTGGTGATTGATGACAACATAGGTTAAGTTTTCAACGGGGATAAACATATGAAGTGTATACACTGATATTGAGGAATTTGATTACAAGATATAGAAGAACTCCCCCTGAAGATGTGCATAGTGAGGAATTTGCTTTTGAGGCAATGCACATTTGAAGAGTTGAATCATGGAGATCTCCCCCTATATCTTGTAATTCATACACGCATTTGATATATAATATGAAGAATTTGAAATGCATGATGAAATATGGTGCCTGGTGAGATTCAGCATGCGTGCAATGTCATTAACGAGGAATAAGCATGCAAAGCATAATGCAACAAAAGTATCAGCGCACCATCGGGTTTAAGATTACAACTCGATCCAAATAAAAGTTTCAGAAGAACGAGAGTTGCAACTTAAAAAAATGCCCTTAATATAAACCCGCTTGAAGACTAACTCAGATTTCTCCCCCTTTGTCATCAAATGACCAAAAGGATTGAAACTGAGGACTAACGCCCCTGAAGAATTTCAAGTCGATGGAGGAGCGCCAGCGTTGTCAGGGTTGTTTGTTGTAGCAGGGCCTGCCGCAGTGTCGTCCAAATCTTCATACTCATCAGTGTCACGCGATGAAGAATAAGAGCTGGCCACCAGTGGAGGAATTTTGACCCTCTTGAATTTCTTCGGAGGAGGTGCAGACCAGTCAAATTCTTCCTTGAGACCCATAGTCTTCAGTTCTTCAGCGCTATAGACACGAGTGAGGATAGCCCAGGTGCGGTTGAAGGTTTCATGAAGGTAGTATTGGTTCTTCTTCACTGCATTGTGTGTTTGAGGTCATATTGTGAAGAAGTGCACCAAGCTGACGCTTTACCCATTTGTGATTGCGATCAACCTTCTGATGAAGACTGAGGAGTAACTCACGGTCAGTCATCACCCTGGGTGTTGTGGCTTGAGGATTTTGCTTGGCTGAGGTATTTGCGGCAGAGTCATGTGTGGCAGAATCGTCATTGGTAGAGTAAGATGCAGCCTTGCGAAATTGACCATCCAATGGACGAATGCCTTCATCGATCACAGCAGCGGCCTTGCCTTTATCATCAGCTGATGAAACTGTCCGTTTGAGGACTTCAATGGGAGGCAAGTAGCTACCATGGTTCAAAGTGTCAGCTTTGTAATTCAGTGAAGATCTTGCCTTGATGAATCTCATAATCCAAGGAGCATAGGGCTTCAGCTCGAATGGTGACATAGCAATATTGGCCAGAGTCCTCATGAAGAAATCATGGAAGTTGACGGGAACGCCATGAATGATGTTGAAAAGCATATTCTTCATGATGCCAACGACTTCTTCATCATTTGAGTCGTGGCCTTTGATAGGACTCATTGTCTTCGTCAGAATTCGATAGACAGTCCGAGGCACATAGAGTAATTCCTTGACGAGGAATTTGGTTCGTGGGGCCTGCCTTGGCTTCAAAGGCTTCATCAGCACTTGCATATAGTGATTTGAAAGTTCTGGTTCGTTGTAGATACAACGAGCACCATCAAGTGGAGGACTGAGTGGTAGAGCATGAAGCAATTCAGTTGTTGGTGCCTTGTAGTGAGTATTTTCAGACATCCAGTCTAATACCCATGAGTTCACGTCTTCAGCGACTCCGGTGATGTGCAGAGTTGCATAGAATTGAAGAATGAGTTCTTCATTCCAGTCACAGATATCAGTGCAGAAATTCGGAAGTCCTGCGTCGTGAAGAACACTGAGGACTGGCTCAAAGCCAGGCAGAGACTCCATGTCCACATGAGGAATATGTGCATGATCGAAGACTTTGTCTTTGTTGAAGAGCACTGAGGAATAGAAGTTGGCTTGGCTGGCAGTCCAGAAATGCCTCTTCCTTATGTGAGCAGAATCATATGGATTATAATCAGTGAAGAATACGTGCTCGGCAAAGAAATCTTCAGCCTTGAACTTCTGTTTTCTTGAGAACGGATTCTTTGGCTTTGGCAGAGGGGTGTCAGTGAGTTGCATCACCACCTCAGAAATCGCGAGCTCAGGTTCTTCAGGCTGAGGAATTTCTTGTTCCTCAACAGGTGCAGTCTGAGGATCAGCAGCAGCAGGTTCATCAGCACTAGTGGCTGGAATTTCTTCATGGACAGATGAAGTGGGATGAGTTTTTTCAGAGCCCATTTGAACAGTTGGAGCAGGGGACTGAGGTATCTGTCGGATTGGGGTGAAGAGTGGAGAATTTGGATGCTGACTTTCCCAAAAGTCATCGTTCGTCACTGGCTTGTGCTTCCAATATCCACATTTTCTTCAAGTTCCTCAACACCGGCCTCTTCAGCTGTGAACTAAGGCATAGGCGAGGAAATGATTGGGGTTGAAGGGATTGCTTCCACTTTAATTTCTTCATCAATCTGCTCTGACAAAGCAGCAGAATAATTTTCTTCATCAGATCCGCTTGGGATCTTATAGTCTTCTCCAAAAGGAACAAGGTCCTTTGATGGCATGGAGGAAATCGGAACAGTATCAATTGGATTTTCGAGTGAGCTGGTCATTGGCTTCATTTTCTTTGCAGCCAAAGAGTTTGACGTAGTTGATGCCTTCCTTTTCTTCACTGCAGCTCGCTCTGCAGCCTTGGTCTTCTTCACATCAGAAGCAGATGGAAGAATTGGAGTTGGTGTGGGCGCGGGAGGAGCTGAGGAATCTGGTTCATTTTCTTCAGGCGCAACTGATGCAGTTGCTCCGATCTCTTCAGTTTCTTCAGGCGCACCACTAGTGGATGCCCTGGCAATTTCTTCAGCAGCTGGAATTTCTTCACCAGCCCTAGAACGAGCATGTTCTTCAGTAGGCTGAAAGTCATCAGCGGTGCTGGCATGTTCTTCAGCAGGCTGAGCAGAGTCTGCAGCCTGAAGATTTTCTTGTTGCGATGGGGCTGCAACATTTGTGAATTTCTTCGTCAGATTGACGAATCTTACTTTAGCTCCTTGCCAATCAGTATAGTAGGCATCAAAGTCTTTGCTGAGGGCTTGAATTTCAGACTGAGCCTGGAGAAGTTCCTCAGGTGTCATTCTGACAATGTTTTTCTTCAGGAGCTTCTCCTTTCTGTATTGAGCTTTCCTGATCTCTCTTGCCTTTTCAAACTTCCATTTCTCTTCAGTGATGAAATGGGTCAGCATGTGACTTTGACCAGAGGTCAGATGAAAATCAGGCATAGGGGTGTTAGGATCCTTATGCCAGAGATCAATGTAATCGAGGATTTTTCTCGGATCCAAAGTAGTGGCACAGATGTGCCTTTGGCTCTAGCGGCCTTCACCTGTCTGTCTCTGATGATTTCTGCAAGTTCATCATCAGAAGCTTCATCATCGGAAGGCACATGGAATGCGACCTGTTTCTTCTTTGGACTTGGCCAAGGACCTCGTCCAGCTGTTGCTTTGGTCTTCAACGGTGTGGGGCCTGATGAGGAAATTGGTGCAACTGAGGAACTTGCTGAAACACCAGAGGCAATCGAGAAACCAGCAGTCCTTTGACATGTAGCCAGATGCACAGGAGCTGAGGACTTTGAAGGAGCTATTAAGGACTTTGGTGAAGCTGTAGCAGTGTGAGGAATTTGCCGTGAGGGCACTGTTGGTGAAGCACTTGGCTTACGAGCAAGCTTCTTTGGCATGGATTTCCTCGGTTTGACCGAGGCCTCAGTAGCAGTAGCAGTGGCAGAATCCTCATTGAATTTCTTCACTGCCTCCTTGGCTTGTCTTGCCAATTTAGCTTGGCGCTTAGCCCATTCTTCAGGAAAGTCCTCACCACGTTTGATGCTTGTGGGGTCAGCTACTTGGCCAGGTGCCAATGGAGCTCTTGGGCATGGAGGATTGAGGGCGAATTTCCTCATGTACTTTGGAGTCACATATCTGTATTCCCTCCATTCCCTTGCCCATCTCCGTTCAATCCTCTGAATGCGCACCTTGCGCTGATTTTTGTTTTCTTTGCCAAATTTTGCTTCATCAGGTGTGCAATAGTCAGCATAAATTTCCTCAGGGATTTCAAACGCAGTCATAATCTCAGGTTTCTTTCCTCCTTTCTGCGGCTTCTTACCGTCTGCCATATTCTTCAGTTGAGGAATTTGAACAATCGAGTTCTCTGAAGAAGTATGCAGTTTTTTTTCGAGGAACGCTGCAAATGAGTTAAGTTGATGAGAACCTAGTGATTCAGCAGCAGACATGAGTACCTGTGAACAGAGTACAGGTGCGAGGAATTCGGAGAGGTCATATGCGTTCTGAGGAGGTTTTTCGAAAAGAACAAGTTTTGAGGAATTTGACCAGATGAACCTTGAGGAATTTCACTAAGCGTTCTTGTCTTAGGTTCCAGAGTTGTACAGATCGAAGATCCACACAATTAGGGAATCTTGAAGAAAATGATTGCTTAAAGAAACAGTTCAAGATCATATGATGTGTGGTGTTCATATGTGTGAAGATTTGAAGAATAAACACCTTTGAAGATTTTCAGGAAAGTTTGAGAATCAAAGTGAGTAATAAAAGTAACTTTTAATTACCCGAAGTGAAGAACACGACGAACTGAGAAGAACAGATGTGAAGTTCGTCAGGTTAGATCTCCCACGCCCTAACTTGGCAGAGGAAGACAGCTACGGCAGCGGCGGAGTGAAGATTTCTGCGGTCGGCGTGAGTACGACGGCGACGAGGTCGAGGCAGCGAAGCTCTTCCTCACCGGTGACGATGGAGTAGCGGCGGTGCTAGGGTTTGAGGAGCTCGAGTGAGAGAGTAGCGATCGAGCGGAGTAAATGAAGTTAGGAAGGGGAGAGGGGTATTTATAGACACGGTGAAAAATAGTTCGCCCGAAGATTTGGGATGAACGTGCCCCTGCCCTTTCTCCTTCTCGCGACATGTGTCACCCACGTACTGTGTAGTTGAGATCATGTACGATCGTGGGTGAATAGAATAATGCATTGAGGGATGCGGAACGGTTTGAGCGGCAAAATCAAAAATTTGGATAAGATTTGTTTTAAAGTTTCGTTCGCAATTTCTTCAGCTGACAAGGACACAGTGAAGATTTTGAACGAGTTTCAAATAGAACGCATATGAAGAATTTGTGAATAGATTGGGTTTCTTGTAAGTGAGGAGTTCATAGGCCGTCTTCTTGAAGAATTTGTGAAGATATACTCTGTTGATGATGTGGCACGCAGTATCAATTGCATCAATCCAAAAATGATGAGGCGTTTTGTATTCATCAAGCATAGTGCGAGCCATCTCAACAAGAGTTCTGTTCTTGCGCTCCACGACGCCATTTTGCTGAGGAGTATAGGGAACAGATAACTCATGAGTAATACCAAGTTCATCAAGATAGTCATCAAGACCGGAATTCTTGAACTCAGTTCCATTGTCACTTCTGATGTGCTTGATCTTCACACCAAAGTTGGTTGAAGCCCTCGAGGAAAAATGTTTGAAGACTTCCTGCACTTCATGTTTGTAAGTAACAATGTGTACCCATGTATATCGAGAGTAATTATCAACAATGACAAAACCATATAGAGATGCATCATTAGTGACTGCTGAGTAATGATTAGGTCCGAAGAGGTCCATGTGAAGCAATTCGAATGGACGAGTAGTGGTCATGATAGTCTTCGCTGGATGCTTGGCCTTGGTCATTTTTCCAGCTTCACAGGCTCCGCATAAGTGATCCTTGAGGAATTTGACATTCTCAATGCCAATGACATGCTTCTTCTTCGCAAGCGTGTGCAAATTCCTCATGCTTGCGTGACCAAGTCGTCGATGCCATAGCCAGCCTTCTGAAGCTTTTGCAAGTAGACACACGGCTGGTTGTGGTCCTGTAGAGAAATCAACAATATACAAATCTCCTCTCCTAAATCCTTCGAAGACTTTGGAATTGTCAGCTTCCATAATCACAACACAGCGATACTTGACAAAGACAACAACCATATCAAGATCACAAAGCATTGAGACTGACATGATGTTGTATCCTAAGGACTCAACAAGCATGACTTTGTCCATGTGTTTATCCTTAGAGATTGCAACCTTACCAAGACCCAATACCTGACTTTTGCCTTTGTCAGCAAAGATGATGTGCTTCAGATGTGACAGTGACAAGGGAGCATCCATCAAAAGATTCTTGTCACCAGTCATGTGATTTGTACATCCACTATCGAGGACCCATTCAGTGGCTTTGGGTTGATCATCCTGCAGATGAATTAGTGTAACTTACAATCTCATATGCTTCATCAATGAAGAATATGATATCAAGTTCATCAGATGAATTTCATCAAGCAGTAAACAGATATAGCAGTAGGAGGACGTGTGAAAGTTTATTTCATCATGATTCGCCTGCGTCCTTTCGGGCAATTTTGTCAGGTCCCCAGCAAATTCTTCAGACGTTAAAGCACGTCTAGAGACCTGACCCTGCAGAAGAGATTAGTTCTTTTTCTTCACCACCCACATCTGAAGGGGTGGCAAAGAGTTCATCACTCTGCGAGCACCATACGAGAATGGTGGCATAGAGGCCAAACCATTTCGTTTCACATAAGAGGGGTTAGGGTAAGCATATGAATAAGCAGAGAAATTCTTCAAGGACTTATGAACATAATGGTTTGAAGAATAATGCACATATTCATAGCCCTTAGCTCTACCCTGCGAAACAGAGTTGTTAGCACGATGATAATCATATGAGGACTTTGATCCATTTGAGGAATTTGATCCATATGAAGAATTTGATCTGGGGTTCCTGTTCTTCACTGGTGGTGTCATGAGGACATTCACCTGAAGACTTTCAAGGCACTTCTTGGGAACCCAGATTTTCTTCATAGGAGAACCGTTCCTGCAGTTAGTGCCAACATATTTAGCAAATACTTCACCATTCTGATTTTTGAACAGTTTATAGTTGGAGTTAAATGACTCATTAGAAGGATGAGGAGATTCACATGTAAAGCCAGATAAGTTAGATGGATCAACTGGAGGTCCCTTTGCAGCAACCCATGAGGTTTTGGGTACTGTCAGGCTTCCAATATGTTCCATCAGCATTAAGTTTCCTCTCAAAGGCGATACCCTCTTTCCTAGGGTTTCTGTTGAGGATCTGCTTTTTAAGCACATCACAAAGAGTCTGATGCCCTTTGAGGCTTTTGTACATGCCTGTCATGTACAATTCCTTTAGCCCTGCATCGTCACTGATACTAGCAATGTCCTCATATGAGGAATTAGTGATAGCAGAGGCAGGTGAAGAATTTGTAACAGTTGAAGCATTTGAACATTCAGGTGAAGAATTAGCAGATTCACGTTCAATGCACTTTAAGCATGGAGGAACAAATTCTTCCCGAGAAGCGCTGATTTGTTGAGCTAGTAATGAATCGCGCTCCTTCTAAAGATCTTCATAACTCATTCTTAGCTTCTCAAGATCTTGCTTTCTTTGAAGAAATTCATAAGAAAGTTTCTCATGATCAGATAAGAGAGTGTTATGATAACTTTGAAGGTTATCAAACCTAGACCGAAGTCTCTGAAGATTTTTAGTCAGGGCTTTAGTGCGATCCATTTCTTCACCCAACATATCATCACTTTTGTCTAGCATGTTTTGAACCTTTTCAAAAGCCCTTTGTTGTTTTACAGCAATCTTAGCAAGTTTAGAGTAGCTGGGCTTGAGATCCTCATCAGATTCATTTTCACTAGTTTCAGAGGAGGTGTATTTGAGTACCTTTGCACCTTTTGCCATGAAGCAATAGGTGGGAGCGTAGTCATCATTATCTTCATCAGGCTTGTCGGTGGGGTCAGTTTCTTCAGTGTTGAAGATGGACTTGCTAACGAAAGCAGTAGCGAAGGCCAGACTGGCCACACCAGATTCGGATTCTTCAGACGCCTCCTCTTCCTCATGTTCCTCAGATTCAGCTTCAGAGTCCATTTTCTTGCCAATGAATGCCTGAGCCTTCTTGGAGCTGCTCTTCTTGTGAGATGAAGACTTCGAGGATTTTGATGACGAAGATTTTGACGATTTCTTCTTCTTCTTCGCATCATCAGAACTGTAATCCTTGTATTTCTTATTCTTCAATTCCTTTTCCCACTAAGGACAATCTTGAATATAATAACCAGGTTTCTTGCATTTGTGGCACGGCCTTCTCTTATAGTCACTTGATGAGGAATCACTGCTTCTTGAGGATTTTCCAAAGAGACCACATCTTGAGAACTTCTGGAATTTCTTCACGAGCAGTGCTAGCTCCTGGCTCAATTCTTCAGGATCACCAAGGCTACAACCAGAATCCTCACATTTAGACTCAGACACAACCTTGGCCTTCAGGGCACGTGGTTTGCCATAGCTCGAACCATAGAGATCTCTCTTTTCAGCAAGCTGGAACTCGTGAGTATTTAGCCTTTCGAGGATATCGGCAGGATCAAGAGACTTGTAGTCAGCCCGTTCTTGTATCATCAGACCCGGAGTATCAAATGAGGAATCAAGCGATCTCAACAGTTTCTTCACCACCTCATGATTAGTGATGTCAGTGGCACCGAGGGCTTGAAGCTCATTTGAGATGTCAGTGAGGCGATCAAAGGTTTGTTGGACATTTTCATTGTCGAGTCTTTTGAAGCGGTTGAAGAGATTCCGAAGAACATCAACTCGAGAGTCACGCTGAGTTGAGACTCCTTCATTCACTTTGGACAGCCTATCCCAGATAAGCTTAGCAGTTTCCAAAGCACTCACTCTTCCATACTGTCCTTTACTCAGATGGCCACATATGATATTCTTCGCTTGAGAATCGAGTTGCTTGAATCTCTTCACATTGGTAGCGTTTAGTGAGGGTGAGACAGAGGGAACACCATTTTTTATAACATACCAGAGATCGTTGTCAATTGCCTCGAGATGCATTCGCATCTTGTTTTTCCAGTAGGGGTAGTCCGTCCCATCAAAGGTAGGACACCCAGCCGAGACCTTGATCATACCTGCGGTCGACATAACTAAAACTCTAGGCGGCTAAACCAAAATCACACAGAACAAGGGAGTACCTTGCTCTGATACCAATTGAAAGTGCGTTATGGCGACTAGAGGGGGGGTGAATAGGCGATTTTTCCGAATTCTTCACTGAGGAATTTGCCGGTGAGGAAATTCCTTAGCGAAAAACTATTAGCAGCGGAATAAGTACTCAGAAGTAAGCATAACAGAATACAAGCATGGTCATCATGATGAAATGAAGACTAGCACAGAGTACAGAAAGCGTAATCACAGGATAACACAAGATGAAGACAAACAGACTGAAGAAATTGAACTGAGGAAATTGAGAAAGTCTTCAGTCAAAGTCTTCAAACACAGATATGAACAAACACTCAGCACAGTAATGAGGAAATGAAAGGGTTGAGAAAATAGAACCAGTTAGGTTGGTGAAGACAATGATTTGGTAGACCAGTTCCAACTACTGTCTCAGTTGTACGTCTGGTTGGAGCGGTTGAGTATTTAAACTCGAGGACACACAGTCCCGGACACCCAGTCCTCACCGTATTCTCCTTGAACTAAGGTCACACAGACCTCGTCCAATCACTCGTGGTAAGTCTTCAGGCGACTTCCAAACCTTCACAGACTTGGTCACTCGGCGATCCACAATTCCTCTTGGATGCTCTAGACCTTGACGCCTAACCGTCTGGAAGAAGCACAGTCTTCAAAGATAACAAGCGTCGGATCCACGCAGGATCAATTTCTTCAGTGATGCTCAATCACTTTGGGTTTGTAGGGGTTTGGTTTTGGGTTTTCCTCACTAGATGATTTTCGCTCAAAGTCCTCGGAGGATGGGTTGCTCTCAAATGACAAGTGTCAAGTTCTCTCGGAGCAGCCAACCAGCTAGTGGTTGTAGGGGGCGGCTATTTATAGCCTAGGGAGCAGCCCGACATGATAAGACATAAATGCCCTTCAATGATATGACCGTTAGGTGGATAAGATATTTTGGGACAGCTGGCGCGCAGCACAGTAACGGTCGGAAATTTGACTCTCAAATTCCTCAGGGCTATCATGTTCCTCATTGTGTAGGTAATTTGCACTGACGAATTCCTAACTCCTCAGTCAGAACAAATTCATCAGCGACCAGAAGAACTTCGTCTCTGTCACTGAAGAAAGTGACTGAACTGTATGAGATTTCCAAAGGCTTCACTCGAAGGGATTGGTAGGTGTAGGATTTTGAGTTGAGCATCACATGGAAATTTTTTCTTAATATTTCCTCGACCCCTTTAACAGTACGGTGTTTCCTATGACTCAAGAAAGAGAAAATGAAACTACGAAAACAAAAGTCTTCACGCTTCATGTTCCACAAATGAATACCAAGTCTTCAAGGTCACACCAATTCTTCACTTTCAAAGTCTTCAGAAAGTCTTCAGAATATCAAAATCTTCAGTTGAAGAACTTCATTTTTAGGGGTCGACTTTCTCTGTAAATATCAAACTCCTCATAGACTTATAGACCTATGTACACTCACAAACGCATTAGTCCCTTAACCTATAAGTCTTCAATACACCAAAATTACAAAGGGACACTAGATGCACTTACATATATGAAAGATATGAGGGGTCTGGTTAGGTCACCTTTTCCTTCTTTCTCCTATCTAATCACTGACCGAGCGCATCCACGGACGTTTGAGGAAGATGTGAGTATGCCGATTGTAGATACTTTTACACACCACCACCAAGCCTCGTCGGTGAGACCAGGGAGGCCAATAACTCCAGTTGTCACCATGAGATTTTTTTTCCGTTTTGACCCTTTGTTCTCGTTTTTGGAAGAAGTAATCAGTACAATTACTAAGCTCCAAGATTGTGAGGCTCCTGGTGAATCTGTGGTGTGAAAGCTGTGTGGGTCAACGTTTGACAGGGTGTGAACCGGTCGGATGGCAGCTGGGTCCATGTGTGTTGTGCGCATTGGATGTGTGTGGACTGTGAAGACGATCTTAGTCGGTTTGACGTTTATTGTCGGTGTCTAGAGCCTCGCCCTTATCGCATTCATCCGTGCTGCTCCGCCAGGGGAGGGCCTCGGGCGTTCGCTTCCCTGGGACTCAGGCATCTGGCGCACGAGCGGCGGTGGCGGTTCAAGGAGGCGAGACCGACCAAGCCCTCGCCACAAGCGCAGGATCCTACGGTGCGGAGGCCGACGCATGGGAGGCCGATGTTGACGCCCTGATGACACAGATCGGCTTCGGCTTTGTGATCGTCTTCACCTCGCTCTCCGGCGTCGGCGCCGGCGTGCGCCATGTGGTGTCGCTACCAGGGGCGAAGCTTCTGCTGTTCTGCATGTGGCGTTCTTCGTTTCCTTTTACTGCTGGGGTCGCGATGACTTCTTTTCCTCTTCTGATTTGGGTGAGGCGAGTATCGGTTTTGGTTCCCTTTCAGAGAAAACAAGTGGCGGCGCTGGTTCCTACTCTCAGAAGGCATGGTGTCGTCGATCTCTTCAGCGGGCGGGGAGTGTGGTGCTCAGTGCTCTTCTGCTGCGTGTTTGGTGCGTGCTTGGCTGCTTCTTCGTCGGGGTCAGACCTTCTGCTGCTGATTTCTTCTGCCTCTGCATCGATTTCTTTGGGGGGAGGCTGTGAGCTGCGTCGGCTGGTGGGTTTGCATCCCCTGCGTCCTTCTTCTGCCTGTACTTCAATTTCAGTCAGAAAGCTGTTACACCTTTCTGTTTCAGTATGCACACAAGAGTTCACATGTTTTTGTTTTTAATTTGAAAATAGTTAAATAGTTAAAACATTCCCCTGTAGATCCATATTTTGTTCCTGAGTGGTTGAATGTTTTCATAAATTACCACAAATTTTTAATAAGCGAAATCAGGGTGTCTTTCTTTATATAGTTTGATGGTGAGTTTATTCATAACATTTGTACAAGTGTTGAACTTTACTAACGGTAGCTCGGCCCAGCATAAGAAGATTCAATATACAGAAGATGGTTGCCAACAAGAGCTTGATGGCGCGGTGGTTAAAAATACAACCGACATCTTAACTCTGTGAGCGCTGCTACACAGACGAGAAACGCCAGACGTTTTTCAGACGATGCATCATATCAAGCCGTGCATGTGTAGAGCAAAACTGAACAACGCCGTTCAATCCCACATCGTCCAGCGTTCGGCCGGGGTGTTGTCGTCCGCATAGTAGTTTCGTTCGTCTGTCTCGATTGGTATGAAACTATGAATACAGAGGTAAGCTGATTTATTTATTATCCTACTTGCTCAATCATAAGTCCATAATAATTTCATTTCCAGGTATATCAGTCCGCGGTTTATGTAATACAAGCATATGGGGGTTCCATGCGGACATAAGGAATTCACGACGATTATTCTCTATGTAATTTGTTGATAATTTATTGAGCATATATATTGATTTAACATCATTTAGTGGATATGTCACCAGTCAAGATAATGCTGAATTTAAGAGTTAGAAGTGATGCTGAAGAAATTAAGCCACTCGGGCTACCATCGGTCCGGTGTCCTATTGAGCAACACATGTTGTCTTTTAATGTAGGACACCTTAATGGTAATGTGATATCTCTCCAACATATAAGTTACTTTTAATCGATCATCTATTTGTTTGTAGTGGTTTCTTCGCCATTTGATAATATAAAACATATCCTGCAACACCACTCGAAGCACAAAATATGCATTGCAGAGCCGTCTCCATAGTCAATGGCTACTTGTATCTGTATTTTTTTCTCATCCAATCCCTGAGTCATTAAAAAAGTGATTCTCACTCATGAATGTGAAAACACTTCAGGTTAGACTTGGTGTTACAAACTTAAATCATTGGTTATGCTTATCTATTATACATTTTTTAGCTACATTATAAGTGAAATGGATGATGATTGCCTTCTGTCCGAAAAAAAGATGATTTAAAGCTGCAGTGTGGTTTCCTTTTTGGCTAATTCATTTTTGGCTTTGTACATGATGTTGAACTTTTCCAAAGTCATATAATTGATGCTGAGGACGCCTCCATTATAAGTCATATATAAGTGAAATGGATGATGATTGCCTTCTGTCCAAAAAAAGATGATTTAAAGCTGCAGTGTGGTTTCCTTTTTGGCTAATTCATTTTTGGCTTTGTACATGATGTTGAACTACTTCCAAAGTCATATAATTGATGCTGAGGGCGCCTCCATTGATGGGTGGCAGAGGTGTCTGATGCGGCAAAGGTTGATTTCCATGCCTCCACCAATGGATGGATGGTGACTTGAGGATACAAGGCCAGAGGCCCAAAGCTACTAAGATGAAGTTATGGTACAGTTTGCAGTTTGCTTTATGTTCCTTTTATTTTATTCAATTGAGTGACATTGAAAAATCTGTTCCATCGTATCTCTTTATGATGGCATGTTGTCCTTTCGGTTTCACTTCCTGTAATGTCCGTAAGGTTAGTTTAAAGAGATGGAGCATTCTATTCAGCTTTAAAAAGAACAAACATTGTTAAAGAGTGTCTGTTACTACTGGTTCTGATATCTAGAGTATTGACATTTGTTCATTTGATTGCTAAGTCGACATCTAAACAGTAAATGACATAACTGATGGGTCATCACAACAATTCCCGGCGCAGCAAAGCGCGCATGCTCATCTAGTATTTTGTCATGTTTGCTAGACCTCTCCCCTCGCTAAAGCTCCAGAGTCCAGACCATATGGACGCCTTTGCGACCAACATCTTCTTCGTTGTTGCAACACTATAGGGGGCCTTTTTCCACAACTTGGATATGTTTGCATTATGCTTTTGAGATTCATATATCGAAATTTCTCGATAAAGGATGAATTTATTGGTTTAAAATGGAGCATCAAGATGATATGTAACACAATAAGCACACACCCGGTCTCTGCATAACTAGAATGCACCCACAACCAACATTAACTCACACATACGTGAAAACACGCCGGCAACTAGCAAAGTCATATAAGACCAAAGCTATGCGTACGCGAGGAAAAAAAATCAAAGTGATCAGATCTGCAATTGGCAAACTACAACAATGACCATATACGTATCAACCATCTCATGACACCATATGAACGACGAGGTTCTTCAACAGCAACGCCTTCAGAAAGGGAGCAACACTCAAGCCCCGCCGTCGCCGGATCCAACCACAAGGACAGAATCCAGGTATTCACCATGAGGAATCAGTCCAAGCATATCCGAACAATGCCTTCAACAAAGTAACAACATAAGGAAAACATCGTCATCGCCAGTAATAACCACTCAGGTCTAACCTAGGCTTTCACCCCGAAACTCGAGAGCGGGTGCTCGAGTAGCAACACCATCGAAGTCATTCAAGTGTTGTAGCCACCACTTGTCCGACATCCCAGCAACTACATGTGATGCGACCGTTGTCACTACACAACAATCCGTTTGCATCAAACTGTCGTCCATAATTTCCTCTTAACGTCAAAGTCGACCATTGGATC